>NC_090331.1:20417269-20720300 GCF_035084215.1 Heptranchias perlo
AATGTTGCCTCCCCTCCTGATGGCCGAGTCTGCCCCTGCATCGTTGCAGGTGGATCAATCTTTGGCGGGGGCCCTCACGGGCTCTAAAACTCAGAGGTCGTAGGCAGAGAGCATCTCAGCAGTCTGGGCAAGGACTTGAGCAATCTGCCACTACCTCTGATGAAGCCACAGGGGATGCACCATTTAGAAGTGGTAGGAAGAGGAAGGCTAAGGTTTTGTAATCACCAAGGGCATGCACAAGGCCGTTTGACGGTATGTCATGTCTTTCACTTATATTTGATTTTTCCTACAGGCACATTAAATGTTATACTTGTCACCACCACTGCCACATTTTAGCTATTATTGAATCCCTTTTGTGAATTCACCCTTTCATGTGCTTCATGATGAATGCCAAGACATGATGCCACCCATTGGGCGAATGTGCAATGGGCGTATGTGTGGTTGAAGGAAGGTTTTATGCAAAGGGAGTGGGGAGGTTGGTGTTGGTGGTTGTTCGAGGCGGCCTGAGTATTTCCAAGTCTTCAATTTGCACATCTCATTATGAGAACCTGTTACAGATGAAGGAATTCCTGTAACTCTCTCTGCTGAACGATGTTGTGCAGGACACAACCCACGACTATTATTCTGCACATCCTCGTTGGTGAGTACTGAAGGGCTCTCCAGATCGATCCAGGTACCTGAAGCCCATCCTCAGCATTCCTATGGCTTGTTCAGTGACAGACCTGGTGGTGATGTGACTGTTGTTGTACCGCTGCTGTGCCTCATTGATGGGGTTTCTCACAGGTGTCATAAGTCACGTCTGCAGGGGGTATCCCTCGTCTCGAAGGAGCCAGCCATTAAGTTTGTCTTGTGTGTGGAAGAGGGCCAGGATGTTGGACTCGCGAGAAATGAATGAATCATGGCAGCTGCCAGGGAATTTGGTGCACATCTGCAGAAACCTCCTTCGGTGTCGCAAACCAGCTGTGCATTGATGGAGTGATATCCCTTTCGGTTGATGAACAGTCCTGGCTCATGTGGAGGTCCTCGGATTGCTACATGTGTGCAATCAATTGTGCCCTACACCCGTGGAAAACCAGCCAGAGAGTTGAAACCCACTGCCCTCTCAGCCTGGCTGATGTCGTCGCAGGGGAAGTTGACGTAGTCGGATGCCCTGGCAAACAAGCCATCCATGACCTGTCATATACACTTATGTGCAGATGACTGAGAACCCCTGGAGGTGTCACCGGTAGTGTACTGGAAGGATCCAGAGGCTAAGAAATTGAGGGCAGTGGTTACTTTGAGTGTCATGGGCAATACGTAGCCACCAGGCCCAGCCGGGAGCAGCTCTGCATGAAGGAGCCTGCAGATGTTTGCGACCACCTGCTGACTCAATCTCAGCCTGCATTGACACTGCTCCTCAAAGAGGTCCCAGAAGCTCAGCCTCTGCCTGTAGACCCTTTCATGTGGGTAGTGCTTCCTGCGATGTCGGCCCCTCTGTTAGTCCCCTCTCTGCTCTTCTGCAGGTCCTTGTGGCGCACCTCTGTCTTCTGCACCTGCAACTCCCAGAACTGCACGCCTTGCCTAGCGTGGATGGTGATGTGTTTCCTCCTCAGATATACTGTGGAATAGATCCATTGCATCCCTCCCATCCTGGTGTTGTCAGTTTGAGGGGGTCCAAGATGTAGGTAAGTATGTCTGAAAAAAAGAATTCTGAGTGTGAACAAAGAAATCTCAGTCTAAACACAAAGATCTCTCAGCCAACATTTCTCTGGGAGCACTGAGTGCCCAGCTGTAATACCTCACCTTTTAGTCACAAGTGTCAATCACTGGTTTAAAGGTCCAGATGAGGGTCGGCTACAACTTACCTCCGTTTCCCTGGACCATAGGAATTGCTAGACAATAAAAGACCAAGGTCCATCTAGTTCGTCTTCTATCATCCCAATAGTTGCCTGATACAACGGGTACGGAAGGGTACGGTAGCATAGTGGTTATGTTACTGGGCTAGTAATCCAGAGGCCTGGACTAAAATCCAGAGTCATGAGTTCAAATCCCGCCACGGCAGCTGGTGAATTTAAATTCAATTAATTAATTAAATTCAATTAATTAAATAAAAATCTGGAATTAAAATACTAGTATCAGTAATGATGGCCATGAAACTACCGGATTGTCGTAAAAACCCATCTGGTTCACGAATGTCCTTTAGGGAAGGAAGCCTGCCGCCCTTACCCGGTCTGGCCTATATGTGACTCCAGACCCACAGCAATGTGGTTGATTCTTAATTGCCCTCTGAAATGGCCTAGCAAGCCACTCAGTTGTAAAATCTCGCTACGAAAAGTCAGAAAAAGAATAAAACCGGACGGACCACCCGGCATCGGGCCACTAGGCACCGGACACGACAACGGCAAAACACCAAGCCCAGTCGACCCTGCAAGGTCCTCCTTACGAACATCTGGGGACTTGTGCCAAAATTGGGAGAGCTGTCCCACAGACTAGTCAAGCAACAGCCTGACATAGCCATACTCACAGAATCATATCTTTCAGCCAACGTCCCAGACTCTTCCATCACCATCCCTGGGTATGTCCTGTCCCACTGGCAGGACAGACCCATCAGAGGTGGCGGTACAGTGATATACAGTCAGGAGGGAGTGGCCCTGGGAGTCCTCAACATTGACTCTGGACCCCATGAAATCTCATGGCATCAGGTCAAACATGGGCAAGGAAACCTCCTGCTGATTACCACCTACTGTCCTCCCTCAGCTGATGAATCAGTCCTCCTCCATGTTGTAACACCACTTGGAGGAAGCACTGAGGGTAGCAAGGGCACAAAATGTACTCTGGGTGGGGGACTTCAATGTCCATCACCAAGAGTGGCTCGGTAGCACCACGACTGACCGAGCTGGCCGAGTCCTGAAGGACATAGCTGCTAGACTGGGCCTGCGGCAGGTGGTGAGCGAACCAACACGAGGGAAAAACTTACTTGACCTCGTCCTCACCAATCTACCTGTCGCAAATGCATCTGTCCATGACAGTATTGGTAGAAGTGACCACCGCACAGTCCTCGTGGAGATGAAATCCCGTCTTCGCACTGAGGACACCATCCAACGTGTTGTGTGGCACTACCACCGTGCTAAATGGGATAGATTCAGAACAGATCTAGCAGCTCAAAACTGGGCATCCATGAGGCGCTGTGGGCCATCAGCAGCAGCAGAATTGTATTCCAGCACAATCTGTAACCTCATGGCCTGGCATATTCCTCACTCTACCATTACCAACAAGCCAGGGGATCAACCCTAGTTCAATGAGGAGTGTAGAAGAGCATACCAGGAGCAGCGCCAGGCGTACCTAAAAATGAGGTGCCAACCTGGTGAAGCTACAACTCAGGACTACATGCATGCTAAACAGCGGAAGCAACATGCTATAGACAGAGCTAAGCGATTCCACAACCAATGGATCAGATCAAAGCTCTGCAGTCCTGCCACATCCAGTCGTGAATGGTGGTGGACAATTAAACAACTAACGGGAGGAGGAGGCTCTGCAAACATCCCCATTCTCAATGATGGCGGAGTCCAGCACGTGAGTGCAAAAGACAAGGCTGAAGCGTTTGCAACAATCCTCAGCCAGAAGTGCCGAGTGGATAATCCATCTCAGCCTCCTCCCGATATCCCCACCATCACGGAAGCCAGTCTTCGGCCAATTCGATTCACTCCACGTGATATCAAGAAACGGCTGAGTGCACTGAATACAGCAAAGGCTATGGGCCCTGACAACATCCCAGCTGTAGTGCTGAAGACTTGTGCTCCAGAACTAGCTGCGCCTCGAGCCAAGCTGTTCCAGTACAGCTACAACACTGGCATCCACCCGACAATGTGGAAAATTGCCCAGGTATGTCCTGTCCACAAAAAGCAGGACAAATCCAATCCGGCCAATTACCGCCCCATCAGTCTACTCTCAATCATCAGCAAAGTGATGGAAGGTGTCGTCGACAGTGCTATCAAGCGGCACTTACTCACCAATAACCTGCTCACCGATGCTCAGTTTGGGTTCCGCCAGGACCACTCGGCTCCAGACCTCATTACAGCCTTGGTCCAAACATGGACAAAAGAGCTGAATTCCAGAGGTGAGGTGAGAGTGACTGCCCTTGACATCAAGGCAGCATTTGACCGAGTGTGGCACCAAGGAGCCCTAGTAAAATTGAAGTCAATGGGAATCAGGGGGAAAACTCTCCAGTGGCTGGAGTCATACCTAGCACAAAGGAAGATGGTAGTGGTTGTTGGAGGCCAATCATCTCAGCCCCAGGGCATTGCTGCAGGAGTTCCTCAGGGCAGTGTCCTAGGCCCAACCATCTTCAGCTGCTTCATCAATGACCTTCCCTCCATCATAAGGTCAGAAATGGGGATGTTCGCTGATGACTGCACAGTGTCCAGTTCCATTCGCAACCCCTCAGATAATGAAGCAGTCCGAGCCTGCATGCAGCAAGACCTGGACAACATCCAGGCTTGGGCTGATAAGTGGCAAGTAACATTCGTGCCAGATAAGTGCCAGGCAATGACCATCTCCAACAAGAGAGAGTCTAACCACCTTCCCTTGACATTCAACGGCATTACCATCGCTGAATCCCCCACCATCAACATCCTGGGGGTCACCATTGACCAGAAACTTAACTGGACCAGCCATATAAATACTGTGGCTACGAGAGCAGGTCAGAGGCTGGGTATTCTGCGGCGAGTGACTCACCTCCTGACTCCCCAAAGCCTTTCCACCATCTACAAGGCACAAGTCAGGAGTGTGATGGAATACTCTCCACTTGCCTGGATGAGTGCAGCTCCAACAACACTCAAGAAGCTCGACACCATCCAAGATAAAGCAGCCCGCTTGATTGGCACCCCATCCACCACCCTAAACATTCACTCCCTTCACCACCGGCGCACTGTGGCTGCAGTGTGCACCATCCACAGGATGCACTGCAGCAACTCACCAAGGCTTCTTCGACAGCACCTCCCAAACCCGCGACCTCTACCACCTAGAAGGACAAGGGCAGCAGGCGCATGGGAACAACACCACCTGCACGTTCCCCTCCAAGTCACACACCATCCCGACTTGGAAATATATCGCCGTTCCTTCATTGTCGCTGGGTCAAAATCCTGGAACTCCCTTCCTAACAGCACTGTGGGAGAACCGTCACCACACGGACTGCAGCGGTTCAAGAAGGCGGCTCACCACCACCTTCTCGAGGGCAATTAGGGATGGGCAATAAATTCCGGCCTTGCCAGCGACGCCCACATCCCGTGAACGAATAAAAAAAACAAAAAAAACAACGATAATGGAGTTGTTGACAATCAATCTCTATCAATTAGTCTACAACTGACCCAGGAATGACATGAGGAAAACCCCAGTGGTGGAAAGCTTTGGGAACCAAAGTCACCGGTTCGTTGCAAGCATGTTATACTTACCACATGTCATTTCTCAAATTACTCATATACTGTGTCCCACATTCCAAAATAAAACCATAAAATGTTGGAAATACATAGCAGCTCTGAAGAGAGAAAAGACGACTTAACATTTCAAGTGTGCACCCTTAATGAAAAATAAAAATGACCATTTCATTTAAAAATCTCTGGGTCAAGTAATTTAATGCTGCTAAACTAGGGGCAGAACATTTATTGCAAACATTATTTTGGGCTTGGATGTTGGATATATAATTGTGTCCTTTCATTATAATAGTGTTAGGGATCTTAATTATTAATTAACTTTTGACAGGCAAATATTATCTCTACTTAAAATTGTTGGCAAAGTTTTTCTCTCCTTCCTCTAGAATCATACAGCACAGAAGGAGGCCATTCAGCCCATCTTGCCTGTGCCGGCTCTTTGAAAGAGCTATCCAATTAGTCCCACTCCCTTTACTGATAGAGATCAAGATTGTGAAATAGTTTGGGAAATCAGTTTACGAAAATAATTCATTTATATTAAGTTCTGTAGTTAAATCTTAGAATTAAAGACTGCAAAAAGCAACTAACAGTACAATGTCTCAAAGGTTCTGGGCCAGGCTTGCACGTGATCGCATTTAGATTCACTTTATCACTCTCAACTGGAGACTCAATATCGTTGTTTTGGTACCATGGCTTCTTATATGTCTTGCTAACCCTAAAACACCAATGTTTCTCTGTGCAACTCAAGACCATAAGACATCAGAATGGAGATTGAGACTGTGAGAAAGATCATGGATGCAGATGCCTATAGGATTAGTGCAGCTAGCAACAATATAAATGGAGCAAAATCATAGCCATAGGTTTGAAGATGAAGAAGGGAGACATCTGAAGGGTTGAGCTGTAATATGTGTATCTTCTGGGCAAAGCATCCTTTGTGATCTTGTTTTTGATTGTGAGTATATATAACATTTAATCTTTAATAAATGACAAGTGTTTGACACCGAATCCAAGAATTTATCCTTGATATTTAGGTACAGGACTGCAGCCTTTTGTCTATATTATTACATAATTCACATTCCTAACATTAACAGAAAAAAAAACAATGAAATTGATCTGGTTGAGGCATATGACATTTATGACCCTATGAATCTTGACTGTTAGTGTTAAATCTAGCCATATGTTCAAATGCCTAGCAGCTGGTTGCATTTCAAATTGGTGCCATGGAAAGAAATAAAAATATGCATATTAGACACCTTGCCAATACAATAGAAATCAAGATCGACGCAGTATTGACATCATGGCAATTAATGTCACTCACAAAGTTATTAAAATCAATATTATATACTGTCCAAAATGGGATTCCTGAAAACTGAACATGGGAATCTGCCTAGGGTTGTATTTTCCTCTGTTTCCAATTTTAGTGAAAATGTAGGTTAGCAGAAAGTGGCAATCCTGCTTTGTGTTCAAGTTTGCCTTTTCACTAGATTTAGAAAACAGAGAAAAATATAGCTCCTAGTTTACAAATGCAACCTTTAAATGGAAGAGGATAAAGTTTCAGGTTACGCAATTCCTAATTTGGACCCTTTTCGATTCAAAAAGTTAGATGTAAAAGGCTATTAATTAAACTTAAAGCTGTGGAGATTCGGGGTAAACTCTAGGAATGGATAAGAAACTGGCTGAAGGGTAGGAAACAAGTACTCATTAGAGGAATTATGGCAAATTGGAGGCAAGTATTGAATAGGGTACCGCAGGGCTTGGTGCTGGGATCACTTCTGGTTTTAATGTACATAGATGACCTGGGTTCAGAAACTCAATGCAAAGTGATCAAATTTGCAGATGATACCCACAATGGAGGGACAATGGAATTGGAAGAGGCTGCTCAGAAATTACAGAATGAGTTGGACAAGTTATGTAACTAGGCAGAACAACGGCAGATGAAATTTAATGCGGATAAGTGTAAACCATAACACATAGGAAGGAAAAATAGATGGCACATGTTCTCAATGAATGGTGTTGAAATGGAACAAAGAAGAAGAAAGTACTTCTATTTATACAATGTTTTTTATGTCCTCAGGACATCCCAAAGCACTTCACAACCAATGAAGCTCTTATGAAGTGTAGTAACTGTTGTAATACAGGCAAACGCAGCAGCCAATTTGTGCATAGCAAGATCCCACAAATAGAAATGAGATAAATAACCAAATAATCAATTTTAGAGATGTTGGTTGAGGGATAAATATTGGCCAAGACACTGGGTGAAATCCACTGCTCTTCTTTGAATAGTGAAATGAGATCTTTTATGTCCACCAAAGAGTGCAAATGGGGCCTCGGTTTAATGTCTCATCCAAAGGACGACACTTCCGACTGCAGCACTCCCTCAGTATTGCACTGGAGTGTCAGCCTAAATTATGTGCTCAAGTCTCTGGAGTGGCTAAAGATGAATCTGAAAGACACCCAGGACTCTTGGTAGACTCGATGTTAAGCGCAGAGCAGCAATCAGTAAAACAAATAGAATGTTGAAATACATAAGCAAGACCGTAGAGTGTAAGTCAGAGGTGGTAAGGATTACATTTTATAGTGCTCTAATCAGACCACACCTTGAGTGCTATGTGCAATTCTGGTTGCCACAGGAGAGATATTCGAGAGAGATATTCAAGTGCTGAAGGCAGTGCAAAGAGCCATGAGACTGATACCGAGTGTCAGAGGCTTGAGATATAAAGAAAGTTTGAAAAATATGGGCTTTTCTGCTTAGAAATGAGGCATCTGAGAGATGATCTCACAGAGGTTTATAAGATTGTTAAGTGTATAGAAAAAGTTAACCCAGAATATTACATTAAATAATGCTGCGGGAGTAGTTCAAAGCAGGAAAAGGTAAATTTAGGATTGACATCAGAAAATTCTTCTTCACTCAAAGAAGGATTAATGTGTGGAATAAACTTTCAGATGGAATAGTGGAGGCAAAATCCTGGAATTGTTTAAGAAATAATTGGATCTATAGTGGGGGCAGGATGGGGGGGAACATTTGGATCTCTCTGGATGGATAAATTAAGATGGGTTCAAGGGCTTTCCATAATTATCTTGTGAAACCTTAGAACTGGGAAATACATCCACTCATCAGTATTATTTGTGTATACATGTACCTTCATTGTAAGATCTGCTCAATAATGAATGGGGTCTCACTTCACTTCTGATAACAAATCTATAATTTTCAAAGCACATTTTGAGATAATCATAAAAGAGAATTCTATTGACTCACTATCATACTGGACAATCAACCATTGGCTGACATGACATACACTTAGACTAACAGATACCGCCTCACAATAGAACACATTTTTTTCACTCATAAATGACATTCTGCTTCAAGGATGGCAAAACGTTACTTGGAGATGTAAGTTGTCAAGTAGCATTATCGTGTTAAAATTGCAATTGCCATGTCTGGACTATCAGCATCACTTCAGAAAGCTATTTAAACCTGATATTATCTTCCATTTGCTGTAAGCGCCTGGAAGTTCAATAACCTGTTTACCTAACAGGAACGGCACTTAAAAGGGGTGTCTTGCCATCGGCAGTCTTTCCAGAATGCAAACCTTCTGCAAAAATTATGAGTAACTTTAGTAGCTTTTTATGTTCATCTTGAAATACTTTTGTTTGAACAGTGAACGTTGATGATGACATTAATGGGACTAGGCTGGATAAGCTTCTAAGTGCAGAGGAGTGAGGGACCTGAATTATCAATAGATGGCCATTAACTTCGAGTTCCTCAGTGATACCGTCATTTCAGCCGTGCATGTTAATTCAACTGTATTACATTGTCAGCTACAAGCCACTTTCCCCTAATTATGTTAGCATGGCTCATTGTTTAAACAAAAATATTTAAAAATATAAAGAAGTACACAGAAAACAATTTAAAATTCTGTTAACATAGGAACAGGAGTAGGCCATTCAGTCCCTCGAGCCTGCTCCACCATTCAATTAGATCATGGCTGATCTGTTCCTCAACTTCATTTACCCGCCTTAGCTCTATATCCCTTGATACCCTTATGTAACAAAAATCTACAACCCTTTTGGGGGAGAGAATTCCAGATTTCTACTACTCTTTGTGTGAAAAAGTGATTCCTGGTTTTCCTCCTGAATGGCCTAGCTCTAATTTTCAGATTATGTCTCCTCGTTCTTGATTCCCCCACCAGATGAAATAGTTTCTCTGTATCTACCCTATCGAGTCCTTTTAACATTTTACCCACCTCAATCAGATCATCCCTCAATCCTCTATACTCAAGGGGATACAAGTCAAGTTTATGTAATTTAAAGCTACATAAATTTTGCAATTATATATTTCTATGTTTCTAATTTATGCCATATAGAAAGTGACAAGCACATGCATCAGCCATAAAAAGGTGCAAAACAGTTCCTATACTTGTCTGCACTGCTTTAAAACCTGCCAGAATCCCAAGTCCTGAGATAGACATTCACATCTCATTGTGATGCTACTGTGGGATCTGCTGGCACAACCATCACTGGAAAGACAAGCCTCCAGCAACAATATCTGCCAAAGTGAGGTTTCCACATGGTCCTGGCTACTCGCTCCCACTATTCAATTCCCCCTTCCCCTCCACCCCCCCAACCCCACGCCTAATTTCAGTCAGCATCATATTTACTTCACTCTCCGAAAAGCTTCAGGCCCTTTCCTTCCTGATTCCTTTTTAATGCATGGATCAAAATTGCTGCATGCTAGGACTGCTGTAAGAGCAGTCCAGCTTTAAAAGCAGCACTTTCACCTTCAGAAGAACTTCTCTACCCACTCCTGCACATATTTTCCAGGCCTCCTGGTATAAATAGGTAACTACTGATGGGGCAGGCGTTTTGTCCCATCTGGCAATATTTAAATTTGCTGACCCTAGGATTTTGAACTGGGTCAGAAAGAATTGTGCAAGTAGGATGGGCGGGAATCTCACTCAACACCACTTACATCAATGAATTGCAGGACTCAGAGTTTCAGAGACAACATTTTTGAATAATTAGTGGCAAGTTATTTATCATTAAACCTGCAGTAATAATATTACTATCTATTAGTCTTCCAGTGTGAACATTGTCACATGAAGTGTGTGGACCCCATTGAGAATAGGGGCCTGTATTGACAACTGTTGCCAGCACAAGTACTGACCAAAAGCACAGTTAATTGTAAGTTTATATTGGGGCTTATGTATATTATAAAAGATAACTGATGTGGAGTCATATTAAGACTAATAAAATTTCCTTTCTAATGCAATTGAGGAATGCTCAGTTCCCAAGTGGAAAGGAGAGGAAAAGGGGGGCAGAAACCCAGGAGGTTGGGTCTCCTCCCCTTTAATGTTGCATAAAGAGTGCATTCTTGAGGCGCATTCATGATTCGCCTGGCCCCCACAAAAATCTTCTGGCCCACTGCCGGCCTGTTCCCACACCTTCCGCTGGAGCCACTCTCACCCCTTCCCCAACAGGCCATGCCTTCCGGCCAACTCTTTGCAAAAAGCTGGCCGATTTCCCGCCATAACCAATTGTCGAGCTGCAGCAGAGCACCCTTTTGGTGCCCACAGCTCACTGGTGACATTTAAATGAGGCCCAAATCTGAACTGTGGCCTTGGGCGGGCACCGCTGATATCGGGCCTGTTTTGGGCCGAAACCGTAAATCACTGCCTTGGAATGTGTATTTGAGCAGAGTGGTGGAAACTAAAACCCTGAAATCATTTAAGAAGCAACTGTCCGAACTTCTAATCAGATTATAAAGAAAATGGAAAAAAATCTGCAAATGCGGGAAATATTAAGCAAGTCTATTCGTGACTATAAAAACGAAAAGACAGGTTATGTTTTGAGTGTATACCCTTCATTTGAACTGAAAAGTTTTCATTTCTGATGAATGTTAACCTCAAAATGATAGTTTGGACTTTTCTCTTTTATACAAGCTGACGGACCAAAATTTTCTGCTTTTATTCAATCGGATTACTGCCTCACAAAATGGAAAGCAAAAAAAAGAGTTCTTAAAAGGAATTCATGCCCCTTGCATTTGATGGATCTTGTATTTTATGTTTCTATTATCATAGTATCACAGTAGATACAGAACAGGAAGAGGGTATTCGGCCCATTGTGCCTATGCCTCAGCTCATCTGCTGCTGAAATGCTCATCCATGCCTTTGCTATCTCTGGACTCGACTTTTCCAATGCTCTCCTGGCCGGCCTTCCATCTTTCACCCTTCATAAACTTGAGCTCATCCAAAACTCTGCTGCCCTTATCCTAACTCGTATCAAGTCCCGTTCTCCCATCACCCCCGAGCTCGCTGACCTACATTGGCTCCCGGTCCGGGAACGCCGTTCCGGGAATGCCTCGATTTTAAAATTCTCATCCATGTTTTCAAATCCCTCCATGGCCTCACCCCTCCCTATCTCTGTAACCTCGTACAGCCCTACAACCCTCCGAGACCCCGGCGCTCCTCCAATTCTTGCCTTTTGTGCATCCCCGATTTTAATCGCTCCACCATTGGTGACCATGAGTTCAGCTGTCTAGGTCCTAAGATCTGGAATTCCCTCCTTAAACCTCACCGCCTCTACCTCTCTCTCCATATTTAAGAAACTCTTTAAAACCTACCTCTTTGACCAAGCTTTTGCTCACCTGTCCTAATACCTCCTTATGTGGCTCGGTGTCAAATTCTGTTTGATAATGCTCCTGTGAAGCACCTTGGGACGTTTTGCTACATTAAAGGCGCTATATAAATGCAAGTTGCTGTTGCTGTTGTTGTTGTTGTTGCTGGCTCTTTGAAAGAGCTATCCAATTAGTCCCATTCCCCTGCTCTTTCCCAATAGCTCTGTAAACTTTTTCCCCTCAAGTATTTATCCAATTCCCTTTTGAAAGTTACTATTGAATCTGCTTCCACCACCCTTTCAGGCAACGCATTCCAGATCATTACAACTCGCTGAGTAAAAAAATGTTTCCTCATGTCGCCTCTGGCTATTTTGTTGATCACCTTAAATCTGTGTCCTCTGGTTACCGACCCTTCTGTCACTGGAAATAGTTTCTCCTTATTTACTCTATCAAAACCATTCTTGATTTTGAACACCTCTATCAAATCTCCCCTTAACCTTCCCTGTTCTAAAGAGAACAATCCCAGCTTCTCTAGTCTCTCCATATAACTGAAGTCCCTCATCCCTGGCACCATTCTAGTAAATATCTTCTCTACCCTCTCTAAGGCCTTGACATCCTTCCTAAAGTGTGATGCCCAACAGTGAACACATTACTTAAGCAGTGTTTTATAAAGGTTTAGCATAACTTCCTTGTTTTTGTACTCTACACCTCTATTAATAAAGCCAAGGATCCCATCTGCTTTTTTAACAGCCTTCTCAACTTGTCCTATCACCTTCAAAGATTTGTGTATGTGCACCCCCAGGTCTCTCTGTTCCTGCACCCTCTTTAAAATTGCACCATTTTGTTTATATTGCCTCTACTCATTCTTCCTGCCAAAATGCATCACTTCACACTTCTCTGTGTTACATTTCATCTGCCCATTTCACCAGTCTATATCCTCTTGAAGTCTGTTATTATTCTCCACATTGTTTACTACATTTTTGAGTTTCGTGTCAACTGCAAACTTCAAAATTATACCCTCTATACCCAAGTCCAGGTCATTAATATATATCAAAAAGAGTAGTGGTCCTAATACTGACCCCTGGGGAACACCACTGTATACTTCCCTCCAGTCTGAAAAATAACCGTTCACCACTACTCTCTGCTTTCTGTACTCTAGTAAATTTTGTATCCACACTGCCACTGTCCCTTTAATCCCACGGACTTTAGTTTTTCTAACAAGTCTATTATGTGGTATTTTATCAAATGCCTTTTGAAAGTCCATCTACATAACATCAACCGCACTACCCTCATCAACCCTCTCCATTACTTCATCAAAGGACTCAATCAAGTTAATCAAACACGATTTTCCTTTAACAAATCCATGCTGACTTTCATTTATTAACCCCTACTTTTCCAAGTGCCAATTTATTTTGTCCTAGATTATTGACTGTAAATGTTTCCCCACCACTGACATTAGGCTGACTGGCCTATAATTGTCGGGTTTATCCATCTCCCTTTTTTTGAACAAAGGTGTAACATTTGCAATCCTCCAGTCCTCTGGCACAATTGGAAGATTGTGGCCAGAGCCTCCACAATTTGTATTCTTGCTCCCCTCAGTAACCAAGGGTGCATCTCATCTGGACCGGGTGACTTTTCTACTTTGAGTACTGCCAATCTTTTAAGTGCCTCCACTATCTATTTTTATCCTATCCAATATCGCTACTACCTCCTCCTTTACTGCTACAATGACAGCATCATCTTCTCTAGTGAAGACAGGTGCGAAGTATTCATTTAGTACCTCAGCCATGCCCTCTGCCTCCACAAGAAGATCTCCGTTTTTGTCCCTAATTGGTCCTACCCTTCCTTTTAATATCTTTTTACTATTTATATGTTTATAAAACACTCTTGGGTTCCCTTTTAAGTTAGCCACTAATCTATTCTCGTACTCTCTCTTATTCCCCTTTTTGGATTTCCTCTGTACTTTCTGTATTCAGCCTGGTTCTCTACTGTATTGCGAACCTTACATTCGTCATAAGCCTCCTTTTTCTGTTTCATTCAATCTCTATATCTTTTGTCATCCAGGGAGTTCTAGCTTAGGAAGCCCTTCTTTTCCCCCTTGTAGGGATGTGTCTACTCTGTCCCCAAACCAACTCCTCCTTGAAGGCCTCCCATTGTTCAATTACTGTTTTGCCTCCAATCCACCTGGGCAAGATTCCTTTTAAACTCAAATTTTTCCTCCTCCAGTTAAGCATTTTCACACTTGATTTTTCCCTGTCCTTTTCCATATCTATTCAAAACGTAATGATATTATGATCACTGTTCCCCAAATGCTCCTCCACTGAAACATGCTCCACCTGCTCCACTTCATTCCCCAAAACGAGATCCAGCACTGCTTCCTTCCTGTTTGGGCTGGAAACATACTGTTCCAGAAAGTTCTCTTGAACACATTTTAGGAATTCCTCTCCTTCTTTGCCCTTCACACTGTTACTGTCCCAGTCTATATTGGGATAATTGAAGTCCTCCATTATCACTACTCTATAGTTCTTGCATCTTTCTATAATTTGCCTGCAAATGTTCTCCTCTATCTCCTTCCCACTATTTGGTGGCCTATAGTATACACCCAGTAGTGTAATAGCTCCTCTATTGTTCCTTAATTGTAACCAAATAGAGTCTTTGACAGAATTATTATATTATATATACTAATTATAGTAATAACTGCTCCAGGCATTCCTTGCGTAATTATATTAGAAATGTACAGAGTCTCGTTTTTGTCAATCTTATATGAAGGAGACACAATCCCAGCAGTTACACTGGAAATGCACTTGCTGCAGAACTCTGTCGCTGACCCCACTGAAGGTTGTGGGGGAGGGGCAGCGGACTCCAGGAGCAGGCCTTCAGTGGTGTGGGAGTGCAACTGTGGTGTTGTAGCGCCAAAGATCCCTAGAACTAGGGAGGAAGCCTACCAGATCCCTCCCGCTCATCCCGGAAAGTTGGGGATAACGGCCCTACCCCCTCCCCCCACCCCCGACACCCTCTGGGTTGGGCTTGTTTGCACTCTTCAGGAGGCTGACATCTCACTGGGTGTACCAGTCTCCATCGAGGTTCCAGTAGTACGTAATTGCTCTGGAGAGAGTGCAGAGAAGATTTACAAGAATGTTGCCAGGGCTTGAAAATTGCAGCTACGAGGAGAGATTGGATAGGCTGGGGTTGTTTTCCTTGGAGCAGAGGAGGCTGAGGGGAGACTTGATTGAGGTGTACAAAATTATGAGGGGCCCAGATAGAGTAGACAGGAAGTACCTGTTTCCCCTAGCGGAGAGTTCAAGAACTAGAGGACATAGATTTAAGATGATTGGTGGAAGGATTAGAGGGGACATGAGGAAAAACTTTTTTACTCAGAGGTTGGTGGGTGTATGGAATTCACTGCCCAAATTGGTGGTAGAGGCAGGGACCCTCAACTCTTTTTTAAAAGTACCTGGACCTGCACCTAAAGTGCTGTAAGCTGCAGGGCTACGGACCGGGTGCTGGAAGGTGGGATTAGAATGGGCACCCGGTTGCTCTTCGAGCCGGCGCGGACACGATGGGCCGAACGGCCCCCTTCTGTGCTGTATCTTTTCTATGGTTCTATGGTTCTAAGTAGGAATCCCAGCATGCGGAGTCCCCACCCCGACCCTGCCTCCTCTGATGTGAGGCGGACCAAGGTTATACATCTGATAAGGCTCCAGCCTATTTCTGGGGGCCAACTGCTACACGCTCACAGGAGGAACGGTAGGAGTGAGACAGAAGGCCTGCTGATTTTCAGGCACTCGTATGTGTTGCAAGTTAGGAAGGCCTTTTAGTAGTCCCCAAAATGTGAAGGTAGTCTACATTCATAAAATATTTCTATATCGCTATTAATGTGCACTCCTTGGTTTAAAGGAAAAAAGCACTGAGTAGGCATGAGGTTGTCACGTTTACAATACAGCCTGCCATGACTGGTGAAAAGCTACAAATATTCCTTTCTATTTTTGTAAAGATGTATAATTCCTCTCACTATTAGAAACACTCTAGACATTTGCTTTTCAAGCAGAATATCAAGCGTGCGTTAGGAAAATTACATTCAGACTCGGTTCACAGTACATCTGGGACTCTGGGTACCAATTTCAAACCTTTTACCAGCAGAAAGCCTGTGTTTATATTTGAATAAACACGTATTTGGGGCTTGCAGCTCTCAGTAATAGAATTTTGCATCTGTGAACAATCCCACTGGGACTCTACAACCAGAGGTGCGACAGTGAAGATTACCTAATCCTGTGGTTTTCTGCTGAAAATTCAAATCGTTATTTGCATTAAAATTGGTCTCGTTTTGGTCAAATTAATATCTGGTTCTATTTGTAAGATTCAGAGACTCCAAAAGGCTTTTTTACATTGCTTTATCTTGCCATCTGTCATCTATCAAAACCTTTATCATTCAATTGTAATAGTTGCTATTCATGCTCTATAACACTAATGTCCTATAGATTATAAATGGGTTTCATGTATTCTGAAAGTTCTAAACTCTAAAAATCATGATCTCCTACTATAGAACGACAAGAACAACTTGCATTTATATAGCGCTTTTAACATAGTAAAACGTCCCAAGGCATTTCACAGGAGCATTATCAAACAAAATTGGACATCGAGCTGCATAAGGAGATATTAGGACAGGCGACCAAAAGTTTGGTCAAAGAGATAAGTTTTAAGGAGCGTCTTAAAGGAGGAGAAGGAGGTAGAGAGGTTTAGTGAGGGAATTCCAGAGCTTAGGGCCTAGGCAGCTGAAGGCATGGCGGCCAATGGTGGAGCGATTAAAAACGGGGATGCGAAATAGGCCAGAATTGGAGGAGCGCGGAGATCTCGGAGGGCTATAGAGCTGGAGGAGGTTACAGGGATAGTTACATGTTCATCTAATGAACGTGTTAATGTTCTGTACTCAAGTACATTTTATCAGAATGAATTATCCATCTCATTTATTGAAAATCTTTCTGAGCAAGATAATCCCATCTACAAATGCAAGAGAAAAGTGGGATACATTACTGTGTCTCTGGTACTTCAGGAGAAATATGTATTATTCATCGGAGAACATACAACAAATTCTAAAAATCTGGCACGTTGATAAACCTATTACATAAATAACGGGGAGAGTAATTTTGGTGGCGACAGCTTATTTCCTTGATAAATTATACACTTGTTAAATAATTTTGTTTTTGATGAGAATACATTTTCTGTAAATTTAAAGGAAAATTAATATTTTGCAGTAAAGGCAGACTGTTGGAGTTTTGCTCCGTACACTTGAAGCTTTGAAGACTATAGCAGCTAGTTGCTCTTAAATAAACAAAGACAAATTGAGCAGATTATATAACACAGGATTATCAGCGGGACCAGTACTTTACAATGACTGAATGAAGCAGATTTTTCTCTTTCGCAGATGGGCATAAGGCACTGCCTGGGCAGAGTGCATTAAGGGAAATCAGACAGAGAGAATTGCATGTCCATAATGGAGCCCACCCGATTCTTCATTCATTTATATGGAGGGCCAGAAAATTTGGCAGGCTCCGTTACCTGTGTGATCTTACGTGCCCCCTATGCACTGCCCAGGCAATGCTGTAAATCCAAATATTAAAGAGAAAAATCTGATCTGATAAGTCAAATTTCATTTTTATGACATAAGGTTCTGAAATTTTTTTATTGGTGTTTTGGGGACCACATTCTACACTTCCATCCATTTGTAATTTGATTCACTAATTTACAGTGTTTGAATGAGTGAAATTTCATGTTTATTACATAAGGATTCCTGCCAGCATTTTGCAAATCACATTCTGCAATTTCATTCCTTTTTAATGAAAACTTCAAACCAGTGGCCTAGATTATCACATGGAGAGCACTTTATTAAAGATTTAAATACAAAGATGAGAATTTTAAATTTGAGATCGTGGAGCCAATTTAGGTCAGCAGTGACAGGTGTGATGGATGAGCAGGATGTGTTGTGGGATAAGATACGGGCAGCAGAGGTTTGGATGAGCAGTGTTGGTTGATGCTGGGTGTTGGTTCTTCTGGAGCACTTTTGAAGTCTGGTTGGTTCTGGCAGCATTCAACAATGATCTGGGATACCCTGGGAGGATGAGACATTATGATATTAACAGGGGGCCAGGGAGGGTGCGGGGGAGGCTAAAATCAGCCCAAAAACCCAGCAAGGCTGCGGACGTAGAGGCAGTCCCGATCTCAACGACAGGGCCTCATTAGTATATTGTAGGGCTGTTTCCCACGGCAGCCGGCCAAATTGACAGCCTGGCCGGCAGGTAGGAAGGAACACTAATGGCAGGAGGTTGGTCCCTGGCACTGGGAAGGGAGCACTAGCTCCAGGCAGCGATCGGGAGGAGGTTTGTGATCAGGTGGGCTGGGGGGAGGTTTGTGATCAGGTGGGCTGGGGGGAGGTTTGAGTTCAGGCGGGCTGGGGAGAGGTTTGAGATCAGGCGGGCTGGGGGGAGGTTTAAGATCAGGCGGGCTGGGGAGAGGTTTGAGTTCAGGCGGGCTGGGGGGAGGTTTGAGATCAGGTGGGCTGGGGGGAGGTTTGAGATTGGGTGGGCTGGGGGGAGGTTTGAGATCGGGCGGGCTGGGGGGAGGTTTAAGATCAGGCGGGCTGGGGGGAGGCTGCCGAATAGGATGGTGGGGTGGGGGGGTAGGGAGGCTGGAGATCGGGGTGGGGAGAGGCCGAAGGCTTCTGTGAGGGACCTGGGAGGAGCACTCCTGCTCATCCCTGGCCCACAAGGAGTGCTAAAAGAGCCACTTACCTAAGGGAGCCGGCGACTCTCGTCTTGGATCAGCTGCTGGCAATCCCACAGTTGGAGCATTCCCATCACTCATTGTTAAATTTAAATCACGGCACTGATGGAGTCATCAGACCACGACTTTGGTAAGTTAATTAAGCCTCGTTCATGGCCTGATTTCTGCACTTTAAAATTTAATGGAGCAGGAATGGGGTCGGGTTGCCCAAGCCTGATGTTTTAACCCCCTCCCGACCCTCTCCCGCCTGTAGGGGGCGGGGGGTGGGGTGCGGTTAAAATCAAGGCCAAAATTTCTTACAACCACACAAATGTAGGACTCCTTATATCCAAAGCCTTCCCTCCCTGCTACAGGCTTTCAAAACACAAACTTGGCAATAAATCAATCACTACTTTCTGATTTCTCTTGTCTCTTATTCTTTTCAAACTTGATGGTTTCCTGTACTCTGGTCTTATTGAATTGGTATAGCTGAAGTATCATCAACGTTTCACACTATTTAACCAAAAAGAAACAAATAGCTTAAAAGGCTGCCTTGACTCCCTCTCGGAATCAAACGCAAGACAATAAATGTTTCCCATTCCAGTCAGCTTTAATAAAGCAATTTTGTCGTCAGCGATTCTATAGAGTAAATGGGTTGCCTTTATGAATAAATATAACTGCACTTCTACTATGACATCAATCTAATCCAGCAATTCTCTTTAAAGATTTGGGGCATGATTTTAACTTGGAGCCGGGAACTCAGCGGGTGGGTGGATTTGCACATGAGGAACCCGGAGGCAAAGTGAACGTGTTTAAGCCCATGATCGTATCTCGATTGCAGTCAATTATCTTTGCTTCCAGGTTTTGCGTCTCCAAGCTGTGCAACGGGTCCACTGCGCACCCGAGTGACGCGATTTCGAGTCCACTATTTAAAGGGCCAATCCAAGAATGGATTTTGAAGGAGAAAGGTGTCCAGGAAAGCAAAAGCTGCCCCTAGATTTAATGATGCCTCCCTGGATGTACTGCTGGCTGCAGTGAGAGCTAGCAGGGAGGTAATGCTTCCAATGGATGGCAGGAAGAAACCTAGTTCTGTAACCAAAAATGCTTGGCTGGAGGTGGCAGAAGAGGTGAGTAGCAGGAGCAGGGTGCCCAGGTCTCGAACCAGGTCAGGAAAAGTGAGTACAGTTGCTGATTCACCCATATCCTGTGTTATTCAACACCCCGCCCCATCCCTCACTCTGTGTTAGCACGCCTACCCCATCACATCACTCCTCACACCCACTTAAGCGTCAGCAGCAGCAACCATTCTTTACTTTCTGTGCACTTCCTCAACTGCCCACTTATTTACCCACCACAGCCACTCGCCCCAATCCTGATGCAAAGCAATGTATCTGTCTGATCGTCACCCTCTGATGCATCAGTTTCATGGTCAGCCTCACCCAAAGCAACGCACCCCTCGGGTCAATACATCACTTTAGCCACTCACAGATCTGTTCTTTCTCCCTTTGTAGGAGAAGAGAATGCAAAATGTAAGGGAGAGGAGGAAGACTTCAAGCACAGCTCTCAAATGAGTCCATGCCGGCCATGACAATGACCGTGCGGACTCTGGATGCCAACATGTCTGCCGCCTTAAACAGGCAGACAGATATGTTAGCCATGGCCTTACAATACGGCACATCTGCTCACCAACCTGTTGGCCAGCAAAGTGGTGGGAGTAATGTTGCGCTGGCTCGGGAAAGAGATGAAAGTGAAAGGGGACATGGAATTGGGGACTCCACTCAGAGACCTCCCATATCTCACCCGTTGCCCCCCGTCAATCAGTACCCGCAATGCTACCTCTTCTCCCAACGGCCGAGTCTGCCCCTGCACAGAAGCCGTCTTTGGTGGATCACTCACGGGCCCCAAAACCCAGACGTCTTAGGCCCAGAGCATCTCAGCAGTCAGGGCAGGGAGCTGAGCAATCTGTCAATACCTCTGCTGAATCCACAGGGATGACCCACATAGAAGCGCTAGAAATAGAAAGGCTAAGCAATTGTAATTCACCATGGGTATGTACAAGGGTGTGTGACGAGCTGTCATGTTGTTAATTTAAATATTTTTTTGTTTCGCCACGTTAAATTTAATCATTATTACCATCACTGCCACACCTTGGCCGTTAGTGAGTCCCTTTTGTGAATTTGCCCTTTCATGTGCTTCATGATGAATGCCGAGACATGATGCCACCCATTGGGCGAATGTACAGTGGTTGGTGGTGGTGGTTGTTCTAGGCAGCCTGAGTATTTCAAAGTCTTCAATTTGCACATCTCATTATGAGAACCTGTTGGAGATGAGGGAATCCCTGGCATCACGGGCAGCAATGTGCGCGGCTGCCCTGGCGATGGGTTCCCCATCTTCATTTTCCTCCTCAGATGTACTATAGAATTGATCCATTGCGCCCCACCCCCCATCATGATCTTGTCAGTTTGAGGGGCTCCCAAATGTGGGTAAATTTGTCTGGACACAAGAATTCTCAGTCTGAACAAAGAAATCTCAGTCTAAACACAAAGAACTCCCAGCCAAACGTTTATCTGAGTGAACTGGGTGCCCAGCTGTAATACCTCACCTTTAATTGCGATGTGTCAATCACTGGCTTAAAGAGCTTCGGCTGCAACTCGCTTTTGTTTCAATAGCATGTTTCCGAAGCCATGGGAGACACGTTCAAGAGTAGTTAAGTTCGTTTCTGTTGCAGAATCCACAAGAAGTAGCTAAAGTGATTCAACCACCTGAAATGGCCCTTTAAATATCGGCCCGCCGGCTTTAAGTGACAACGGAACTTCTGGGTTTATTTTGTCCGTGCGCATCCAAACGGGCCTGGGTTAAACCTGGAAGTGGGCGCGTTGGAGCCATTCCTACTGCCCATCAACCCTCAACCCTCCCATTCTTGGGGGTTAAAATTACCCCCTTGGAGTCTCTGAGTCACCCAAATGGATCTCCTGAAGAAATGTATCTCCATCGCCAATAAAGATAACATTTTTAACCTCATATAATTAGTTTAAGTTTCTTGACATTAGACTTTGGCCCAATTATTGTTAATTACCATCGGGCATCATTATCAAATATACTTATATCAACTCAGAACACACTGTCCCTCTGTTATATATAAGGTATTGGTCAATGAATTATTTTGGAGGGAGCTCCCCCATCAGTATATTATAATTCTACAGCAACCTTTATTTGTTTCTCTTCATTATTAATTATTCTTTCCTCTTAGTACAATCCATTCGATAAGGTGCCACATAAGAGGTTGTTACAGAAGATTAGGGCTCATGGGATTGGGGGGTAATATATTAGCATGGATTGAGGATTGGTTAACAGACAGAAAACAGAGAGTGGGAATAAACGGGTCATTTACTGGTTGGCAGGTTGTAACTAGTGGGGTGCCGCAGGGCTTGGGCCTCAGCTATTTACAATCTATATTAATGACTTAGATGAAGGGACCGAGTGTAATGTATCCAAATTTGCTGATGAATTTGCTGGGAAAGTAAGCTGTGAGGAGGATGCAAAGAGTCTGCAAAGGGATATCGAAGGATTAAGTGGGTGGGCAAGACGGAATATTTTTTAAATGGTGAGAAACTGATGTTGATGTTCAGAGAAATTTGGATATCCTTGTACAAGAAACACAGAAAGTTAACATGCAGGTACAGCAAGCAATTAGGAAGGCAAATGGTATGCTGGCCTTTATTGCAAGGGGGTTGGAGTACAAGAGTAAGGAAGTGTTGCTGTAATTATACAGGGCTTTGGTGAGACCACACCTGGAGTACTGTGTGCAGTTTTGGTCTCCTTACCTAAGGAAGGACATACTTGCCTTAGAGGCAGTGCAATAAAGGTTCACTAGATTGATTCCTGGGATGAGAAGGTTGACCTATGAGGAGAGGTTGAGTAGAATGGGTCTGTACTCTCTGGGGTTTAGAAGAATGAGAGGTGATCTCATTGAAACATATAAGATTCTAAGAGGGCTTGACAGGGTAGATGCTGAGAGGATGTTTCCCCTGGCTGGAGAGTCTAGAACTAGAGGGCATAGTGTTAGGACAAGGGGTCAGACATTTAGGACTGAGATGAGGAGGAATTTCTTCACTCAGAGGGTCGTATATATTTGGAATTCTCTACCCCAGTGGTGGGTGGATGCTCAGTTGTTGAGCATATTCAAGGTTGAGATCGATAGATATTTGGACTCTAAGGTAATCAAGGGATATGGGGATCGGGTGAGAAAGTGGAGTTGAGGTCAAAGTTCAGCCATGATCTTATTGAATGGCGGAGCAGGCACGAGGGGCTGTATGGCCTACTCCTGCTCCTATTTCTTATGTTTCCTCTCTTCTTTCTCTACCTTTCATTATTTTATTTATCCTCTCTTATGTTTCTCACGCTTTTTTTCATAGAATAAATATATTTTTTTAGACTGTTAAAAACATGGTTAGCTAACACTAAGTCGATGGCATAAAAACAGAAACTGCTGGAGGCAAGGAAAATGGGGAGGGGAAGGAAAGCACAATTCCCTCCACCCTGTCACTAACCTTTCCCATTGTTCTTTCCTCCCCCCACCCCATTTTCTCTGGCTCTGCACTTGCTAATAAACTGTTAAATCTCTAACTCCTCCCAGTTCTGATGAAAGGTCATTGACATGAAACCTTAACTCTGTTTCTCTTTCGACAGGTGCTGCCTGACCTGACGAGTGTTTCCAGTGTTTTTATTTCAGATTTCCAGCATCCAGTATTTTGCTTTTGACGAAGCAGATGGCAATGTCTTAACTATTTGTGTGCTGCGAGGCCATTGGTACCCTGCCATTCTTATCCAAGGGGAGTGCTAACCTTTTCTTCTTTTCCTGCCTTTTGTAAACCCTTTGCCGATTTTCTCCATTCCTTTTACTGACTATTCCATTTCTCCACCTCTCGTATTCTTGTTATTCACCTTTTCTTATTTCTGAATCATCCTGGTTTTTATTATTTCTTATTTTTGTTGTACTTATAGTTCTATCCTCTATCTCCAGCTATGCGCCTACGATCTATATCATTTTTGATTCAGCTCACCAGCATAGACGGGGCGGGTTACAACAACTGCTGCTCCCACCATTAATACAGCATTAAACTCCAGTCCTTAATGGCGTTCGAAATGACATAATACTGCCAGGATCAGCACAATGCTTTGATACTGATGCTGCATTCGTTCAGATCCTGGGAGACTAACATCAATGAGCTGGCTCCTGGCATTCACACCGCTAAATCCAGCTCCCTTTAAAAAAACAGACTTGTCGACCGTTCCATGCTTGTGTGTTTGTGGTACGTGCATGGAAATTGTAATGTTTAAAACTGAGGGGGTAATTTAACCGAACCCGCCTGGCGGAAACTCACCAGATCAGACTGGGCGCCCGTTTTACACCCTGCCTGATTTTACTTTCCATTGATTAGGTTCAAATTACCCCGCTGAATTTTAATTTGAGCAAAAGGTTCCCCTACCCCCTAGAAATATTATTTAAATACTTCATTTTTTTTACTTTATGCATGATGTAGCTACTCATAAATGAACCAGTATGAAGCCCCTCTGTACTTATTACAGAATCCTGGTTCAGGGCACACATCCACTAATGAGGTTTTTATCCATTATTTGAGCAGGCCAGAAATGTCGCTCTCTGATCCAGTGGCAGGTTCATGTGGAGTATTGAAACCACAGTAGCCAATGTATAGAGACACCGTACTTTGATGGTAGAAAAAAGGCACAGTTTGCTCCTGCTTCCCCTGCTCTTGCAATATTGATGCACTGCAACATCTGAACTCCAGTTAAATACTCTGCCATGGTTATGAAATGTTAGCGACACTTGGGTATTTGGACTTATGCAGACGCCTGGAGTCCCGGAACCTTTTACCTTCCTGACTGAAGGAAGAGACAAAATATGTAAAAATGGAGAACAATGGGGAGAAAAATGATAAAATAAAAATATGACAGGAAGTAAAGCTCCAATAAATTATACTTGTGTTTGATCACAGTTGCTGGGTTTTGCTGTGTGCACTCCAGAAAGTACAGCAAAAAAAAATGAATTATTGATGACCTTCATGTCAGATCAAAGCAATGCCTTGTAGCTTACCTGTGTGATCCTGAGCTCCTCCAATAGTTCAGTGAATATATCCAGTCAACAGCTGAGCCATATGTCCTGGGTTATTTGATCTCTGCCAATAGGGGCATTACAGTTGGACTTAATAGGGTAGAAATTGGTATGTGCTGCACCCGTTTCTCAGGCGTAAAATGGGCGTAAAGCATACCAATTTAGCAGTGGGATGGCCTGCGCCCAACTTGTGCCGGTGTTGGTTCCACTGCTAAATTTATGATGCCGGGCAGCTGCTTAACAAAGGCGTTAGGCGCCTTGAAAGTTGTAGACGAGCGGAGTCCCGTCCCACTTAGGGGTCACCAGTAGCCCTGCAGCTGCCAAATAAAGGTAAGTTATATATTTTTTAAAAACTTTTTTGTGGAGCCAGGAGGAGTAGCAGTGACCCCACCCCCCCCCACAACTCCTCAGCCCTAGCGATCGTAGCCCCACCCCCCCATTACCAGCTCTAATCCTGCCTCCCAGAACTTATCTGAGGGTCACTACCGGCGAGGTGGGCAGCCCCAATTTGACTTTTCTCACAGGGCGAGCTACCTGTGAAGTCCAGCAATTTGACCTGAACATGTAATGAGGCCCGAGGACCAATTTCTAGTGATCCTCGGGCCTCTTGGTATGGGTGCACGCGGCTCGCACAGCGCCAAAAACAGGCCCAGAGTAATTTCTACCCAAATGCCTCTGGGCTAGGGAAAGGAAAATTAACCAGGGTTCTCACTTCAGATCAGTAGCTAGTGACCTGTGCCAGAAATATGAACGTGTGGTTGTTCAGTGAGGACATGATTGGACTGGTTGTGATGCCTCTCATGGGGGGGAGTGGGGGGAGGATTTTAACTGGGATCAGGCTTCAGTCGGGTGTGGGGGGGGTGTGATGAACATCAGACCCCCTCAGTGGCATCAATTTAGGGCCCGGGCTATCTTTATTGGCTTTGTTTACATCCCATCAGCCAGCTGCCCACCGAAATGGGCGTAAAGAGGCAGCTGGCCACCTGCCGGAGGGTAAAGATTGGGCAGCCGGAGGCTTTGCACCGACACTCAGGTAAGTCGCACAGGGTGGTTTCGGTAGGAGCTCACAGGTGAGAAGGGGGGAGCCCAGGGCAGCAGAAACCCAGACATTTCTTATGGGGCCCGGAGGTCCATTCCTGCCTCTCCTGATTACTTTTTGGGACCTAATGGGTTTAACTGAGCGGGGAGGTCGCCCCATTTGGTGGTTAAAATTCCATTGGAGGCCCTAATGGCATCATGGGACCCCAATTTACACGTATTAATGAGGCTCCCGTCTGAGTAATTTTGCCGGAAGTGCAATGAAAACTTTACACGCGTATACGGAGTTTCTGCCGCACTTCCGATGAAGTTACAGTGGTGGGGCGGGAGCAACTCCAGGAAATTCCAGGCCAAGGTTTTCCTTGACCCATGCTTACATCAAACTGACAATCAACCTTATTTGAGAACCCATTAAATAAAAAGTAACGGTTCCAAAATTTAACAGGCAAAGTATGTGACAATGACAAGGGACTTAGCCCAGTGTGAAGGTCAACCAATAAAAGTGCTTTGTTTCCTACAGGCAATAGGTTGTGGAGAAAGCAAGAGGGAGGGAAAAAAATGGATGGGAATATTACACAGTCCAGTAACAAGCCTTTTTTCTGTGTCATATAATTGCACCATACTCTTAGCCATGAGCTGTGCAAAAATTTGCTGCTCCCACCTCTTTCGTTCCTCATCTTATTAAGAACCACAAAATGAGTTTTCAAGGCTACTAATTGATGAAGGGATCACAGATCATTAGTGAAATTCTCTCACAACTGTCTAATTATGACTAATATAGCAATAACACCATTTTGCTGAGCATTATGGTTACCACTGCCTTAAGGTACTCATTACAGGGCCCACTATGGGGCTGTTTTCATAGTCGTCAGCACTCTAACGGAATTCCTTCTAAGTACGCCGTAATCCAGTCAGCAGGTCTCAAGCACACATAGGCAAATGTGTATGTCTCTGGTTGAGCTTAAAGTTCAATGCAAGCTCAAAGAACAGCACCTGATCTTTTAATAGGCACTTTGCAGCCCTCTCACCGTACCATTGACTTTAACAATTTCAGATCTTAAACATAGCTCCCATTTCTTTCTCTACAGGAAGTGCTGGCAATGTGAGATGGGTGTGCCAGCGTTTCCAAGGATGGGGGGAAGGAGTAGGTTGGTGCTCGAAGTAGGGGACCTCTGTTGGAACTCTGTGCTGGATGGGTGGTCTGCACGTTTGGTGTCGATCAACTCTTTTCTTCTACCAGGCACCTGGAGCCTGCTCCGCTATGCAAGTTTCTCATGCTTCCCTTTAACCTTCCTATTCCCCCATCCCTTTAGCAATTCACACACTTTCAATGTGTTGTATATGTCTTTTACTTATTTTGATTTCTCTCATTATGCCTCCTATTCTCTTATGCTTATATCATTACTGCCATTTAGGGTCAGGGTTAGGATTTAACTATCTCCTGTTTTCCACTAAGCAGTTTTCTACAGGTCATTCTATTTCTTTTCCTTTTTGTGTATTTCCTTCCTTGTTAAAGAAGTTAACTTATACAGAATGAACTGCTTTCCATGGGAGTCTGCTCCAAAAAGTGTTGCTTTCTGGGAAAAGAAATTAAGGCTTGCCAATATTGTAATTTTGCTTTCTAGTTTGTCAATAACTGCTTAAGTCAAATAAACTGCTTATACATTACATATACTTGTCAGCATCTAAAGGGCCCATAACAGGGTACGGTGGTGTCATGATTATGTTACTAGACAAGTCATCCAGAGGCCTGGACTAATAATCCAGCGAACGTGAGTTCAAATCCCAACATTGCAATTTGAGAATTTGAATTCAGTTTATAAAATCTGGAAATAAAAAGCTGGCATCAGTAAATGTGAAGCGGTTAGATTGTCATAAAAACCCCACTAGTTCACTAATGTCCTTTAGGGAAGCAAACCTGCTGTCCTTACCCAGACTGGCCTATATGTGACTCCAGTCCCATATCAACATGGTTGACTCTTAACTGCCCTCTAAAGCATCACCACCTTCTCGGGGCAACTAGGGATGGGCAATAAATGCTAGCCTTACCAGCGACGCCCACATCCCGAGTCTGAATTAAAAAAAAGGGCAAATCTACGCCAACCTTCCATTGGGTCCATCTGGGAAATCCCTGTGAGTTCACAATATGGATCTTGGAAATCGAGTGTCTTCACCAGGAGAACGGTTTTGTAAGCTGGCTCTTAAATGTTATACAGAAATTATAACGACTTGTGTGTGATGTCTGAGATAAAGAAAGGGAGAGAGAGAGAAAATGAGCGAGGAGAGAGAAAGAGAAAAATAATTCTACATTGAAACTGGCTTTTAACTTAAAAGAACTAAATGATTACAAATACTGCTCCCTGTGTCCTGTAATTGTGCAACAAATATTTAATTAATTTCTCTGTTATAAAGTTTTGCTTCATAGAGATGGAAAGATGTTGATATATAGAATGATGTTAAAATTAACTGATGCATTGTGCTGTTTCAGTCATGGTGCACCTGCTCAAAAGTTAGTGTCATGCTATTGAAAGACCACAAAAGATAAATATGCGTGGAGAGTAAAATCGTCTTTGAAATTCTTTTAATGCCCATGCTTTGTCAACCATCCATATTATATTGTAGTTATTACAATCAGAGTAATGACCCTTTTGTTTTCTCATACAATACTGTATTCAGTTAATCAAATTTCCATCATGTATTTCTAAAGACTAGGGCACACGCCAGGTGCATTTCAGATGATGCATGAAGAAGCCTATACTAATAGATGTCCAAGGTCAGAGATTAAATGAGTTCTTGACAAGATCCATTAAAGACATTTTTCATAATTTGAAAAAAACACTTCCCCAATCCTTTTTTAAATAAAGTGGTCGTTTCCAAAGCATTTCATGTTTTTCTTTAAAAATGATAGACATCAACATTTACGTAAAAAAGATGTTTCTCACAAAATTGCCTTCACTTGCTCATCACAGTTCAGTCTTAATTTATACTCCTTATCTTAGATTTAAAACAATAATTTAGGGGCATTTTGAGATATTGTTATTTTGAAATGCTTGCAAATAACTCCTTCTCAACAACAACTTGCATTTATGTAGTGTCTTTAACGTAGTAAAACGTCTCAAGATGCTTCACAGGAGTGTTATCTGATACCGAGCCACAGAAGGAGATATTAGGACAAGTGACCAAAAGCTTGGTTTAAAGGTGTGGCTTAAAGGAGGAGAGAGAGGTAGAGAAGTTTAGGGAGGGAATTCCAGACCAAGCTATTTACCCACTAAACAACTTGGTTCTGAACTTTTCTGCCACTTACTTTTTTCTCCTCTCTTTTTAATTATTAGTGGTGCTATTCTCCTTTCCTAAGTCTGTCTTCTTCCTATAAACCGATTCTTTTATCTGTTGTATTTCTATTTTTTTTTCTATTTGTATCTCATTCTTGCAATGCTAGTTTCTCCTCCTTTTTCTGAATTATTTTCTATGGGCTTTTATCTCTTCCCTGCTGGATCAAGGCATCTTTCTTATTACTGTAGGATTCTAAGTGTGAACACTGGTTCACTCAAATGCGATCGATCAATACTTTACAGAGCCCCAATGGAATGTATTGATATATTAACCAACAGCCCGCCTGATCTCACTGAAAAAGGGACGATAAGTAACTGATTTTAAACACTTTTTTTTCAAAATGCAGGAATTGACTTTAAAAACAATAGCCTGGAAATTATATTGTGTAATATTATCATAAGAAAGATTAATGTGTTTGTGTAAAATTCCCCTGACTACTGTAATAACCATTTGAACAGGTTAATACCCACTGTTAGAATAACGGATCGAAAGGATTGATTTGAATGCGATAGAGCTGATTTTATGAATGGGCATTACCGCCTGGTAGCTTTGCCTCCCGTCAATGCATTTTGGGAAGTTGTGGACACGCGATTTCCCGACATGTGTGGCTGGTCAATGAGGCTGTCTGCTGATAGCGTGCACTGAAAAAAATTGACTATTTAACACGTCCAAATCCACTGTCTCTCTCCACTATTTTAACATATTGTAAACAATTTTACAACACCAAGTTATAGTCCAGCAATTTTATTTTAAATTCACAAGCTTTCGGAGGCTTCCTCCTTCCTCAGGTGAACGAAATGAAATCCTCGAAATGAAATTGCATTTATAATTCACAGAACAATGCTTGGTGACAGTTTTTTCAACTGCCCATTGCCAAGGCAATCAGTGTGCAGACAGACAGGTGTTACCTGCAAAGTCTCAGAATATACAAATCACCAAAAAAAAACAACAAACAAAAAAAAAACAGAGATAGAGAGGTAGAAACATAGAAAAGACAGCAACTGACCCGTTATATTAAAAACAGATAACATTTGTTCGCTGGTGGGGTAACGTGTAGCGTGACATGAACCCAAGATCCCGGTTGAGGCCGTCCTCATGGGTGCGGAACTTGGCTATCAATTTCTGCTCGACGATTTTGCGTTGTCGTGTGTCTCGAAGGCCGCCTTGGAGTACGCTTACCCGAAGGTCGGTGGATGAATGTCCATGACTGCTGAAGTGTTCCCCGACTGGGAGGGAACCCTCCTTTTTGGCAATTGTTGCGCGGTGTCCGTTCATCCGTTGTCGCAGTGTCTGCATGGTCTCGCCAATGTACCATGCTCTGGGGCATCCTTTCCTGCAACGTATGAGGTAGACAACGTTGGCCGAGTCACAGGAGTATGAACCATGCACCTGGTGGGTGGTGTCCTCTCGTGTGATGGTGGTATCTGTGTCGATGATCTGGCATGTCTTGCAGAGGTTACCGTGGCAGGGTTGTGTGGTGTCGTGGACGCTGTTCTCTTGAAAGCTAGGTAATTTGCTGCGAACGATGGTCTGTTTGAGGTTGGGTGGCTGTTTAAAGGCGAGTAGTGGAGGTGTGGGGATGGCCATAGCGAGGTGTTCGTCGTCATTGATGACATGTTGAAGGCTGCGGAGAACATGGCGTAGTTTCTCCGCTCCGGGGAAGTACTGGACGACAACATTTACAGATCAATACCTATTTTAACATAGGTATTGATCTGTTTATCTTACATGGTTAAAATTAAATTTTGTGCAAAAGATCTATTTTTGCAAAACCCATTAATCATACGTATGATAATATTGCACAGCACAAATTCCAGTCTTATATTTTTGAAGTCAACTCATGTGGTGGCCAACATAAATTTATGCCTCTGAGAACCAATAGTGCAGTGCTCCATGCCCATTGCTCTGATGCACAGGCAAATGTATGATCAGGCACTGAGGCCTGCTACGCACCCATAGCATAGTTTGGTCTTGGGGGTGGGGGGGGAGTGGGTGGTGGAGGGGTGGAATGCTTGTGGTTATGAGGGCATGCACTAGACTCATTAAGGCTGCAAAAAGAGGTGCCAATGCTGATGTGAAGTGGGAGCTAGGAGATGGGATCCTAAGTCTTAATGGGGGTTCTGCTTGGTTGTTGTAGCAAGTAGATGTGTTTGGATGTAGTGATTTCCCTTTGCCCCACTGGTGCTCAAATAACTCTGGTGACTATTTTTCTGTGAACTACAGGATCATCGTGTACATTTTCTATTATATGTACATGGTAACAATGTTTAGAAACAAAAAATCATTAGACTTGGCATGCCTTAAATAGACAAATGTAGACGATAGTTCATCACTTGTTCTAACATACACAATGGTAGAGGAGAAGGGATACAGTGCTGTAGACAGAGAAAACAGGTGTGCAATAGATCACAGAATTAGGAAAACAGGCCCTGTGCCCATTTCTATTGGGCTGCACATCTGTGTTTTATGTGCTAGAATTTTAGTGGCCTTTTTTATTAATAACAGTTATTTTTCCCAAAAAAATTGAGCCCAATTTTTTTTGTTTGTTTTTAAAGTGCCTCATTTCCAGCTATCACTGCAATATCAGCTAATGCGCTGCTCACATATGGATCGAACAGATGACAGATGTGCCTGTTAGCATAGCCAGTACTTTAATTTCCTTTCCTACTAAATGGCATGATATGGCCACTCAAAGTGCTGGGGGTCATTGATGGGGTCACTGATGACTGCAATAATTCCAACCCAAAGTCCACTGTGGTATCAGTAAGTATCACAGAATTATGGAATGTTACAGCACAGGAACAGGTCATTAGGCCATCAAGTCTGTGCTGGTGTTTTTCTTCATTTAAGCCACCGAGTCTAATCCTACTCTCCCGCAAGCTCCCCATATCCTTTTATATTCCTTTTCTTCGCGTGACTAATTCTCTTTAATCTATTAAGTTCACAGGGAGATCATGCTTGTTTTCTTAAAGTGGCAGGTAATACTGGAATGTGCAGCATAGAAAGTGGTCAAGTGGCCTGCTGCCAGGCTTCTACCAGGATCACTCTGTAACGTGCTCAAGCCCAGGCTGGTTATCACTGTTTTTAATGGGAAATAGCCTGACCTCCACTCGGTGCTGGTTCTGAACCCATTTTCTGTGTGAGCTCCAACATTCTGCACCACCAATCCCTCCCATAGATTGCAGTATTATAACTGTGATTTTATAGAGGTGGGGCAAGGAACAATTCCTTGTCCTCTATCATCATGGCTAATAGTGACTTCAGTAATATATGTACACAGTCATTCATCATTTTAGTCAACAGTATACTAATGATTCAAACGTAGAGATTTATGGTAATCTTATTAAGATTAAAATGATTTTAAACTACAATGTATTATAATGGACTATTGTTGTTAGTTTAATGTGCACAGGAAATATATTGTTGCATTATGCATAATATTGTGACCTCATTTATATTATACTTGAATTCTTATTAATGTTTCATTTTTATTAATAGATGAGAATTTTTCACTGACAGTTTCTCCAGGCTGAGTCAATGTAATAAGTCTGCTCAAAATGGACTGAATAAAGGTGCAAAAAACTTGCAAAAACTAAGTCATTTGATTTATAAATTAGGGGCTACCAAAATCATCTTTTTATGTATGATTATCTATAACTCATACAAGCAGTATCATTTTTATGATTTCTGAATCCCTATCAACTAAGCTAGAACAGCCTCAGGGGACAGAGAGTGCAGTTACCAGCAGACATTATCCTTGCAACTCTGCCAGTCTTCATGGGTGTTAACAAGGATGTAATCAATGAATCACATAAATGCAGGACATAATTAAGATGGCGCTACAATAAGTACTGTGTACTGCTTTAAAAAGGTCAATCAATTCCGCTTGTTAAAAACTCATCAGTTCTCTGTTTTATTAGTAGTGGCTTAAACTACACACAGCAGTCCACCTAGTCTGAGACAACATTCAATAAATTGTTCCATCCAACTAGATTTTAAACAAAGCGATCATTTGAGAGAGTGCGGAGGAGATTTACTAGGATGGTATCAGGGATGAAAGACTTCAGTTATGTGAAGAGACTAGAGACGTGGAGAGACTAGGGGTTGTTCTCCTTAGACAGAGGTTAAGGGGAGATTTGATAGAGGTGTTCAAAATCATGAAGGGTTTTGACAGAGTAAATAAGGAGAAATTGTTTCAAGTGGCAGAAAGGTCGGTAATCAGAGTTCACTCAACCTCCCCTTGACATTCAACGGTATTACCATCGCCGAATCCCCCACCATCAACATCCTGGGGATCACCATTGACCAGAAACTTAACTGGACCAGCCATATAAATACTGTGGCTACAAGAGCAGGTCAGAGGCTGGGTATTCTGTGGCGAGTGACTCACCTCCTGACTCCCTAAAGCCTTTCCACCATCTACAAGGCACAAGTCAGGAGTATGATGGAATACTCTCCACTTGCCTGGATGAGTGCAGCTCCGACAACACTCAAGAAGCTCGACACCATCCAGGACAAAGCAGCCCGCTTGATTGGCACCCCATCCACCCCCCCAAACATTCACTCCCTTCACCACCGGTGCACCGTGGCTGCAGTGTGTACCATCCACAGGATGCACTGCAGCAACTCGCCAAGGCTTCTTCGACAGCACCTCCCAAACCCACGACCTCTACCACCTAGAAGGACAAGAGCAGCAGGTACATGGGAACAACACCACCTGCATGTTCCCCTCCAAGTCACACACCATCCCGACTTGGAAATATATTGCCGTTCCTTCATCGTCGCTGGGTCAAAATCCTGGAACTCCCTTCCTAACAGCACTGTGGGACAACCTTCACCACACGGACTGCAGCGGTTCAAGAAGGCAGCTCACCACCACCTTCTCAAGGGCAATTAGGGATGGGCAATAAATGCCGGCCTCGCCAGCGACGCCTGCATCCCATGAACGAATAAAAAAAAAACACAGATTAAAGGTAATTGGCAAAAGAACCAGAGGCAACATGAGGAAATTTTTTTTGACAGAGCGAGTTGTTATGATCTGGAATGCGCTGCCTGAAAGGACGGTGGAAGCAGATTCAATATTAACTTTCAAAAGGGAATTGGTAAATATTTGAAGGGGGAAAATTTACAGGGCTATGGGGAAAGAGCAGGGCAGTGGGACTAACTGGATAGAAATATCAAGGAGCCGGCACAGGCACGACGAGCCAAAACGGCCTCCTTCTGTGCTGTATCATTCTATGATTCTACAAAATGACTATAATCAAGTATTGTTACATTTTATTTGATTTGATTAAAGCCAGAGACCAATTTATTCCTTCTGAATGCTTTCTTCTGAGGTAAAGCTGACCTTCAGCTGATCTCATGGGGGTCTGAAATTTTGGTTTGCATCAGGATTGCAATTTCTTGTTGAAATTTTGCTATTGTTGGTCTTCATATTATGTTTGTGGAGCCTGGCCCTCAGGTCAATCTCTCTGGCTTAGCTACTGCTGTAAGTAGATTGATCCATTCCAGTGAGGAGCTGTCTTATCTTTCCTGTACAAGAGAACTATACACTTAGCAGAAAGATGAACCAGATACTCCAAGCTTCTAAACCAGTCCTATTCCCTCTTGGATTTCCAGGAATACATACTCGGGTGATCCTGATAGCGATCTCCTTGTAACCTTTTCCATCACATCAAACCCATCTAATTACAATTGAATTATTACTAGGATCAAAACAGAATTTTGAACTGTGGTGGAGAGTTGTGTGGTGCTGTATTGCGGGCCCACAAACTGATCACAACAACAATAGTGACCATTTTGATTATAAGATCAGTGATTATTTAACAAGAATTTATGAACATAAGAAATAGGAGTGGGCCATACGGCCCCACGAGCCTGCTCCGCCATTCAATAAGATCATGGCTGATCTTCGACCTCAACTCCATTTTCCCACCCGATCCCCATGTCCCTTGATACCCTTAGAGTCCAAAAATCTATCGATCTCAGTCTTGAACATACTCAATGACTGAGCATCCACAGCTCCTGGGGTAGAGAATTCCAAATAGTCACGACCCTCTGAGTGAAGAAATTCCTCCTCAACTCAGTCTTAAATATCCGACCCTTTATCTTAAGACTGTGTCCCCTAGTTCTAGACTCTTCAGCCAAGGGAAACATCCTCTCAGCATCTACCCTGTCAAGCTCTCTTAGAATCTTATATGTTTCAATGAGATCACCTCTCATTCTTCTAAACTCCAGACAGTATATTTTTTTATTCATTCATGGGATGTGGGCGTTGCTGGCAAGGCCAGCATTTATTGCCCATTCTTAATTGCCCTTGAGAAGGTGGTGATGAGCCGCCTTCTTGAACCGCTGCAGTCAGTAAAGATTCTCCCACAGTGTTGTTAGGTAGGGAATTCCAGGATTTTGACCCAGCGACGATGAAGGAACGGCGATATATTTCCAAGTTGAGATGGTGTGTGACTTGGAGGGGAACGTGCAGGTATTGTTGTTCCCATGTGCCTGCTGCCCTTGCCCAGTTCCCTCCACCTTGCCATCCCATTCCCTACTTTCAAAAACCTTCTTGTTGACAATGCCTTTGATACCCACACTCTAACTCTTTTTCCCCCTTTTCCTTTCCTGCTCAGCTGTTGTTGTTTAGGGCTGCTTAATGTAAAGTGCATTGAGATGTCTTCCAGCAGATGAGCAGTTCTATAGAAATATAATTTAGTGCTATTAACCCATTTATTTTACATTATTATTAATGCTACTGTCCATAAGATCCCTAAATAATTCCAGTTTGGTTTTAGACTGATAGCCAGGCTTAATATTACATGGAATTACATAGTATTTATAGCACAGAAACAGGCCATTCAGCCCAACAGGTCAATGCTGGTGTTTATGCTCCACAAGAGCCTCCTCGCATCTTACTTCATCTCACTTGATCAACATATCCATCTATTCCTTTCTCCCCCTTGTACCTATCTAGCTTCCCCTGAAATACATCTATGCTATTTGCCTCAACTACTCCATGTGGTAGTAAGTTCCACATTCCAAACACTCTCTAGGTAAAGAAGTTTCTCCTGAATTCCTTATTGGATTTATTGGTGGCTAAGAACATAAGAACATAAGAACATAAGAAATTGGAGCAGGAGTAGGCCAATCGGCCCCTCGAGCCTGCTCCGCCATTCAATAAGATCATGGCTGATCTGATCCCAACCACAAATCTAAAGAACACAAGAAGTCGGAGCAGGACCCGGCCACATAGCCCCTGGGCCCTCTCCGCCACCCACAGGGCATTGACCGATCCGAACTCAGCTTCATGTCCAATTTCCTGCCCGCTCCCCATAACCCCTAATTCCTATTTTATATTTATATTATATTTATAATATGTTTGCAGCTAAGGTATATTTTTCCTTATTAGTTATGTCTGTGTACTATTGCCCTTTCAATTATTCAAACCCTTAGGTGCCTATTCAATCAAACATTATGCTTTCTTTAAAATTGGTGCTCTAACTATCCAGGGGGTTTCCTGGTCTACTTAGAGTTAGAGAATAAATCTACCCTTTCTGCAATTTTTGGTTTAGATTTTGTCACTTAATAAAGCTCTTTTGGGTATTTTGCTACCTTATTTTATCTTTAACCATTGAGCCCTTCATATTTTTCTTACAATTGATACTTGTGCTAATCCATTTTTCTTTAGTAATAGAGTAGAGATAAATGGTCATTTTCGGGTTGCCACACTGGTGCGGTGCCGCAAGGATCAGTGCTTGGGCCTCAGCTATTTACAATATATATCAATGACTTAGATGAGGGGACAAAGTGTAATGTATCCAAGTTTGCTGACAATACACAGCCAGGTGGGAAAGTAAGCTGTGAGGAGGACACAAAGGGGTCAATTTTCGGATGGCCGAGCCGGTGCGTTCGTGGTGGGGGGGGGGCTCCTAAAATTGGGGATTCCCAGAACGGGTCCGGAGCCCGGCTCCAACCCGTCCACTTCCGGGTTCCCCAATTATGCGAATTGGTGCGCGTGCAGCCCCCGCATGCGGGACTCCCACCGGCAATCAAAGCCGATGGGATCCCGCTTAAGATCATTATCTGGGTACTTGAGGTCGTTTACAGACCTCATTAGTTGGAGATTTTAGGAGGATTCGGATTTTGGACTACCCAGAGCGTGTTTCCCATGCTGGGGGAAACACTCCCTGTTTAAACGGACGTGTTGCAGCCAGCAGCCAGCGGCAGCTGCAAAGGTCCATTTAACAGGTGCGGGTTAAACCCTCATTCATTGCAGCAGGGCACTCTGTCACCTCAGACAAAGTTTTTCCTGCCACACCGTTGGCAGATAGAGTATATCGTGGGGAAATGTGAAATTATCCACTTTGGTAGGAAGAATAGAAAAACAGAATATTTTTTAAAAGGTGAGAGACTAAGGAAAGTTGGTATCCAGAGGGATTTGGGTGTCCTTGTACATAAATCACAGAAAGTTAACATGCAGGTACAGCAAGCAATTAGGAAGGCAAATGGTATTGCAAGGGGGGTGGAGTATAAGAGTAAGGAGGTCTTGCTGCAATTATATAGGGCTCTGGTGAGGCCACACCTGGAGTACTGTGTAGAGTTTTGATCTCCTTACCTAGGGAAGGATATACTTGCCTTAGAGGGGGTGCAACGAAAGTTCACTAGATTGATTCCTAGGATGAGAGGATTGTCCTAAGAGGAGGGATTGAGTAAAATGGGCCCATATTCTCTGGAGTTTAGAAGAATGAAAGGTGATCTCTTTGAAATGTATAAAATTATTAGAGGGCTTGACAGGGTAGATGTTGAGAGGCTGTTTCCCCTGGCCGGAGAGTCTAGAACTAGGGGTTTCAAGATAAGAGGTCGGCCATTTAGGACTGAGATGAGGAAAAATGTCTTCATTCAAAGGATTGTGAATCTTTGGGATTCTCTATCACAGAGGGCTGTAGGTGCTCAGTCGTTGAGTATATTCAAGATTGAGATCGATAGATTTTTGGACAGTAAGAGAATCAAGGGATATGGGGATAGAGCAGGAAAGTGGAGTTGAGGTAGAAAATCAGCTTTATCTTATTGAATGGCAGAGCAGGCTCGAGGTGCCGTATGGCCTACTGCTGTTCCTATTTCTTATGTTCTTATGTTTATTGTACAATAATGAATTTATTTTTTTAAAGTATTTTATTTCCATTTTTCCTTTTGGATAATCTCAGTTTGAGCAATGCCCAATGAAATTGACCAACTGGACTCATGAAGAAAGAAAAACGGCCCCGATTTTCAAAACGCACAATGATAACATTTATCCACTTGTTATTGAACAGTCTAGCTTGGAAAATTATGTAGTCTATCAAAATGTCATGACTCATTTTTCAAGTGTCCAGGCCTGTATTTGATCATAAACTTCACAGCTGTGCATTGGGCAAATTCTTTGCTTTTCATTTAACCATCATTGGTATGAATTAAACCTGCTCTTGTTTGACATTTTTAAAGTCTGTTCACTTTTTGATATTATTTCTTAGTCTATTCTCAGTGGACATTTTATAAAACTCAATCATTCTCTTACTTAGTCTCCTCCATCTTAATGAAGCCCTTGAGTGATGTTTTAGACAATTCCTTGGATAGGATAGATAGAGAGAAACTATTTCTTCTGGTCGGGGAGTCCAGGGTACGGTAGCATAGTGGTTATGTTACTGGCCTGGACGAAAATCCAGAGTCATGAGTTCAAATCCCGCCACGGCAGCTGGCGAATTTAAATTCAATTAATTAAATAAAAATCTGGAATTAAAATACTAGTATCAGTAATGATGGCCATGAAACTACCGGATTGTCGTAAAAACCTATCTGGTTCACTAATGTCCTTTAGGGAAGGAAACCTGCCATCCTTACCCGGTCTGGCCTATATGTGACTCCAGACCCACAGCAATGTGGTTGATTCTTAATTGCCCTCTGAAATGGCCGAGCAAGCCACTCAGTTGTAAAATCTCGCAACGAAAAGTCATAATAAGAATAAAACCGGACGGACCACCCGGCATCGGACCACTAGGCACCGGACACGACAACGGCAAAAAAACACCAAGCCCAGTCGACCCTGCAAGGTCCTCCTTACTAACATCTGGGGACTTGTGCCAAAATTGGGAGAGCTGTCCCACAGACTAGTCAAGCAATAGCCATACTCACAGAATCATACCTTTCAGCCAACGTCCCAGACTCTTCCATCACCATCCCTGGGTATGTCCTGTCCCACCGGCAGGACAGACCCACCAGAGGTGGCGGTACAGTGATACACAGTCAGGAGGGAGTGGCCCTGGGAGTCCTCAACATTGACTCTGGACCCCATGAAATCTCATGGCATCAGGTCAAACATGGGCACGGAAACCTCCTGCTGATTACCACCTACCGTCCTCCCTCAACTGATGAATCAGTCCTCCTCCATGTTGAGCACCACTTGGAGGAAGCACTGAGGGTAGCAAGGGCACAAAATGTACTCTGGGTGGGGGACTTCAATGTCCATCACCAAGAGTGGCTCGGTAGCACCACTACTGACCGAGCTGGCCGAGTCCTGAAGGACATAGCTGCTAGACTGGGCCTGCGGCAGGTGGTGAGCGAACCAACACGAGGGAAAAACGTACTTGACCTCGTCCTCACCAATCTACCTGTCGCAAATGCATCTGTCCATGACAGTATTGGTAGGAGTGACCACCGCACAGTCCTCGTGGAGATGAAGTCCCGTCTTCGCACTGAGGACACCATCCAACGTGTTGTGTGGCACTACCACCGTGCTAAATGGGATAGATTCAGAATGGATCTAGCAGCTCAAAACTGGGCCTCCATGAGGCGCTGTAGGCCAGCAGCAGAATTGTATTCCAGCACAATCTGTAACCTCATGGCCTGGCATATTCCTCACTCTACCATTACCAACAAGCCAGGGGATCAACCCTGGTTCAATGAGGAGTGTAGAAGAGCATGCCAGGAGCAATACCAGGCGTACCTAAAAATGAGGTGCCAACCTGGTGAAGCTACAACTCAGGACTACATGCATGCTAAACAGTGGAAGCAACATGCTATAGACAGAGCTAAGCGATTCCACAACCAACGGATCAGATCAAAGCTCTGCAGTCCTGCCACATCCAGTCGTGAATGGTGGTGGACAATTAAACAACTAACGGGAGGAGGAGGCTCTGCAAACATCCCCATTCTCAATGATGGCGGAGTCCAGCACGTGAGTGCAAAAGACAAGGCTGAAGTGTTTGCAACCATCTTCAGCCAGAAGTGCCGAGTGGATGATCCATCTCAGCCTCCTCCCGATATCCCCACCATCACGGAAGCCAGTCTTCGGCCAATTCGATTCACTCCACGTGATATCAAGAAACGGCTGAGTGCACTGGATACAGCAAAGGCTATGGGCCCCGACAACATCCCAGCTGTAGTGCTGAAGACTTGTGCTCCAGAACTAGCTGCGCCTCGAGCCAACCTGTTCCAGTACAGCTACAACACTGGCATCTACCCGACAATGTGGAAAATTGCCTAGGTATGTCCTGTCCACAAAAAGCAGGACAAATCCAATCCGGCCAAATACCGCCCCATCAGTCTACTCTCAATCATCAGCAAAGTGATGGAAGGTGTCGTCGACAGTGCTATCAAGCGGCACTTACTCACCAATAACCTGCTCACCGATGCTCAGTTTGGGTTCCGCCAGGACCACTCGGCTCCAGACCTCATTACAGCCTTGGTCCAAACATGGACAAAAGAGCTGAATTCCAGAGGTGAGGTTAGAGTGACTGCCCTTGACATCAAGGCAGCATTTGACCGAGTGTGGCACCAAGGAGCCCTAGTAAAATTGAAGTCAATGGGAATCAGGGGGAAAACTCTCCAGTGGCTGGAGTCATACCTGGCACAAAGGAAGATGGTAGTGGTTGTTGGAGACCAATCATCTCAGCCCCAGGGCATTGCTGCAGGAGTTCATCAGGGCAGTGTCCTAGGCCCAACCATCTTCAGCTGCTTCATCAATGATCTTCCCTCCATCATAATGGGGATGTTCACTGATGACTGCACAGTGTTCAGTTCCATTTTCAACCCCTCAGATAATGAAGCAGTCCGAGCCCGCATGCAGCAAGACCTGGACAACATCCAGGCTTGGGCTCATAAGTGCCAAGTAACATTCGCGCCAGATAAGTGCCAGGCAATGACCATCTCCAACAAGAGAGAGTCTAACCACCTCCCCTTGACATTCAACGGCATTACCATCGCCGAATCACCCACCATCAACATCCTGGGGGTCAGCATTGACCAGAAACTTAACTGGACCAGCCATATAAATACTGTGGCTACGAGAGCAGGTCAGAGGCTGGGTATTCTGCGGCGAGTGACTCACCTCCTGACTCCCCAAAGCTTTTCCACCATCTACAAGGCACAAGTCAGGAGTGTGATGGAATACTCTCCACTTGCCTGGATGAGTGCAGCTCCAACAACACTCAAGAAGCTCGACACCATCCAAGATAAAGCAGCCCGCTTGATTGGCACCCCATCCACCACCCTAAACATTCACTCCCTTCACCACCGGCGCACAGTGGCTGCAGTGTGCACCATCCACAGGATGCACTGCAGCAACTCACCAAGGCTTCTTCGACAGCACCTCCCAAACCCGCGACCTCTACCACCTAGAAGGACAAGAGCAGCAGGCGCATGGGAACAACACCACCTGCACGTTCCCCTCCAAGTCACACACCATCCCGACTTGGAAATATATCGCCGTCCCTTCATTGTCGCTGGGTCAAAATCCTGGAACTCCCTTCCTAACAGCACTGTGGGAGAACCGTCACCACACGGACTGCAGCGGTTCAAGAAGGCGACTCACCACCACCTTCTCGAGGGCAATTAGGGATGGGCAATAAATGCTGGCCTCGCCAGTTACGCCCACATCCCGTGAACGAATAAAAAAAAAATTAGAGTTAGGCCTTTCAGGGGCGATGTCAGGAAGCACTTTGTCACACAAAGAGTAGTGGAAATCTGGAATTCTCTCCCCCAAAAAGCTGTTGAGACTGGTGGTCAATTGAAAATTTCAATACTGAGATTGATAGATTTTTGTTAGGCAAGGATATTAAGGGTTACGGAACCAAAGTGGATAGATGGAGTTAAGATACAGTTCAGCCATGATCTAGTAGAATGGTGGAACAGGCTCGGGTGTCTGAATGGCCTACTCCTGTTCCTTGCCTCTGTACCCTCCTGTTTTAGGAAATATTTGGCTTCCTTCACAATCAGAAATAAATAATTGGCATAGGATGTATTATTATTACTCTCATTATTATTAGTTACGAAGAATTCCATATCATACAGTGTGGATACAGTATTAAAACAGGCAAGTTTTTATATTCCAACAACAACTTGCATTATAGCACCTTCAATGTAAAAAAATATCCCAAGGTAGAACTTTTAAAAAATGAACATTGAGCCAAAGAAGGAGATATTAGAAGGAGTGAAAAAAAGCTTGGTCGGAGATATGGGTTTTAAGGGTCTTAAAGGAGGAGATGTTAGTGGAGAGACATAATGATTTAGGGTGGGAATTCCAGAACATGGGATCTAGGTGGCTGAATGCACAGCTACCAGTGGTGAGGTGAAGGGAGGGAAGAATGCATAATAGGTCAGAGTCAGAGGAATGGAGATTTCAGGGGGTAGTTGTGGGGCTGGAGGAGGTTTCAGAGATAGGGAGGGCCAATACTATGAGGAAGAAAGAACTTGCAATTATATAGCACCTTTCATGACCTCAGGAAACCCCAAAGCATTTCATAGCCAATGAAGTACTTTTGAAGTATAGTCACTGTTGTAATGTAGTGAAATGCGACAGTTAATATGTGCAAGGTCCCACAAACAACAATGAGATAATAACAAGGTAATTTGTTTTAGTGATGCTGATTGAGGGATAAATGTTGGCTAGGACATTGGGAGGACTAAATGATGTACAAGTAGTCTGACAACATAGAGGTACTGGGTGGGTTGAGAGAGGTAGTGGAGGGGTACAGCGAGGTGCTTTCAACATACATGTAGAAGTTGATCCCATAACTGTTGATGATGTCGCAAGAACATAATACATGTCTCCCAGTGACGCCATCTAAACTGATTGGACTTTGATAATATTGTTCTAGTGTCAAAAGAGAAGATTTTATGACTCTTTGCCAATGGTGAGGAACCTCAACGGGCATGTTATCCATTGTTTTCCCAATACGAACTGGCAGCAGGCTCTGGCTCAGAAAATCTATCCTAAAAAGTTGACTTGTGTTGTGTGGTACCATACTTATTATAAATTGAATCGTCAACACTGTAAAACTTCAGACAGAACAATAATGTTATTTACATGTAAAAAAAACAGCAAATATCAAGGAATCTAAATTCTAGGTAGAAAATGCTAGGAATGTAAAGCAGGTTGATTACCATCAGAAAGATAGGTTAATATTTCAGGCTCTTTCAGTTGAACGATCAGTTTATCTAAGTGTTCCCGAGTACAATGCAAATAAAGTTAAAATAGAAAAGGCTGTAAGTGCAGGGAAGATCAATCAACATCTCAAAAAAAGAAATGTCCCGGGGATAACCTTTCATCAGAACTGGCAGGCTATAAATGGAGACCCAATGAATACTCTGGTGCTGTGAAGGACAAATTTAAATTGGACTTCAAAATAATTCTTTTCAATTCTTTTCAAGTAATCAGACTTAATGAAAGTGGGTGGCTCACACTAAATGATACAGGCGGAGATCTCTAAAATGCTGCACTATTTTAATTGCTTTTTACTTTATTGGTTGTTTCCTTATTAACCCTTTAACTACTGGAATAATATATTTTTAAAATACGCATCCCCCCCATTTTATGCATATTTTTAAAATTGTAACCATTCACAATATACATGTGATCAGATCATTATTTTACATAAAGAATCACTCTAGGACAGAAACAATGCAAAATGCAAAATGATTGGACACACAAAGTAAATTCACTGATCCGATGTTTCCATGGGGCCACTGTATGGTCATGCGATTCTCCAACCTATGCTGTCTTCAAGTATGAGTCCTGCTGGGAGCAGATCATCAGTCATTTTGTCCCTTTATGTGCCACATCATGTAATGAGGACCAGCAATGGGAGAAGATTGGGTAGAATGGGCAGGACGAACAACCACTTTATGTTCTGTCCAGTACCACTCTTTTTTTGAGAGCAAACCAGTCGGTAGAGAGATGAAAACCACTCCCAATTCCTTGGGCTTTACAACAACTTACCTATCTGTTCCTCTCATTAAGTATGTTAGCTGTTTAAAGTGAAATCGTGAATAAGTGTTTAAGAAGCAGTTTTATGGTTTTGTTGTAAATAGTGAACAATGGAAATCTTCCCTCCCATGTGGCAATATCCTAGCTTCTGTCATTAAACAATGGTCGAAACAATGGGAGTGATTTTGGTCTACTAACGGTAAAATAAGACCATAAGAGATAGGAGCAGGAGTAGGCCATTCGGCCCCTCGAGCCTGCTCCGCCACTCAATGAGATCATGGCTGATCTGATTTTTATCTCAACTCCACTTTCCTGCCGCCTTTTCCCCATATCCTTTGACTCCCTTGCTGATCAAAAATTTGTCTAACTCAACCTTGAATGTATTCAATGACTCAGCCTCCGCAGCTTTTTGGGGTAAAGAATTCCAAAGATTCACGACCCTCTGGGAGAAGAAATTCCTCCTCATTTCCATCTTAAACGGGCGACCCCGTATTCTGAGACTATGCCCCCTAGTTTTAGATTCCTCCATGAGGGGTAACATCCTCTCAGCATCTACCCTATCGAGTCCGCTCAGAATCTTGTATGTTTCAATAAGATCTCCTCTCATTCTTCTAAACTCCAATGAGTATAGACCCAACCTGTTCAATCTTTTCTCATAAGACAACCCTCCCATACCCGGAATCAACCAAGTGAACCTTCTCTGAACTGCCTCCAATGCAAGTATGTCCTTCCTTAAATAAGGGCACCAGATCTGTACGCAGTACTCCAGGTGTGGTCTTACCGGCACCCTGTACAGTTGTAGCATGACTTCCCTGCTTTTATACTCCATCCCCCTAGAAATAAAGGCCAATATTCCGTTTGCCTTCCGGATTACCTGCTGCACCTGTATGTTGAATTTTTGTGTTTCATGTACGAGGACACCCAGATCCCTCTGTACCGCAGCATTTTGTAGTATTTCTCCATTCAAATAATATTTTGCTTTTTTATTTTTCCCTCCCAAAGTGGATGACTTCACATTTTCCCACATTACATTCCATCTGCCAAATTTTTGCCCATTCGCTTAACCTGTCAATATCCCTTTGCAGACACTTCGTGTCCTCATCGCTTTTCCACCTATCTTTGTATCATCAGCAAATTTGGCCACAAGACACTCTGTTCCTTCATCCAAGTCATTGATATATATTGTAAATAGTTGAGGCCCCAGCACTGATCCCTGTGGCACCCCACTAGTTACAGATTGCCATTTTGAAAATGACCCTTTTATCCCGACTCTTTGTTTTCTGTTAGTTAGCCAATCCTCTATCCATGCTAGTATATTACCCCCAACAACATGAGCTCTTATCTTATGCAGTATCTTTTATGTGGCACCTTATTGAATGCCTTTTGGAAATCTAAATATACTGCATCCATTGGTTCCCCTTTATCCACCCTGCTCGTTACTTCCTCAAAGAACTCTAATAAATTTGTCAGACACGATTTCCCCTTCATAAAACCATGTTGAGTCTCCAAATGTCCTGCTACCACTTCCTTAAGAATGGATTCTAGCATTTTCCCAATGACAGATGTTAGGTTAACAGGTCTATAGTTACCTGCTTTCTGTCTCACTCCCTTCTTGAACAGGAGTGTTACGTTTGCAATTTTCCAATCCGCTGGGACCTTTCCAGAATCTAGTGAATTCTGGAAGATTACAACCAATGCATCCACTACCTCTGTAGCCACTTCCTTTAAGACCCTCGGATGCAAGCCATCAGGTCCAGGGGACTTGTCAGCCATTAGACCCATTAGTTTACCTAGTACTTTTTCTCTAGTGATAGTAATTGTTTTTAGTTCCCCCCTCCCCTTTTCCCCTTGATTATCTACTATTATTGGTATGTTATTAGTGTCTTCTACTGTGAAGACAGATACAAAATATCTGTTCAATTCCTCTGCCATTTCCTTGTTTTCCATTATTATTTCCCCAGTCTCATCCTCTAAGGGACCAATGTTTACTTTAGCTACCCTCTTCCTTTTTATGTACTTGTAGAAGCTTTTACTGTCAGTTTTTATATTTCTTGCTAGTTTACTCTCATAATTTATTTTCTCCCTCTTTATTATTATTTTAGTCATCCTTTGTTGGTTTTTAAAGTTTTCCCAATCTTCGGGCTTACCAGTAATCTTTGCCATGTTGTATGCTTTTTCTTTTAACCTGATACCATCCTTTATGTCCTTAGTTAGCCATGGTTGGTTCACCCTTTTTGTGGAGTCTTTCCTCCTCACAGGGATATATTTTTGTTGCGAGTCATAAAATATCTTTTTTAATGTTTGCCACTGCTTATCCACCATCATACCATCTAATCTGTTTACCCAGTCCACTTTAGCCAATTCCGCCCTCATTCCTTTATAATTGCCCTTATTTAACTTTAATACAGTAGTTTCAGACCCAAGATCCTCGCTCTCAAACTGGATGTGACATTCATCATGTTATTTTCACTGCTTCCCAAGGGATCTTTTACTTTGAGATCATTAATTAATCCTGTTTCGTTACCCATTACCAGATCCAAAATGGCCTGTTTCCTGGTTGGTTCCCCGACGTATTGGTCTAAGAAACAGTCCCTAATACACTCTATGAATTCCTCCTCAGGGCTATTTTTGTCTATTTGATTTGTCCAATCTATGTGAAAGTTAAAATCGCCCATGATTATTGCATGACCTTTTTTACAAGCCCTCCTTATTTCCTGATTAATATTTTGCCCTACAGTGTAGCTACTGTTAGGGGGCCTATATACTACTCCCACCAGTGATTTCTTTCCCTTGCTATTTCTTACCTCCACCCAAATTGATTCGACATCTTGATCTTCTGAGCCAAGATCATTTCTCACTATTATACCAATTTCATCCTTTATTAACAGAGCTACCCCCCACCTTTACCTTTTTTCCTATCCTTCTGAAATAACCCTGAATATTTAGCTCCCAACCTTGATCACCTTGCAACCACGTCTCTGTAATGGCCACGAGATCATACCCATTTGTTTCTATTTGTGCCGTCAATTCATCTGTCTTATTACGAATGCTGCGCGCATTCAGATAAGTCTTTTTACCATTCTTTCCTACCCCGGCCCCATTTGCTAGTGCACTCTTATGTTTGTACGCTCTGTCCCTTCCTGACACACTCTGTTTATCATTACCCCCATCACTTTCCTGTACTACTTCCTTGTCTTTTCTCTTTATCAATCTAAACTTCTCCCCACCTGAGCCCTCCCCCCCCCCCACCATTTAGTTTAAAGCCTTCTCTACCGCCCTAGTTATTTGTTTTGCCAGAACACTGGCCCCAGCATGGTTCAGGTGAAGCCCATCCCAACGGAACAGCTCCCTCTTTCCCCAGTACTGGTGCCAGTGCCCCATGAATCGAAACCCACTTCTCCCACACCAATCTTTGAGCCACGCATTCATCTCTCTGATCTGATTTACCCTGTGCCAATTTGCTCATGGCTCAGGTAATAATCCGGAGATTATCACCTTTGTGGTTCTACTTTTTAATTAAATCCCTAGCTGCTCAATCTCCCTCAGCAGAGCCTCTTTCTTAGTCCTACCTATGTCGTTGGTACCTACGTGGACCACGACAACTGGATCCTCCCCCTCCCACTTCAAGTTTCTCTCCAGCCCTGAGGAGATGTCCTTAACCCTGGCACCGGGTAGGCAACACAGCCTTCGGGTATCTCGCTCTTGGCTGCAGAGAACACTATCTATCCCTCTAACTATACTGTCGCCTAGGACAACCACATTCCTTTTTACTCTCCCCGCTTGAATGGCCCCCTGTACCACGGTGCCGTGGCCAGTTTGCTCATCCTCCCTGCAGTCCCTGCACTCATCCACAAGGGCTGCAAGAACCTCGTATCTATTGGACAAGTGCAGAGGCCGAGGCTCCTGCAATGCTACCTCCTGGATCCTCATACCTGCCTCACTCCCAGTCACACCCTCCTGTCCCTGACCACGTGCCAATTCTACAGTATTTAGTCTAATGGGCGTGACTGCCTCCTGGATCAAAGTGTCCAGGTAACTTTCTCCCTCCCTGATGCATCGCAATGTCTGCAGCTGGGACTCCAGCTCCTCAACTCGGAGCCGAAGTTCCTCGAGCTGCAGACACTTACCGCAGATGTAGTCGCCATGGACAAAACTGTCCAGTAGCTCCCACATATTGCAGCGGGAGGTGGGTTGGGCAGGAGCGGCAGTTGCCCAGAGGAGTCAACGGGAGTCTTGTCCGAGTGTCCAGGTCACCCCTCGTTAGCATGCCCAAGGCAAGCTGCCAGTACGAAAAGATCTCCCCGTAGCTCGCCGATTAGGAGGGAAATCGGGTCCTGTAGCAGGGTCCTAAGCAGTGGCTTAAAAAGGAGGTGCATTTTTTTTTGTGGGGAGCAGAGAGAGGCAACACCGTGGAGTAGCAGGGAACATGAGTTCCAGCAGGATCCTGATGTTCACGGATGCAGTGTTGGAGAGGCTGGGAGAGCAAGTTGGCACGTTCAAATCTTTTAAAGGTCAAAAAACCCACAAGCTACTGCAAGAAAAATGCCTCCAAAAGCTCCATGCAGCTTTACCCGAGAGCAGCTGAGGATTCCTTGAAATATCCCTTGAAATGGCCGTCTCCGGACTTGTACCGCCAATGGTTTGTGGGTGGGAGCAGTAACTGGTAGTCGGCAGGCGTGAGGGCAGCAAATGATATCAGGGTCTAAGTGGCATCACCTGACTCCAATTTGCATGTATTCATGGGGCTCCCACCTGTTTCAGACGGGAGCGCTGGCCTCAAGTGCCCATATGAGTGCCCATTCTAAAAGCTGTTCCTGAGTTACTAAAAGGAGGTGGTGGCAGAGCCAAATATACAAATTGAACAGAGTGCCTGGCAGCATTCTGCGAGTAGTAAGAAGAGGCACAACCTGCAGGCTGAGGGGAGGGCTCAAAGGCTCCTTCAGCTGCTGAGCCCAGGGATTTAAACCTCAAAAAACCTGTCCACAAAATGCAGCTTGGTAGCTCAGCATCCGTCTCTCACTGGAGAAACACGAAGGAGAATACAGTCAGGAAGTAGAAAACACATACTGTTGCAAAGGTCAAACACTGGGGTCATACATATTCAACACACCCGATAAACTCACTGTTAGGTTCAATAAAATTTGGCATAACTGGAACTCTATATGCTTACGTACAGAGGTTATATATATATATATATATACATATATATCAGGAAAGGCTGAACAGGCTGGAACTCTTTTCTCGAGAAAAAAGAAGGCCGGGGGTAACCTAATAGAAATCTAATAGAAGAAAAAATTATGAAGGGGATTGATAGGGTAGATACAGAGAAGATGCTTCCATTGCGGAGGAGACCAAAACTAGGGGCCATAAATATAAATTAGTCACCAATATATCCAATGGGGAATTCAGGAGAAACTTTACCAAAGAGTGGTAAGAACGTGGAACTCACTGACACAAGGAGTAGTTGAGGCGAATAGCATAGATGCATTTAAAGGGAAGCTAGATAAACACATGAGGGAGAAAGGAATCGAAGGTTATGCTGATAGGGTTAGATGAAGTAGGGAGGGAGGAGGCTCGCGTGGAGCATAAACGCTGGCACAGAACAGTTGGGCCGAATGGCCTGCTCCTGTGCTATAAGTTCTAAGTAATTTTTTTTTTATTAATTCGTTCATGTGATGTGGGCATCGCTGGCGAGGCCAGCATTTATTGCCCATCCCTAATTGCCCTTGAGAAGGTGGTGGTGAGCCGCCTTCTTGAACCGCTGCAGTCCGTGTGGTAACGGTTCTCCCACAGTGCTGTTAGGAAGGGAGTTCCAGGATTTTGACCCAGCGACGATGAAGGAACGGCGATATATTTCCAAGTCGGGATGGTGTGTGACTTGGAGGGGAACGTGCAGGTGGTGTCGTTCCCATGTGCCTGCTGCTCTTGTCCTTCTAGGTGGTAGAGGTCGCGGGTTTGTGAGGTGCTGTCGAAGAAGCCTTGGTGAGTTGCTGCAGTGCATCCTGTGGATGGTACACACTGCAGCCACTGTGCGCCAGTGGTGAAGGGAGTGAATACTTAGGGTGGTGGATGGGGTGCCAATCAAGCGGGCTGCTTTATCTTGGATGGTGTCGAGCTTCTTGAGTGTTGTTGGAGCTGCACTCATCCAAGCAAGCGGAGAGTATTCCATCACACTTCTGACTTGTGCCTTGTAGATGGTGGAAAGGCTTTGGGGAGTAAGGAGGTGAGTCACTCGCCGCAGAATACCCAGCCTCTGACCTGCTCTCGTAGCCACAGTATTTATATGGCTGGTCCAATTAAGTTTCTGGTCAATGGTGACCACCAGGATGTTGATGGTGGGGGATTCAGCGATGGAAATGCCATTGAATGTCAAGGGGAGGTGGTTAGACTCTCTCTTGTTGGAGATGGTCATTGCCTGGCACTTGTCTGGCGCGAATGTTACTTGCCACTTATGAGCCCAAGCTTGGATGTTGTCCAGGTCTTGCTGCATGCGGGCTCGGACTGCTTCATTATTTGAGGGGTTGCGAATGGGCAATCATCAGCGAACATCCCCATTTCTGACCTTATGAGGGAAGATCATTGATGAAGCCACTGAAGATGGTTGGGCCTAGGACACTGCCCCGAGGAACTCCTGCAGCAATGTCCTGGGGCTGAAATGATTGGCCTCCAACAACCACTACCATCTTCCTTTGTGCGAGGTATGACTCCAGCCACTGGAGAGTTTTCCCCCTGATTCCCATTGACTTCAATTTTACTAGGGCTCCTTGGTGCCACAATCGGTCAAATGTAATTCTAACGTGCCTGAGGATTGTTTGGGAATGGGCAGAATAAGATTGTCGTGAAGAAATGCTGTGATCTATACTGTAGCTTGGATGGTTGCTTGAAAGGACTCAGTGGCATTAAATTTCAATGCAGTGGTTACTTTGTCAAGCACTGACAGAGCCGTTGCTGTTGCAGGAGTGGTTTCCAGAAGTGCGCATCGTTTTGTGATGGTTTCCACGTGAAGGTTTTTTGGACTTGTCCAGGTACAATCATCTTTCCCAAAAACATAGATGTCAGAATAAAAGGGAGGGAGGAAGGGGATTCTAAGTGATTTCCTCAGGTATCATTGCAACTGCCTGATGTACCTTTTCTGATCTTCCATCTCCACAACCTGCAATTTTAAAGTGAAGTACAGTTAGTGTATAGAAAGCACAGAAAGAAGTATCCCTTGGAAAATAGGCACAGATATTAGATGGGGTCTAGCTTTAAGAAGTTCTCAGTAAATTCATTTTTGCAAATCAGCTGGACAGGTTTTCAGGTAAAAAGGTTGTACAGCAAAGATGCACTGAAGTAACAATCGCAGCACCTATTGTCAGCAAGTCAGTCCCTTTAAGATGAAGAATCAGACACATAAGAAAGATTTCCCCCATGCAGCTCCCATTTTGTATGTGCACTGAGAACCTGGAGCACTGTTCAACTGCTCCAAACATATTTTGGGGCAACTCCCTAATTTGCATTAAATTTAGGTCAGTAATTAGTCTATCGCGTGTAATTAACAGACCCTCGTTGTCCAAAGGTGTTTCAGGGTTGCATTATGATACACATCATATACTGAATGCTTAGAGAGCCTTATAATTTGGGCATTGGTGCCCAATGAGCAGATGAGCTGCAGGCGCCAAAGATTGCATTGTCAGCTCCATAGTCCTTTAGCCTTGGGAACATGGTTTGGAAACCAGCCCAGTCTCTATGCAGACTTGTAAGGGTTCTGTGTAAAATTAGTTTGGTCATTTTTGTTCCATGTGGGCACAAATTCAAAGGACAAACCATTTCCCATTATAGTTTCACAAAAAACCTTGATTAAGTTGGCACTCTCATTCTGGGAAACCATAATGAAAAAAACTGACACGGATGTATTCGGGAATACTCTTCTGAGGCTGTGCTTCATTCTTAGGCCAAAGGAGGTGGTGTTTTACAGACAACACTTGTTTCGGCTCTTCTTGAATTGGGAGTGCTTGACACAACATTGGCTCCCAAATTAGAAAAGTCTTTCTTTCTCTAAAACTGACATTCATGAGCACAAGCAAAAATGATTGTAAATTAAATTTAAATAGTTATATTTGGATGACATCTGGATTTGATTGGAATAATGGATTTTCCAGTAATTTCAAAAACATTCTTTTATTATAATTAAAATTCAACTGGGGTTTATATTTTTGCCAAAAAACAAGACAATAATAATTAGAATTCAGAAAATGACATTGAAGTAGAGTGCTGCTCTGTCAAATAAATCCAAGCTCATTTAATATACTGATATAGAAACATAGAAAATAGGAGCAACAGTAGGCCATTCGGCCCTTCGGGCCTGCTCCGCCATTCAAAATGATCATGGCTGATCGTCTAACTCAGTACCCTGTTCCAGCTTTTTCCCTATATCCCTTGATCCCTTTAGCATTAAGAAATATATCTATCTCCTTCTTGAATACATCTAATGACTCCGCCTCCACTGCCTTCTGTGGTAGAAAATTCTACAGGTTCACTACCCTCTGAGTGAAGAAATTTCTCCTCATCTCGGTTCTAAATGGCATACCCCATTATAGATTCCCCATCCATCGGGAACATCCTCCCTGCATCTAGTCTGTCTAGTCCTGTTAGAATTTTATATGTTTTGATGAGATCACCTCTCATTCTTCTAAACTCTAGTGAATATAGGCCTAGTCGACCCAATCTCTCCTCATACGTCAGTCCTGCTATCCCAGGAATCAGTCTGGTAACCCTTCGTTGCACTCCCTCCGTAGCAAGGACATCCTTCCTCAGATAAGGAGACCAAAACTGCACACAATACTCCAGATGTGGTCTCACCAAGGCCCTGTATAACTGCAGTAAGACATCCCTGCTCCTGTACTCAAATCCTCTTGCAATGAAGGCCAACATACCATTCGCCTCCCTAACTGCTTGCTGCACCTGAATGCTCGCTTTCAGCGACTGGTGTACAAGGACACCCAGGTCTCGTTGCACCTCCCCTTTTCCCAATCTATCACCATTCAGATAATAATCTGCTTTTCTGTTTTTACAACCAAAGTGGATAACCTCACATTTATCCATGTTATACTGCATCTGCCATGTTCTTGCCCACTCACCCAACTTGTCTAAATCACATTGGAGCCTCTTTGCATCCTCCTCACAGCTCATATTCCATCCCAGCTTTGTGTCGTCTGCAAACTTGGAAATGTCACATTTAATTCCCTTATCCAAATCATTGATATATATTGTGAATACCTGGGGCCCAAGCACTGATCCCTGCGGTACCCCACTAGTCACTGCCTGCCACCCGGAAAAAGACCCGTTTATTCCTACTCTCTGTTTCCTGTCTGTCAACCAATTCTCAATCCATGTCAGTATATTCCCCCAATCCCATGTGCTTTCATTTTGCACACTAACCTCTTGTGTGGGACCTTATCAAAAGCCTTCTGAAAATCCAAGTACACTACGTCCACTGGTTCTCCCCTGTCTATTCTACTAGTTACATCCTCAAAAAACTCCAGTAGATTTGTTAAGCATGATTTCCCTTTCATAAACCCATGCTGACTTTGTCCAATCTTGTTAATGCCCTCCAAGTGTTCTGTTATCACATCTTTTATAATAGACTCTAGCATTTTCCCCACTACTGATGTTAGGCTAACTGGTCTGTAATTCCCTGTTTTTCGCTCCCTCCTTTTTTAAATAGTGTGATTACATTTGCCACCCTCCAAACTGTAGGAACTGTTCCCGAGTCTATAGAATTTTGGAAGATGATCACCAATGCATCCAGTTCCTTTAGTACTCTGGGATGTAGATTATCAGGCCCTGGGGATTTGTCAGCCTTTAGCTCCATTAATTTCCCTAGCACTATTTTTTTTTACTAATACTGGTTTCCTTCAGTTCTTCCCTTGGTTCCCTAACAGTTCCGGGAGGTTATTTGTGTCCTCCTTTGTGAAGACAGAACCAAAGTATGTGTTTAATTGTTCTACCATTTCTTTGTTCCCCATTATAATTTCCCCTATTTCTGACTGTAAGGGACCTACATTTGTCTTCACTAATCTTTTTCTCTTGACATATTTATAGAAGCTTTTACAGTCATTTTTTATGTTCCCTGCTAGTTTACTCTCATAATCTATTTTCCCCCTCTTAATCAATCTCTTTGTCCTCCTTTGCTGAATTCTGAACTGTTCCCAATCCTCAGGCTTGCCGCTTTTTCTGGCAATTTTATATGTCTCCTCTTTGGATCTAATACTATCCCGAATTTCTTTTGTAAGCCACGGTTGAGCCATCTTTCCTGTTTTATTTTTGCGCCAGACAGGAATGAATAATTGTTGTAATTCCTGCACACGTTCTTCAAATATTAGCCATTGCCTATCCACCATCATCCCTTTTAGTAAAGTTCCCCAATCTATCATTGCCAACTCACACCTCATACTTTCATACTTTCCTTTATTTAGATTCAGGATCCTAGTTTCGGATTAAACTACTTCACTCTCCATCTTAATAGGAATTCTATCATGTTATGGTTGCTCTTCCCTAAGGGACCCCGCACAACAAGATTGTTAATTAATCCTTTCTCATTGCACAATACCCAGTCTAGGATCGCCTGTTCTCCAATTGGTTCCTCAATGTATTGGTCTAGAAAACCATCACGTACACACTCCAGGAATTCCTCCCCTACAGTATTATTGATAATTTGGTTTGACCAATCTATATGTAGATTGAAGTCACCCATGATTATAGTTGTACCCTTCTTGCATGCGTCTCTAATTTCCTGTTTAATGACCTCCCCTACATCTCCACTACTGTTTGGGGGCCTATAGACAACCCCCACCAACGTTTTCTGCCCCTTGGTGTTTCTTAGCTCCACCCATACAGATTCCACATTGTGATTTTCTGAGCCAATATCCTTCCTCACTGTGGCATTGATTTCCTCCTTTACTAATAACGCTACCCCACGTCCTTTCCCTTTTTGCCTGTCCTTTCTAAATATTGAATACCCCTGGATGTTCAGTTCCCATGCTTGGTCACCCTGCAGCCATGTCTCCGTAATCGCAACTATATCAAAACTGTTAATATTTATCTGCGCTGTTCATTCATCTACCTTATTGCGAATGCTCCGCGCATTTCGACACAATGGGCTCGATTTTTGGACGTCCGAGCAGGTGGGTTTGTGGCGGGGAGGCTCAGAAATTCCGGGATTTCCGGGGCGGGTCGGGAGCCCGGTTCCAACCCTCCCACTTCCGTGTTCCCCAGTGACGCGCATAGATGCACGCGCAGCCCCCAAATGCAAGATTCACGCCAGCAATTAAAGTTGGTGGGATCCCACTTAAGGCAATTAATGTGATAGTTCAGGTCATTAGGAGATCTGATTTGTAGGATATTTTAGGAGGGGTGGGATTTTCATCCAAACTGAACTTGTTTCCCGTACTGGGGGAAACACTCCCAGTTGAAATGGACGTGTTGCAGCCATCAGCCTGTGGCAGCTGCAAAGGTCCATTTGACAGGTTAGGGGGGAGACCCTCACTCATTGCAGGAGGCCACTCTGTCACTTTGGACAAAGTTTGGCCTGCACCACCATCCTCCTAGCAATAAATTTCACAAACTTGCAACCTCAACCCTGGTGTGCAGATACATTTACCTACCTTACCCCCTCAAACGTACATCTTCCGGATGGGGGCTGCCATAGCTGAAGTCATGACCTCCTCGGACGACGAACAGCATCACCAGCCTCGCTGGCCACGCCGTCCACCTCAGACACGTGGAGCTCCACAACACAGTGCTGTGACACATGCACCTGCACAGCAGGAGGGAGGGCAACTGCAGAGAGAGATGCCTCGCCAAAGGGCATTATTGCACAAACCAGACAAGATTTGCAAAGACGTGGCAATAGTGGTGACAATATAATATGTAATGTGAGTTGATCAGAAATCAAATATAAGTAAAAACCACGACAAACCCTCAAACACCCTTGTGTATCCCCTTCATGCTCATGACACGTTTACCTTATGCTTCCTACTGCATATATGTGATGCATGCCCTGTGGCTGCAGAACAGGTAGTGGCAGGTTGGGTGAGGCTGACTGTGAAAGAGATGCATGAGAGGGTGAGTATGAGATAGAGCCATGAGATTGTATGAGGATTGGGTCGAGTGGTACTAGTGGGATGAGTACTGGCGAGGTGAGTAAGTGCAAGTAAGATGAGGATGAGCTTTGAGTGGGTGTGAGGAGTGATGTGATAGAGTAGTGTTGGCAGTGCAGAAGGAGATGTGGGGTGGGGGCGGTGATGTGGCAGACAGAGTGTAGGGGAATGAGTAAGTGTACTCACTTCGGCTGACCTACTTAGGTCATTGAAACGCCTCCTGCACTGTATGCAGGTGCGTGGTATGTTGGTGATGCTGGTGACCTCCTCTGCCACCTCAAGCCAGGCCTTCGTGGTGGCAGAGGCAGGCCACTTCCTCCTGTCTGCCGGGTGGAAGATCTCCCTCCTCCTCCTCCTCACCCCATCCAGTAAGAGCTGGAGTGAGGCATCATTAAACCTGGGAGCAGCCTTCCCCTGGGATGCTCCATGCTGTAATTTTTCCTATTTGTTGTAGCATCAGTCAGTGGAGGACTGCCCCTTTAAATACGTCTCCTCCAGCTGACAGCCTATGATGCGGGTGCGCAGTCCGCCCGCTGCGCAGCTTTCCAGCACAAAACCCGGAAGCCAAGGTAAGTAGCTTCAATTAGGCTGCGATTGCGTGGGGAACCCACCGATTTTACCGGGCGGGTTACCCACGCGCCCAGTCGACCCCCCACTGGCAACCCGCCTCCCTCCTAATATCGAGCCCAATGCCTTTAGATTTGTCTTTTTAAGATTGCTAGTCATCTTAGTTTTATTTTGCACTATGGCCCGATTTGTTTTTCGCCGTTGTTTTCTCTGCCTTCCACTATTGCTTCTTCCCTTTCTGTCTTTTGTTTCTATCCTTGTTTACCCTTCCTCTCTCTCCCCGCTCAGGTTCCCATCTCCCTGCCATTCTAGTTTAAACGTTCCCCAACAGCACTAGCAAACACCCCCGCGAGGACATTGGTCCCGGTCCTGCTCGGGTATAACCCGTCCCGCTTGTACAGGTCCCTCCTTCCCCAGAACCGGTCCCAATGTCCCAGGAATCTAAATCCCTCCCTCCTACACCATCCCTGCAGCCACGCATTCATCTGGTCTATTCTCCTGTTCCTATACTCACTAGCACGTGGCACTGGTAGTAATCCTGAGATCACTACCTTTGAGGTCCTGCTTTTTACTTGATCTCCTAACTCCTTAAATTCACCTTGCAGGAACTCATCCCTTTTTTTTAACCTATGTCGTTGGTACCGATATGGACCACGACTACTGGCTGTTCACCCTCCCCCTCCAGAATGCCCTGCAGCCGCTCCGTGACATCCTTGACCCTAGCACCTTGGAGGCAACATACCATCCTGGAGTCACGTTTGCAGCCGCAGAAACACCTATCCGTTCCCCTTACAATTGAATCCCCTATCAATATAGCCCTGCCACTCTTATTCCTTCCCTCCTGTGCAGCAGAGCCACCCGTGGTGCCACGAACTTGACTCTTGCTGCTTTCCTCTGATAAGCCATCTCCCCCAACAGTATCCAAAGCGGTGTATCTGTTTGAGAGGGAGATGGCCCCAGGGAACTCCTGGACCACCTGCCTAGTCCTTTTACTCTGCCTAACGGTCACCCATTTCCTTTCTGCCTGCGTAATCTTTACCTGTGGTGTGTCCACCTCACTGAACGTGCTATCCACGATAATCTCAGCATCGTGGATACTCCACAGTGAATCCACCCGCAGCTCCAGCTCCGAAATGCAGTTAGCCAGTATCTGCAGCTGGACACACTTCCTGCACACATGGTCACCAGGGACAACTATAGCAGATATCAGCAGCAACGTCCATTGGCATAATGACTGAGAGAGACAAGGCCAGCCCCACTACAAAATCAAAAGGGAGTCAAGGCCAATGCATTGCTAAGATTTATTCTTAAATGAGATAGAATCATCGAATCATACAGCAAAGAAGGAGGTCATTCAGCCCATCGTTTCTGTGCCAGCTCTTTGAACGAGCTATCCAACTAGTCCTATCACCCTGCTCTTTCCCTGCAAGTTCCTCCTTTTCAAGTATATATCCAATTCCCTTTTGAAAGTAGCTATTGAATCTGCTTCCACCACATTTTCAGATAGTGCTTTCCAGATCATAACAAATCGTTATGTAAAAAAATTTATCTTCATTATCCCCCTGGATTTTTTGCCAATTTCCTTGAATCTGTGTCCTCTGGTTAATGACCCTCCTGCTACTGGAAACAATTTCACCCCATCTACTCTATCAAATCCCAAGTAAGTTTTAAGTTTTAATGTACTCACTTTTAATTTTTTTTAAATGCTAGCAGTCATCCCATTGAAATAACCAGAAACATGAAAGACCTACCTAGTTATTGCTTTGAATATTATTTTATGACAGTATTTTTTATTGCATTCCTTGAAGAAGCAGCCAGTAAATAACTGGCCAATGTTTTATGTGTGAGCCATGGGTAATAACTGTTAGTGGAACATCTTGAACAGAAAGTTTATTGTTTTCTTCAATGTAACTGAACTTTCCAAGTTTGCTTTCTTACTGGTTGTGTATCAGGTATCATTCTGTCTGCTCAATCTCCCCAATAGTTGCACATGTGCAATAAACGTTTTCTTCCTATATGATAACCATACTGAAAATATACTACTACTAATAATAATATGACTGGCATATTTGCTTTTATACAAACCAAAACAAAAATTCCAAATTATTCGATACATGGAACCATTGAAGAGTAGATATTACTGAACAGAATTATATAACTTGTAATTTTTTGGAATTGGGCTTCGAAAGTTACGCTAATGTTTTCATAATGAAAGTGTGTTACATGGTGTTGGATGATGAGGATGCATTAGATTCACGTATCTGATCAGTTCCATTCATCGTACCTAAACAATATGTAACTTGTATTAAAGCCCTTTCTAAATGTTACCATTGCCTCCAGTATCCAAAACTTCAACCTAAAACGATGGGCAGCCTTAAAATAATTAACGTTGGTTTTGTCATTTTGTGGTGTTGGGGTCCAGGTCCAAAAGCTGTCTAACCTGCTGATCTGCCAGGAACATTTACAATTAGTGTTCCTTAATTCTTGAAATGCTAAAATGACTCACTTAGTTTCCCTATACTGTTTCCAACTGACACTGCACATACTGAGCAGAATGTTTATTTTAACAAATCACCAAAGCCATTGGGAGCCGTGTGGAGGCCTGCTCGTATAAACTGACACCCTGACACAGCAATTCACCACTGCGTTACCTCCATCTCAACCCTCGCTGACCAGCCCCATCCCTTCTGTACTGGAAGGCCAAACTAAAGGGAAAGTTAAAAAGAAATCTACAAATGCAAATTTGTAGCTCGCATATGTGCAGATATTTAAAAACACTTTTACAGTTTAATTTTGCCACGGTTGTAGAAGAGGATGAAAGGACCAGTCAGAGGAATTAAAAATCTGTTTTTAAACTCTGTAAAAGTGGAACATTTGCTGTTTGCCAGGATAAGGAGGACAATTTCTTCTGGAAGCTCTGAATCAGTTCCCTGGCTCAAGGTATAGTTAGAACTGAATCTGCTACTCTAAATGTTAAATCTGCCTGGATAATTAACAGTCTCTGTCATTCATCCTCCAAGAAAGATAAAATAGTTGCTGCTCCAGCACAGTTGTAAATCTTGGATACGGCTAAATTGTAAGGAAAAGGTGGTGTTTGCACAGGAAGCCTTCCTTGAGTAAAGTCTCTGTGAGGTAATATCATGTGCTTAACCTTGGCATGAACTGCTGAGGAAATCGTCACACACTGGAATTGTACACAGCAATGGGACAATGCTGAGTAGCAAGGAGGAAGGAGTAATAAACATTGAATGCCAGGTTAGCTTCATTCTCTGACATTACACATAGCTTTCACCTGATCCTGCTGCCAGCTGACATTTAACCTCTGCTAGCAGTCATCAACGCACCACCCACATCCCTCACTTCCGCTATACCAGCAGGAAGTTACACTGATTAGTCAGCTGTACTGCTCGTCATTGCTTGTGAGAGTCATTGATACATTTCTGTCATTCATGAATTTCTGAGTACTACTGCATTTGCACCCAGAGACACAAGTAACTGGGGCACAAACCAATTACGTGGCCTAAAAGATCGTGGAATTTTGGGCATACATGAGTTACGCGCGTAACTACAATGTGCCCAAATCTCCTCGATCTTTTACGGCTATTTATCGAACCCTCCATCTATAAAACTGGCCCCACCCTCAAGTTACAGAGCCTCATATACCAGTTTCCTGCAATTGCGCTCGCTCAGAAGCTTTCTTCAAATTACGATCAGATTCACTATGGTAGGTGGAAAAGCAAATATGAAGAACGACTTGAGAAATTGGGGCTTTTCTCATTGGAACACTACAGATTATGGGCGACATGATGTAAGTGTTTGAAATGATGAAAGGATGGAAGAGGGAAGATAAAAGCAGACCTGTTTCCAATATTTGAGGGGTCTAGAACATGGAGCCATAAATACAAGATATAATGTACGAGATTTCGAAGAGAGAGCAAGAGAAATATCTTTACACAGAAAGTTGTGAGGTTGTGCAATTCACTTCCAGGTCTAGTGATTGAGACAGAAAATATAGGGGGAATTATAACTCCTGGGCAGAAAGCCTGTGGGACACCCACCCAAGAGATGCAGTGGAAGGCTTATTATAAATTACCGGCCCCATTAACAACCCGCTGTCCAGCTGCCTGGCCAAAATGGGCATATAAAGGCAGCACAGTGGCTTTGGGCCTATGAAGACTGAGCAGCACAGAGGCTGTCAGGTTGACAGTCAAGTAAGTTGCAGGGGGGTGGGATTTGGGAAGTTTTTTCGGGTGGGTGGGATGAAGGAATCCTAGGGCCTAAAGTTTCTTTGAGCGGCCCGGATGAACACCCCTGCTCCTCCTGGCCCCACAAAGATATGTTGTAAACTTACCTGACAGGGCGTTCGCCTGTTGTCTTCCAGGTTTTACGAGCGGATCATCCAGCGATGAAGCTCCACTCAATGGGCAGTTAAAATTACATCAGAGTCCTATCTAACTATAACAACAATTCATGTTTATATAGCGCCTTTAATGTAGTAAAACGTCCCGAAGCGCTTCACAGGACAGTTATCAAATAAAATTTGTCATATCTAAGTGATGGGACACACATTCGCATACATTTATCAAGCTCCCGTCTGAGTCAGGCCTTATCACCCAAGAAATCAATGGCAAAATGAGCGATAAGGCCTATACTTGGATTTAAACTCCCGTTCCACCTGGTTTCCATCGGGTGGAGGGAGTTAAAATTCCCCCTGGTATCAACATTCAGGATTAGTTTGGGTAGGTCAATGAAGGAAAAGAGGGATGAAGGGATATGTGAACAGGGTGGATAAATGTGATTCAGACTAATTGCTCCTGAAGAGGGTAAATGCTGATATGGTTGTAACCTCTATGCATTTCCACGTCCTCTTTTTTCGTGGAAGACTGATATTTTCTGACTGCCCAACATTTTGGTTAATAATATGTTGAAGAGCTTAATTTCAGTGACTCTCCTACACAAATGAATCTTGCTTGAAAGAAAGTCTATATTAAATCATCTAACATAAAAATTGGCCGTTGTTTATGAAACTGTACTCAAACAGTCTGGCCACATAAACATTAATAGATTATTGTCCTCAGTTAGTGTCAGCTTGACAGGAGCTGAATGTTTTGCAAATGACTTCCCAGCATTTAATACTATTATTTCTGCCTAAGAAAAATATGTTTATTTTCTTAGCCCCTAAATCAACATGTTAATATTCAAATACAGAATCATATGCATGTTGAGCTTAAAACAAATTTATTGCATTCAGAATTTCCATTAATTTCTTAAAATATTGCATTCAGAAGCTGGGAATAATTATAAAGGAACATTAAAGAGTGTGATGGATTGGAAATATAGATTGCTTTGAATCACAACAGAGTCTATGGTATGGGCCCAAATATCCACCGGGGGGGCCTATGATCCCAGTGGAAGTGGTGGGATGTGCCTGTTGGGAACCTCCCCTGCCAGACCACGCCAGAGTATTCGGGGTCAGGGGGAGGATTCTCATTTAACATTGAAGCTGTCAGATGCCACACCATTATGGGCACAGTTTGAGTGTCCATTAGAGCCCGGGGGGGAACAGGGACACGGTTGAAGCAGTGGAGTCCATACACTTCAGTGGGCCTCAGCAGCCCTAGCCCCAGTAGGAAATTGTAAAGGGGGCTGATTTCCTTACTGTGTCAGTTTCCATGGGCTCGAATTTAGCAGGCCTGCGGGTTCCCAGCGGGTGGTCCTCCGGGAGCGTGGTCAACACGCTCGGCGAAATTAGTGGGTTGCCCGCGCGATCGTAGCAGGCAACCCACTAATAGGAATCAATTACCTGCTCCTCTGGGGTCCACGGCGCTGGCCTGCGCGTCGGTCGGGCTGCGCATGCGCAGTACGATCTGTCAGCTGGAGGCTCTCTAGTTAAAGGGGCAGTCCTCCACTGACAGATGCTGCAACCAATGGAACAAATTGCAGCATGGAGCAGCCCAGGGGGAAGGCTGCTCCCAGTTTAATGATGCCTCACCCCAGGTATCATCAGATGGGGTGAGGAGGAGGGGGAGGACACAGATCTTCCACCCGGCAGGCGGGAGAAGCGGCCTGCCTCTGCCACCAAGAAGGCCTGGCTCGAGGTGGCAGAGGGGGTCACCTGCGCCACCAACATATGGCCCACCTGCTTACAGTGCAGGAGGCGCTGCAATGACCGCAGTAGGTCAGCCGCAGTGAGAACACGAAGTCTTTCCCCTACACTCCGTCTGCCACAACACTGCCCCCACCCCACATCTCCTTCAGCACCGCCAACACTATTCTGTAATATCTCCCTTCATACCCACTCAAACCCCATCCTCATCTTACCTCCACCTACTCACCTCGCCAGTACTCATCCTGCCACTAACACGCAACCCAATCCTCATACAATCTCATTGCTCCATCCCATACTCACCCTCTCGTGCATCTCCCTCACGGCCAGCCTCACTCAACTTGCCACCACCTGTGCTGCAGCCACAGGGCATGCATCACATATGTGCAGTAGGCAGCGTAAGGCAAACGTGTCGTGAGCATGAAGGGGGTGCACAAGGGTGTCTGAGGGTTTGTCATGGGTGTTACCTATATTGAATTTCAGAGCAACAAACAGCACATATTATATTGACACCACCACTGCCATGTCTCCGCGAATCCTGTCCGTTGTGTCCAATAATGCCCGCTCCTGGGTATCACTATGAGGACCCACCACTGATGCCACCCATCGTGTTACTGCAGAGTAGGTGCAGGTGTATTTGCAGGGCTCGTCCGCGCAGACGACTGAGAGACATCGGCGGTGTAGCCGGCTGCACCCTGGAAGGATGCGGAGGAGAAGGTGTGGAGGGCAGTGGTGACTTTGACAGCGACAGGTAAGCAGTTGGTGCTGGGGCCAGCCAGGAGCAGCTCGGCATGAAAGAGCCTGCAGATCTCCACGACTACATGTCGAGCGATTCTGCGCCTCCCTGTGCACTGCTGCTCGGAGAGGTCCGGGGAGCTGCGCCTCGGTCTGTGGACCCTGTGGCGAGGGTAGTGCCCTCTGCGATGCGTCTCTCTCTGCGGTAGCCCTCCCTCCTGCTGTGCAGGTGGGCGTGCAACAACACCGTGTTGGGGGGATCCACGTCTCTGCGGCGGACGGCGTGGACTGCGAGGCTGCTGGGGCTGGTCATGCTCTTCGTCCTCCGAGGGTGTCCACACACCACCCATCTGGCAGGTGTTGGTCTGAGGGGTTGTGCAGGGTAGGTGGATGGTTCCTCGGACTGGGGCTGCGGTTTCGTGTCGGTCTGTCCTCTGGCTTGGCGGGGGGTGGTGGGGGGCAGGGGTTGCCCTATGTGACGCGGTGGCCTCCTGCGTGGGTGAGGGCTGTCCCCAGTGGAGTGCACCTTGGCACCTGCCACAGGCTGCTGGCTGCAACACGCCTGGTTGGAGAGAGATTGTTTCCCCCAGTGTGTGAAGCTCACTGCCTTGAACCTAAAATCCCACACTTCCTCTTTTGACAGCTGATTCAGCTCATTAACTGACCACAACAAGCAAGGTAAGTACTCTCAAGTGGAACCCCGCTGGCTTTAATTGCCTGCGGGATTCCCACCAGCGGGGCTTGCGCGCGCAGCCCCGCACGTCAGCGCGGTACCCGGAAGTGGCCGGGATTTCGTCGCGATCCGGTCACGTGACCGGATATCGGGATTTTCTGGGCCCCTCCGCTGGAAACCCGCCGGAAACCCGACGCCAAAATCGAGCCCCATATCGGGGGTCCAGGCCGGGATCTCCCACTTCATCCCGTCGTTCACCAGGCGTAGCTGATGCTGATGTAGATTGACAGCTCCATGCTAAGGGTCTGCATCGCAAAAAGATAAATACTGGAGCCTTTTCCCAGTTGAGCAGATCCTTTACTTAAAACAAGGTTAATGAAAGATGCCTTGGGAATTTGGTCTCATGTAAAACTGCATCATGGACACTGGCCCAAACTAAATGAGAGAAACTGCACAGAGAGACTAGAAGTTTGAGATGTTCTATTATTTTAAAACAGGAACTGTGAGTTAGATAAATTTCTGTAATTTGATTAAATCTGTTGTGTTTGCTATTACTTTTGTTTAATTTTACTTCTAAATAAAACTTATTATTTATAGTTTACAGCCTGAAATATATACTGGACAAAAATCTGCAGCTCAAACATCCAAGCATAAGTGCCAGGATATGCCAGCCCGCAACCTCCAGCAATGACCCCGTCAAAGATTGCTGGGTCAGAGGGAGGTCAACTATTTTAAATATGACGGGTGGGTGCCCACACTTTTAGGGGGTGCATCTTGGGTGCCCGCTTGGCCGGGAAGCTGCAAAATGCAGCAGAATATGCCACATTGGGGGAAGTGGGTTTCTCAGGAACAACTTTACTCTATGCCATCGGCCCCCTGATAAAGATGCTGAGAAAAAGTCCAAAAGTCAAAAGTTGTTGAAATCTTTGGAGGCTCAGGTTGCATCCTAGGCCTAGATCCCCATGGTGAACCCCACATCCACCCAGGATTGGGCCAGTATACCTGAGCCACTTAGCCTACAGGCCCGCTACTCTTCTGCCAGGCTGTGGTCTTGGCAGGATGAGGGAAGAAATCCCGATCAGGGTGATGAGGCAGTGGTAGGCCTCACTGCCCCATTTTCCAGCCATTTCTGCCGTGATCCTGCCCGACTGCTGCTGAAAGGTGCATAACTCTGCCCCAACTGTGAACAAGATAACTTACTGTTATTACAATTTAAAGTGAACAGGGATCTGAAAGTTAAATTAAAGATACACATCTTACAAATATAGGATGGTATTTAAAACTGCTGTTTACATATACATTTTCCTTTGTCAAATTTTATTTCTTTGCATATATCTTCTAAAGGACTGGTCAGCCAAAATCAAACTTGAATTTAACCGAGTTTGAATATTCTGCAAATTGAAATGATCCGATTCACATCACTCCACAGTTTGGTTCTGCTATCACCTTTGATTAATGGTACCCTTTAATGGTTATTGTAATTTGGACAGTTAAAAACACTTTGAAACTTAACACTTCTATTAAGCTTTGTCAGAATTAAGCAGTGAACTCTTTACTGATCCTTGGCTTTGTTGAATGTTGTTCTGAAAGTGAACATTAGTACACCTGGACCCCTCTCTGTCTGAAAAGTCTAGATATGTAAAATAAATGGCCTCAATATCTTTGAAGTCTCTGACCACTACCAGCACCTTCAGAGATCCTGACCCAATGTTGATATCTCCTTTTGTTTGTGGAAATACTATAACAATGTGAGGGAGCTTATTGTAAAAATAACTGTGATCAAACACATAACACACAGCTAATTGAAAAATAATTGGTGTGAATAAAATGATCACACCTTAAGAACTAGACAATGGAATACTCTACAAATCATGGCAGGTCCATTTTAGTGCCCTGAGATTCTTCCCTTCCATCAGTGGCTTAATGTTTCTTAAGGTCTTTTGTCTTCTGTTGTATCTCGTTCTATTTCTCTGTGTTAATCTCTCTTCACACCATGGGGGTAACTTTGACTTCGTACGACAGTGTAAAATGGATAATTGAATCGGCAGCCCATTTTACATCACTCCCGATTTTTATATCCATTGACTTACTTTGAGTAAATATTTTAAATGACGTGTATACAATACAATTATATGGAGACCTAATGGAACATACCTATTTGGATGCAGAGGACGGTGCAATGATAGTCAGTGATATAACGACAACAGTTGGCGCTCCTTTTAAGTAGTTTAATAAAAACTTTGAAAAAACTGAATTGACAATATTATTTCTGGAATAATTCTGTATCTGCTGCAGTGGAGCTGCGCTCTGACAGAAAGTATACATGGAGCTGTCTGTAGGGGCTTTTGAAAAAATATAGGGGTAAACTTTCAGATATTCTGCTCCAGATTGGAAAATCAGGTGCAGAGGTCAGTGCACACAATTCGAACCGCTCCCAATTTTCTGGTCATTAACTTGGCTTTCAGGTTTCCTGAAAAACTTCCCAGTACAATGAGAATCCCTAGTCAAACATCCTTTGTAAACCGCAATCAGATAGTGTTCTCCAAGAAAGCTTTCATAAATTTATACTCGTTCTTCCATCGTTGACAGGCTTCTTCCTGCGGTTGGAAGACAAGAACAAGCTGGGCTCTGGACTTCCCATGTTACCAATTAGTGATCAGCTGAAGCTACTTTTATATTGGAGCCCTGATCTCCCGCATTTAGTTGGGGATAGCACAGCGTATCTTCCCACAAACCGGCTGCACTGTGGAGCTCACTACTGTCTACACAGACATAGTCGGCCTAGGGCATTTTGGCCAGTGCATGGGCACAAAGTATAGCTCCATGACATTGGGCTCAATTTTGAAATGGTGGCGCGTTAGCAACAGGGGGGTGAAGGTGTGCGTGGCAAACCCGAATAAAAAAAACTTACCGTTTTCGACGCGATCGCAATGTAATTGATGGTGATTAAAGTTCTTTCCGGGTTTCATGCCCAGCAGCCAGCCTGATTGACAGGTTGGCTGCCGACAGGGGCTGCGTCGCCGAGAGAGAAAGAGAGAGAGCGAGACGTCATCCGGCGCTGGAATGGAAGATCGGGGGGGGAGGGGAAAATTGGGGTGGGAGAGAGGGGAAGATCGGGGTGGGAGAGAGGGGAAGATCGGGGTGGGCGAGAGGGGAAGATCAGGGTGGGAGAGAGGGGAAGATCGGGGTGGGAGAGAGGGGAAGATCGGGGTGGGAGAGAGGGGAAGATCGGGGTGGGAGAGAGGGGAAGATCGGGGTGGGAGAGAGGGGAAGATCGGGGTGGGAGAGAGGGGAAGATCGGGGTGGGAGAGAGGGGAAGATCGGGGTGGGAGAGAGGGGAAGATCGGGGTGGGAGAGAGGGGAAGATCGGGGTGGGAGAGAGGGGAAGATCGGGGTGGGAGAGAGGGGAAGATCGGGGTGGGAGAGAGGGGAAGATCGGGAGGACATTGGGGGGGTGAAGAGGGGGAGATTGGGGTTCATTGGTGGGGGGGAGGAGGGGGAGATCGGGGAGACATCGGGGAGGGGGGAAGAGAAGGAGATCGGAGAGGGAGACATCAGACATCAGAGCAGGGTGGAAAAGTAGGTTGATTTTGTGTTTTAACTTCGTGAAATGGTTTGTCATTTAATTTATTTAATTTCTTTTTGCCTGATCCGGCCCTTTACGCCTGGTTTCAACAGGCATGAATCAGAAGCTGTGGGAAAGCCGTCCAGGTAAGTTAAAAATCATTCTAACTACCTAATATGTCACAAGTGCCTTAAGTACCTCAATGAGGTACATTTGGTTCTTTAACGATCATCCCGCCGGCTTTAATTGCCGGTGGGACTTCTGGGTTCGGAACGCCTGCCTGCACACAGGTGCATTTGTGGGAAACTCGGAAGTCGGCGAGTTGGAGCCGGCCTCTGCATTTCTGCATTTCTGCAATTTTCGCAGCCCCGCCCCCACCCCCCACGCACCCGCAATTTAAATTTAAAATTGAGCCCATTGTGTCAGATCATCATGAGGAAAGAAATATCTATATGTGTTCGTACGCCCTGACATCATGACGTCACTACCAAAACATACAGCTGCTGCCCAAACAACGGATAGCCAGGCTCCAACAAGACCAGTTACAGTCAAGAATACCCAGTAAAAATGGATCTTCCACCAAATTTGGGAAGTTTAGCTTGGTGTTACTGCTGGATGCACAAGCAGCTGATGACCAACGAATACAAAAGCAGCTCAACAATGGTGTCATATATTGAACCCTAACAGCCCAATGAGAGCCTGGGAAATGTTTTCACTTAGGCTTGGTGAGCAACTACTGTCAGCTGGGTGGGAATTGAACTCTTGTTGCACTGGTTATCTCTGTCTCTCCCTATCTCTGTAACCTCCTCCAGCCCTACAACCCTTCGAGATCTCTGCGTTCCTCCAACCCTGGCCTCTTGCGCATCCCCGATTTTAATCGTTCCACCATTGACAGCTGTGCTTTCAGCTGCCTAGGCCCTAAACTCTGGAAATCCCTCCCTAAACCTCTCCACTTCTCTCTCCTGCTTTAAGACACTCCTTAAAACCTATCTCTTTGACCAAGTTTTTGGTCACCTGTCCTAATATCTCCTCATGTGGCTCGGTGTCAAATTCTGTTTGATAATGCTCCTGTGAAGCGCCTTGGGATGTTTAACTATGTTAAAAGCACTATATAAATGCAAGTTGTTGTTGTTTGCTATTGGTTAGAAATTCACTGCCCTACCAAACTAGCATCAATAACAAGGAAAAAAAGGTTAATTTTTCTAGTGAGCGTATTACTGCCTCTTTCCATTTAAATTATTTTCTCCCTTTTATTTCATTGGATCTCAAGTGCCATAGGCAATTCCCAGCTAAGCAGATGGAGTAGGCGGGGGTGAGAAGGGGATAAATAACTTCCTTTTAGGCTTCCAAAATTGGCAATGGGTTGGGTTGGACCTCCTCTGTGGTGGCACATGCTGGTAATACAAAGCACTACACCACAGCACCAATCTGTCCTTTTTTTCGATTAGTAGAATCACTGCCTACACTGTCCTGAGGAACATAGGAACAGAAGTAGGCCATTCAGCCCCTCGAGCTTGTCCTTGTTTGATTCCGCATTATTGATTAGTCAAACAGCACTTACCTGTAAAAGGATTACCGAGGAATAGTTAGTCCAAAAGTACACAGAGGATGAAGACAAGGTGCTTGCAAATCTGGTTTCAATAATATGTGAAGCAGATGTCCTCTCCTCATTTAAAAATAATCCAGAAGGAATTTTAAAAACTAACATATATGTTTAAGTGGTTGGAGTTTGGCCATAAGCCTGAAAAATCATGTTCTTTTGATTGTCTTTCACTTCACACAAAGCTGCTGGAAAGGCTTTCTTTTTAAAAAACTTTTCTATTCCCAGCGTCTGTGCCAATTCTGTCAGTAAAACTAACAGATCTCAAGTTCCCAGGGCCCAATTCACCATAAAATCTCTGTGTTTTGTATACTGTCTTAATACAGTAATATAAACAGCCACAAGGAGCTCAGCACTGCTGACTGCCCCCTGGCCTGGATCACTGGGTGTGTGCCTTAGTGGTCAGCCAACTAAACTGGTCTGTTCCAAAATGGTTTTGTGACAGCACAAGCAACTTTAAAGCAAACAACAATCATTTAATCCAAATTACTCATGGTTTTGAGAAATGTACCAGAATCCTACAGTGAAGTGAGCAGCATTAAGGATATCTAAACCTTCATAGAAAATTAATTTATTTTGAAAAGTCATATATCCTGTTTTGTGTAATAATCTGTTCTCATTTTTCTCTGTCCGTTTGCAAATTGGTAAAGGATACAGTAAAGACTAAAGTAATAGCAAAATACTGTCCTGTCTGCAGCCATAAAGGCTACCATGGCAGTAATTAAGTAGTGATGGTGTATAGTTACTGCCTGGACATCACCATGGCATTTTCTCCCTTTTCCATGCTAAGTTACGACAGAGGATAATTAAAACATGCAAATAACATAAATATAATAATTCAAATTAAGCACCATAAGAGCTGGAAGTGACTCACATGTCATTTGTTAATGAGTGCTATTAGTCATTTACACTGCATATTGTGTGCTAATTTGACATAGAAATTGCTTCAAATCAGTGATGAATCCATCGAAGGTATACTGCTTAACAGAAGCATTGAGACCATCTCAAGCAGGTCTTCTCACACCACTTCAGTGCTGCGTTGGTTGCAGTATATTGCAACTGGAGTAAAATTAATTTTTTTAACCTTTTTGTGTTAGGGAAAGGGCCTACAGTTCTTTATGGCAGTTTTGAGTTTTATATTGAGCTGCATGGAAAGGCATCCCAATTGCTGAATAGGAAAAATTATTTAATTAAAAATTACACTTGCACACCATTAAGCTTTGTTTATCAGTACTGCACCATTAAGTAATTCCACATAGTCAGGCACTTTTTTTTTCCCCAGTCCAATTTCTTTCCTTCCTCACATTTAGATGGTGACTCATGCGGGGAGATGTTTCCATAGCCGAAGTGTCTGTTCTTCATATGTGATTCTGATGCATGAGCAGCAAGAAAGTAAAAGAACTTGCATTTATATAGCATCTTAACATTCCTCAGGTCATCCCAAAGCACTTTACAACCAATGAAGATGAGCAATATTGTGGAGGTGGAAGAAAGCGGTGATGGGCCAGATGTGGAGGAGGAAGCTCAGCTCAGGGTTCAAGCAGGTTGCCGAGGTTTCGCACTTCCTGGCTTGGTTTGAAGTGGTAGCCAGAGAAGTTAAGGGCGTCCAAAGTAGTGGCACAGAAGTTCTGGTGGGAGCCAAAGAGAATGGAGAATGTTAATAATTCATCTTGGTCTGTTAGATGGGCAGTTGTAGAAAGTGACAATGGTGGTGGAATTGAAGGTTTGGAGGTAAAGCTGAATGAAATCAGCATGCATCAGCTGACTATATGGTAATAGTTGGTGTTGCTGAGAGGCAGTGTGTAGATGATTGTGGGGGGTCAGGGTTGGGGGGGGAACAAGGATGGAGACCTGGGGTGTACCAGAGGTGATCGTATGGTATGGGAGAAGAAAGCTTTGGAGCAAATATTGTGACTTCATTGCAACAGGTATGACTGGATTCATGAAAAAGTCGATGGACTGCAGAAGACAGGTATTACAAACATACGAAATTGACAGGCAGGAAAAGGCCAGCTGGTCCATCAAGCCTGCCCCACACTACGATGGCCGGAGCATCATGACTAAACATTTCTTTCCTCCCATACCTCCCCCCTCCCCCCTCCCCCCATGTTGTAATCTCCTCGGAGAGGCAAAAAACTAGACAAAAAACCCAGGACCAATAAGGAAAATAATATTCTGGAAAATTCCTCCCCGGCTCCCTCAGGCAATCGAAACCAGTCCAGGAGGTCACATGGACCAAGTGTTATTGATAAAGACACTTACCTTCTGCATGATGTGATCTCTGCCCCAGTAACCAGTCCAACTCCCTCCTGAAGGCATACAGAGAGTCAGCAACCACCATTGTAGGAGGAGGTAGTGGAAAGGTCAAGGAGGTTGCAGTGAGACAGTGAGCTACAGTCATAGTCACACAGGATGCTATTTATTACTTTGACTAGGGCAGTTATGATGCTGTATGCGGGGCAGAAGCTAGTTTGGGGGTTCTCATGAAGTTATGAGGCAATAACATATTCCAGGACTTTAGAGATAAGAGGATGTTCAAGATAGGTGGAAATTGGAGAGAGTGGAGGGTGTTTGTTTTGAAGAATTAAATGATCGCAGCGGTTTTGAAGGTGATAGGGGCAGTGCCAGAGAACGGGGACATGTTGGTAGCATGGCTCAGTACTCATTTATCTGGTGAATCTCTAGGAAACCCTCTTCCATACTGTTGATCATATTGAAGCAAACCTACAGTATATATAATATGCTGGACATAAGGAATGCATTAAATTCTACTACCTCAGTGGAGTTAACTTCACTGTAATTTCCCAAAAGGGAAGTTTTATAATTTAAAATATGCTCTTTCAATCTTGATATTTATATAATAAATAATTAGAAAGTTGCATTGGCCCAGTGCCCATCATAAACTAGGGACTGATTTATGAAAATGCTGTATAAATAAATATCCTCAGAATGAATGAATATATTGTCATTGTTAATTCTGGAACACAAACAGTATCTGCTGCAGTGGAGGTGCTCTCTGTTTTTAATGAGTCCCAAAAGTTCATATTTAGCAGAATACACTTGGCAGATGTAGAGAGTAAATCTTGTCATGCATGTGCATGATTGACATGGGGGAGCAGGGGACAGAAAATCCTCGGAGTATTCTCTGTGCTTACTCAGCATCAGCATCACACTAGCTGTTTTTTTTACAAGTTCGTTTAGAGGCTTCAAAATTATGCTGATGAAGACAGGGCCTCATTTTGTGTGGTTTGCCCCAAAGAAGTGATGTCATTGCTCTAGGTAAGTAAAATCCTGGCACATTTCGAAATACCTTCTTGGTGTTTGAGAGTGAAAGGGTTTTCTTATCGATGTGGTGACCTGTTTTTGGGAGTCACTGAGCTTTTTGTTTGGATGTTTTGTGCTGTTTTCACTGCATTTAATTAGCTGCAATTTTTTAAAAAAATTCCCTTATGCAATCTTTGAATTATTTTTGGTTTCTTTCATTTTTTTGGCCTCCTTCTCTTTTCAAATACCCTAGATTTGTAGGATGGGCACTCCCCTGGGAATTCCTTTTGTCCTTAGGGAGTTGGAGGACAAGGAGGAGATCCAGAGGAATGTGAAGAGGCAGGTCCAACTACATCTGAGGCACTCTGCTCAATCTACTGCTACTCAAGCAGGGGAATCATAAGACCCTGCCACAGTTATTTGGATATGTTTGAGGAGATCTTTCAATATCAGGGAGACATTCTCAGAACTTTGCTGTCCTCTATGGTTTGACCTGGAAACTTTGTCTAAGGCTGGGATGGCTCTTCCTGTGACTGTAAAATTCACCACTGCCTCAACTCCTCCTTTCAAGTCAGTCAGCAATACGCTGGTCACTGATGCCTTGCTTGCTAGAGAGAATTACCTTTCCAACTGAAAGTTGCCAGCAGCAGGAAGCTGGATTCCCAAGAGTATAGGGCGTTACTAATATAACCCATGTGGCCATGCAGGCTCCTTTAAACAATGGTAAAACCTTTATAAAAGGAAGGGTTGTATGTAACATCAGCACCACATCATACCAATGGCTGCCAGGTACCCTGGAAGTTGTCACATTGCATTTATCCTATGGCAATCAACAGTGCCACCATTACTTAATGGACTATCTAAATAGATAGGTAGATCTTGGGGGGGGGGGGGTGTTCAGAGTAAGCCTTTTGACCCTTGGCTCACTATATCAGTCAAAAACCCATGAACCTCAGCTGTACAAAAAGTAATCAGGCACATATTTCCATGAGGATACAAGACACAAATTGAAGTATGCTGAAGCAATGATTGCCCAACTTAGACAAGTCTGGAGATAACCCATTCGACAGTCCTGCAAAGGTATCCAAGATGATAGTGGTGTGCTGCATGCTGCACAATTTTGCTCTCAGACACCATTTAGCAAGTGGAAGCGGAATATCAGGCAGGATCTAAAGAGGATGATGACAATGAGCCCATGGCTGAAAAGTGGCCTGCTGCACTGGAGCTGTGGCTATGAGGGCAAAAGGCAACACCTAATCGACAACAATTTCAATTAAATGTCAAAGTTGCCCAGCACAAACATTTCTGAATCTCTGTTCCAAGTGAACTTGCTCACATGCTATACCATTAAATTAGATGAAGCTAAATGCTGGATATGTTTACTTTGACAAAGTTCTCGAGTGGTTGTCTTCCTCGCCAGGGTTACTGCATTGACCTATTCAGTGATCTGTTCCACACAAGCCTTTTACTGCGATCTCCTAAGGAGGTTCCAAATATGACATTCTACTTTACTGCATCTCCTGCATCGCTCCCTGCAGATCCCTCTCTGTAAAGGGAGCAGTCCTCCCTCTGCCTCATATCCCATCCCCACAGCATCACATCCCCTGCAGAGTACCCAGGAAACGCATGAATCACATTTAAATAAGTAGACCTCACAAAATACATTGAATCCCGTGGTTTGTAATGTATGTGCAAACTGTCTGCATTTGTCAGTGCAACAGGATCGCAAACTTCAGCCTCAAATATTTCTTTTACAGAAGTAAGGTATCATACCATGTTATAGTGCACTTTTAGAGCACAAAAATGTTGTAGGTTGGATTATTTCAGTCAGATCACCTCCAGTTTCTTTTTCTTTTTCTTCAATTTTTTTTCTTCCCACACTGAAATTCCTGACTCCTGTAGACGGAATTCCATAGTTGGCTGGCATCCTTTGGAACATTAGCTAACTGGCCATTCCTCGAGTACTGGCAGGCTTGATCTTAGGGGCATCGCAGCAAAGCCCGGCCTGTCCTCGCCTGACATCCACACACAAGCACTTTCTAGCAGTAGTCACTGGGTAACTATCAGGTCAGAAATCCTGGGAGAATTTTTTCTCCTCCTTAACCCAAGGGTACTGAAGCCAATTGTTGCATTGCAAATGCCTCCTCAGATAAGATCAGCACACTCAGCAAAGAACAGAGATTGAGCCTGGGACTTTCCCGGTCTGTACGACTGTTCCAGGCTAGGTTTTGCATTGACCAGCTGACCCATAATAATCAGGACCACTGACTTAAGTCAAATTCCATTTTTATCACATGGGATTTTATGGTTTTTGCTGGCATTTTGGGGTTCACATTCCTCAATTCCCTTCATATATGATCAGAGCTATTAGTTTATGGTGACAGAATAAGTCAAATCCTGTCTTTATTACATGGGGTTCGGGGATTTTTACTGGTTCTTTGGGGACCACATTCTACGATTCCATCCATTCTTCTATGAAAACCGTAAACCAGCAATCTTTGTGCAATAATGCATTTGGGCTTTGATTAATTCTCATGCAGAAAATATGACTTGCCGTGATTACACCAGAAGTTACTGCCGAACGTGGACAGCAATCAAGTATTGTTTCCATTCTTACAAAGTAGAGGTACAGATTATGCACAGGTGTTGGTCGCCATTGCCAAACATCTAGGAGACACCGCAACAGTGTAATAAGCATGATGCAGTCCTTTGCAAGCTCCAGCTTTTTCTCCTCATCCTGTGACTGGTATTCATTTTATCACCTTCAGATAAAATCCAGTAGGATTTGAACCAATAAACTGCTGGCTCTGCAATGGCACACGACCAATTGAACTACCCAGCCTTTTCTTGTGAGGTAATTACTATAATAGTATGTAGCATAATTATGCTCCCTGCCCTTGAAAGCACTGAAGCAGCATGTCCTGATTTTTCTACAATTATCCTGTAGTGGCAGTTTGGTTCAACTGACAGAAGTAGTACCAATGAGTTAGAAGGTTGTGAGTTCAAGTCCCACTCCAGAACATGAGCACATAATCATAATCATTATCTAGGTTGCTATTTCAGTTGCAGTATTGATAGAGTGCGACATTGTTAGAGATGCTGTCCTTTGGATAAATGTTAAGCTGAGCCCTGCCTGTCTGCTCAGGTGGATGTTGAAGATACCATGGAGTTATTTGAAGAAGAGCAGTGAGTTATTTTAGTGTCCTCGTCAACATGTTATCCTTAAACATCACTAAAAGCGATTTAACTGCTCATTGATCTCGGCTGGTCGTGACACCTTGCTGTGTACAAAATGGACTGTTGCATTTGCCAACATAGCAATAGTACTTCAAAAATAATTCATATGAAGAGCAGTGCTTTGGGATGGCCTGAAGGTGTTATATAAATGCAAGAGCTTTCTCTCTATATTTATCTGCAGTGTGCTCTTTAAAGATGTGCATAAGAAATGTGACATTGCTCGCGGAAAGAATATACTGTTAAAATGTGGACTTGAATCTTTGAGAAACAATGAAAACATTTTACATTTAACATCATTCAAATTGAGTGGTTCTGATGATGTAAGTCACAAGAGGGAAGAATAAATGGTTCACAACAAAAACAAAATTGAGAAATTGAATTACTGATGTAAATTTAATGCCATATATTTGTTGTTCTTCATACAATATAGCCTTACATAGTTTACTTTAAGTAATAACATGAAATGTTTAGTTTTATAGAGTGAGATCACATGGCAAAGGCAGCAACAGTGAAAGGATAATGAGGATGATAATGATGTGGACCTTACAGTAATGTACTTGCATTAATATAGTACCATAACATGTTGAAACATCTCACAAAGTTTCAAACAGTGAAATACTTATGAAACACAGTGACGGTTGTTATGCAGGCAATTCTTAAAAAATTCATTCTTGTGATATGGGCGTCACTAGCAAGAGCAGCATTTATTGCCCATCCCTAGTTGCCCTTGAGAAGGTGGTGGTAAGCCTTCTTCTTGAACCGCTGCTGTCTGTGTGGTGAAGGTTCTCCCACCATGCTGTTAAGGAGTTCCAGGATTTTGAACCAGTGACGATGAAGGAACAACGATATATGTCCAAGTTGGGATGGTGTGTGACTTGGAGGGGAGCTTGGAGGTGATGGTGTTCACATACACCTGCTACTTTTATCCTTCTAGGTGGTGGAGGTTGTGGGTTTGGGGAGTGCTGTCGAAGAAGCCTTGGCGAGCAATCATTGTCCACCAGCAATATCCCACAAATGGCCAAGAGATAAATGACCGGTTAATCTGTTGTTCTCTTGATGGTATTGACTGCAGGAGAATACCAGGAAAATTCACTGTCCTACCAAAAAAATACAATGGGCTGGATTTTGCAGTAAAAATAACGGTGAGGCAAACAGCGCTCACTGTTATTCATGTGCAAATCGGACAGTGACTTCCGGTGACCGCACATGAGCAGTTAATGGTAGAAATCAGGAAGTTGCTGTCCAAGATGCCCTGCTCCTCCAAAAGCTGAGTGAACTCGGCATCTCGCCGGCTGACTGAATGGCACGTTATATCTTCATTTCTGCTAAACAACACCTCTGACACTGAAAATTAACTTTTACAAGTGTGGAGTCTCATTCCTTCAGGTATTAATTATTGTTGGATATTTAAAAAATGTAAATAATTTTTTAAAAATTTTCCTTTCTGTCTCTTTTACCTCTGATTCTTAATCCAATCTTTCTTTCCCTCTATTTCGCTTTCTGTACCTGATTTGACATTGAATTCATTCTAACTTATACTTCCAGGTTCAGTCCTTGCGTTGCTCATTAACGATTCTTCAATCCGATTAATTAAGGAGATATACAGCTGCTTGCCCTGTTCACACAGGTCCCAGATGCCCTGTAGAGGGCGCCGTGTCATTTGGCCATCCGTTAATAGCGACTTGCTGTGCAATAGCTCATTGAAAGTCTATGGGTAAGTGCAAATCGCTAACTGTTTGCTCACCGCTCACAGCAAAATCTGGCCCAATATAAATAACTGGAAATAAGAGGTTTTGGGAAGGGAAGCATAATCAAGGGATTTTATTTTAAGCAAGTCCTTTGAAATGGTGGGTGAGTAGTATTATAAATGTATCATTCAGTATCAGTGAGGTATGTAATAGTTCTACCTCAGGTCAGTCATATATATTGCTTCAGTAAATTTGCTATATCACAGCAATGTTGTCACATTGGGTTGTAACAGAACCACTGTATGTCAGAATCTGCAGTCCAGTTCCTGCATTACCCATGAGTAATGGCCTGGGGCATTTACTACATTAATAATAATATAATATAAATCATTTTGCTGTTGTAAAATAAGTATTGAAGTGAAAATGTTCAGCAAATATCCATTAATTCACTTTTAATTGTAAAATAATGCTAAATGGGAAAGACCTTCCACAATTCTCTATGAGTGGATTCACCCAGTAGGCTGTTGGGCAAACAATATTAGAATGTTATGATAGTGGATGGGGGCATTATGATTTGCACTACTCTTTACTCAATCCCAGTGCAAAATTCAATTATCCATAGGTAAACCCTATGAATGAAACATGACCTCATACATGAAGCAACTGGGTTAGCATGCCACCAGACAAACAACAAGCCCTTTAATGCATTGAAAATAGTATAAGTTTTCACCAGGCACTCCTGAGCTGGGATTTTCCTTCTCAGCTCAATCTGCTCTGTAAGTGCACATTCCACCTGCCTGGGATAGTTGGCACTGACCTCTTGTTCGTTAACTTTGCGTACATTGCGAAGAACAACTTAAATGAATAAATACGAGTTGGTAGAATATTGATGATTTATTTGTAGTGGATTAATATAGAATTTAGCATTTTCTGATTCCAAAACTCATGCTATTTATAATGTGACCCAGACATGTGCACACCCAAGGATGCCAGCACTTTGAATTGCCTTTCAATGCACAACAACGCACTCCAGCAGTCTTTTCTCTCTGACTCTATTTCTGTAATTTACTGCACACAGTAAAAGCTCCTCTCATTAATGTTAACTCTTTGTCACAGTCTCTATCTCTCTGCATACCTCATCATACAACAATGAAAAAATTCCCACTTTGTTCAACTGCTCCCTGACACGCACCCAGCCAACCCATCTCAACAATGAACTTTGCAACTGGCAGGTACCATAACATAGTATAGTAGTTGGAGGGGGTACACCGGAATAATACCAGGGCTTAAAGGATTAAATTATGAGAACAGGTTGCATAAACTTGGTTTATGCTCCCTTGAATTTAGAAGGCTGAGGGGGGTGTCCTCATCGGAGTTTTTAAAATGATAAAAGCATTCGATAGGGTAGATACAGAGTATCTATTTCCACTAGTGGGGGAATCCAGAACAAGGGGGCAAAATCTTAAAATTAGAGCTAGGCCATTCAGGAGTAAAATCAAGAAGCATTTTTTTCCACGCAAAGGGTAGTAGAAATCTGAAACTCTTTCTCCCAAAAGGCTGTGAATGCTGGGTTAATTGAAAATTTCAAGACTGAGATCAATAGATTTTTGTTAAGTAAGGGTATCGAGGGATATGGAACAAAGGCGGGTAAATTGATTTGAGATACAGATCAGCCATGATCTAATTGAATGGCGGAAGAGGCTCAGGGACTGGAATGGCCTACTCCTGTTCGTATGTTCCTGTCTATCGTGAAGCTTGAAACAGCTTTGCACAGTTATAAGTACTCCCAGGATAAAACAATTCTATTCTCTTAGTTTAAGTTACTTTTGTAAAACAACAGTTGAAATCATTGAAAATTTGGCATAAATAAAATGGATACGGGTGAGTTATACGTCCTACATTTTCCCATGGTTTAATTTCCAATAACCTCCAATTTACATAGCATATCCTCTACATATGTAACTATTTAAAAGTGATGCACCAGTGTAATGCATCATTGAAGCATCTAGCGTAGTCTCATTTCTGCCATTGTGATTACTCGATGACATTTGACAAATCTTTATCATTTTTGAAATCAAAAGACTGCCAATATTCATCAAAGAAATGTGATACCAATCATTTCAGTGCCTGAGAGAGAAAAGAGTGGTTTCTAGAGAATGGAACAGAACTGCTGCAGCTGGTGTGAATTCAGTCATTATTACCAAAGGAAGGAAGCAATCAACAATCAAGTTGGGTTGCAACGATTATAAAACCATCAGAGGTTCCTCATTCATTTCCACTCAGCCATTTTTGAGACTGAATAAACACGAGTAATGGCACTTCATTTTTGAAATCACTCTAACAAGAAGCTCTTGACACTTTCTGAATGACAAATTACGAGGTGGAGAGTGCATCTAAACTCATCACAGCCCTCATTCTCCCTTTTGAAACGTTTGCTTGTAAGCAATTAGTAAATGTGTTACCTCTTTTGTAGCTCGGACTATTCTCCAGGCAACTGCTGTAATAAGACAATTCCAGCATAAATCTTTTTTGTAACTCGATTTATATGCAAAGTAACACACTGTGCGACATCTTTTCCGTTGAGTGGTACATTTTAATTGCAACCAAAAGGTGAAAAACAATTAAAAAATGCATAAAGTACTCTTTTGTTCATTGATTTAAGGAGTCCATAAACACTTTACTCTTCAGATCTGTAATAATCTGGATCTGTTTACAATATGTTCAAAATGACGAATACTAATGAGATTTCACCGCCCCGCCATTCCTGCCCCCCTCAATTTTCTTGTCCTTTCTTCTTCCTTTCCACAACATGCTAACTCATGCTGGAATATGGTTCTATCGGTGCCAACATTTCTCCCGTGCGACAGATCTGAGGGTCTGTCCTGGTCCAACATCAGAAGAATCCCAATATTATTTATTTTCTAAAAGAACCTGCAGCCATGCCTAGTATTGAAATGACTTCAGAAAAGGTTTCTGGGACTGCCTTCTGGGAGAGATTTCTGTTGTCTCAGTGAATAACCTGTCTGGTTTGACATTGCAGTGTGAGAGTGGGGGTGGGGGTGAGGGGGAAATCAGCCTGCCCTTTGTTTATGCTTTTGCCTGTAAACAGTGCTTCATCAGATTGGTTGAGCGCAGGCTTGCGATATGTTTAATATAAATATAAAGTTGCCAATGTGAGAGGCGGCACTATTGTCACTCCAAAACTGAGCTTTGTTTTTCAAAAGCTAACCCAGTACTCTGTGGGGTGAAATTAGTCCTTCCCGGGTTCAAAAGGACATAAGTGTTACTGCCAATCAAAACAGTATGCAAGGCAACTCGTCATTGTGTCTTTGTTCTGATAGTTGATAAAAACCACCACCAAATGCAAATTCAAAGTTATATTTATCAATGAAGAAATAAAATTATGGAAACAGAATAGAACTATTCGCCCTTGTGCATTCCCTTAGTGCCTGTTGGTTCGTGTACCTATCCTAGTGCTCCTACGAGGTGGACCCCCACTGACTGGAGCATGGGTGGTGGGAGGCGGCTGGCCTTCAATGGAGAAGCGTGCAGATGGCCTTGGAGCAGCTCTGGGCTGGGAGGGCCCAGCTTCAGACTGCACCATCTCAGCATGGGCTGCAACAGTCTGGCCTGGCTGGCTGATACTCAACAACAAGGGCACTGGTGGAGTGGCAGGGGTGGGAGCAGGAATGCTGTCTCCCGGAGAGAGGACAGCAGGTCCGACTGCCATGGCGCCACTGCCGCTCTCCCGGGGTGGCACCTCAGCAATCCTGGTGATCAGCTAGAGATCAGATTGCTGTGATGCCCTGGAAGTCCTGTTCCACAGTGGTCACCAGAGCCACGATAGCAGCAGTCTGAGCTTCCATTCCAGCAGCCTGAGCAGCAACTGTAGCTTGTGGACCTTTGATGACATCGGTCTGTGCTGCCATGGAAGCTGTGACATCGACCATCAGACGCTGCATCATGGTGGGTTCCACAGGTGTGCTAATGGAGGTGACCACCCGTTCCATGCTCCATGATAGGCTCCAAGATCTGCGCAAAGCCCTGTGCCAAGTTGGAGCTGGACTCCTCCATGCTCCTTCTCATTGTGCGCAGGCTTTCTGGCAGGCTTTCCAGTGCCCCAAGCATTTGGTGGTGTACGCCCGTCTTCTGTAGCACTGTTGGGGTGTGATGCATGGAGCAGTGGTGCAGTTGGTAGGAGGTGCCATTTGACATTTGCATTTACTCACCTTGACCACTCGTGTCAAATCATTGAACTTCTTTCGGCACTGCACCCACGTGCGTGGTGCAATGCACCTGGCATTCACTTCCTGGGCCACAGCCTGCCAATGCCTGTGGAGCTGCAGTCTGGTGGGTCTCCTGCCAACCTGTGGGTACATGTTGGCCCTACTTTCTTCCACCCCCTCCACCAGTGCCTCATCGGAGAAGCGTGGGGCCCCCTCCCACGCTGATCCTGCCAACCTTCCGGCCATGTTTCCCTCCTCCCAGTGGACTGTGCACGTCCCATTTAAAATGTGCTCCTGCACCTTTAAGAGTTGCAGGCTGTCGATGACGAGTGTGCACACCCCATTTCCGGCTTCCCTATTCAGCCAGCACTAACCGCGCTGCTGAGAGGCTGCACGGAGATGTCATGGTAAGTACCAGGCAGCCCGAAATTCATATGCTGCCTGCATAGGGGCCATCGGGCACGGGGTAATAGTAGATCATGCTACCCACTCCCAAAAATGGGCCTTATTGAATTTATTCCCCCTAAATGGTTATGATTATGTATTTCTAAAACACCCGAGTTACAACAATTTTGAGAAAAGGACTCTTAAGAAATTTAAAATGACACTTTTTTATTGCTCTCAGAAAACCATTTCAAATATTGGTGAAAAAGTTAAGTAATGTATTGCAGTCTAATCTGATCTATTTTACTTCCATATAATCTTATATCTTAATAAAGATGTTTATAGTTTTTAACCTGAGCTATAACAACATGGCATTTTCCATTGGTTTAGAGTGATGCTAGGCTATATTATTTCCAAAACATAGTCCAACAGCAGACAGTTTCATTGTTCTTCCTGCAGCAATACAATTGTGGACATTTCACATATAAGGTCAAACTTTGTATCATAGAAAGCATTGGTTTGCCTATTGGAGTTCTTTTTTGCTTTTGGCATGAGCAAAAAGTATTTGGTAGAGTAACATCTCTAGTATTGCACCCAAATGGCATTTCAAGTGCGAGTCTAGCCAGGGAGGATTAGCAGGCTGTTCTACTCTGGGGAGGTTTATCCTGTGCTCACCCGACGTCCACATATGTCCATTTTCTAGCAAGGGTCTCTCAATAGTAATCAGGAGCGAGAAGTTTGGCTGACTTTTCCTTTCCTAACAAAGAGGCACAGAGGTTTATTATAGCATCCCAATTGCCGCCCTGGTTGAGTACAGACGCAATTCAACCTTCCCATATGTGTGGCTCATTACCATATTGAGCAGTGCCCTTAGCTACTAAGCCATCAAGGAGCTACTGAGATAGCCTCATATTTTAGAAGTATCTATGTTCAGATTAATAAAATTACTTTTAAAAAATTTACGTAAATGGGCTACACTGGTGTCAAAATTTGATGGGGTTGGATATTCCTCCAAGGCAGGTTTGCACTGGACATGGGTTGGATGGGATTTCCACCCACTGCCCCAACCCAGACCCATCTTCCTGGACTGATGCTCATTACAGATCCAGAGCAGACTCCTGGCAGGCTCTCCACCACATACGGGGCGGTAACAACCTGAAAATCTCGGGGAAGAAGTTACCGCTCCCTGCCATTGCTGTGGCCTTTGCCGTTTTGCTGGGATCCTTGGAATTGGTGGCCTGGGCAGGGGTCTGAGGTAGACATTCCGCTAATTTAGGTATTTAAATCGGGGCCCTAATGCCCTTGAAATTGATTGGACCCCCCGTTGGCATTATCAGGCTGAAAACCTGAGAGGAAATATCTACTATGCAAACATCCTAGTGATAGCCTTAATTAAAAAGAGCCTTGAAAGGCTACATATTAATGTTTTCGTGTGGTGATTCACACTTTTGTGTGTCAATCTTTACCAACAATGTGTTAAATACAATGATTTCCTGGGTAGGGTAATGGAGGCAAAAACTCAAGACTTATTTAAGAGACAGTTAGGTGATGTGATTGGTAGAACTTAAGCTTTTTTACTCCTGATGGATGAGCTAAGATGTGTCGAATGTGTTCATCCCATCTGTATCTGACTTGTGATAGCATCTGTACGTATAAAACCTACCCATGGTTAATGGGACCAGAAGAGTTCATTACAGTTGATTCCATGGCTGATGTAGTTGACTCCAGATGGAAATATCCAGTATCATATTTGATCCAAGAGAGGATTCCAATCGACCAAATCACTTCCCATTTGCTCCCATCCAAGCATAACATGTTTTCCAATTCTCTTCATGTTTTCACAGTTCATGAGATCTGAATTCTGAGCACGTCTGTATTCGTGCACTAACAGACCCGTGTGAAAGATCACATTTTACATAATAAAGTGCTTGAATTTTGTTTCATTAAATTAAATTATTCAATGGTTGAGGTACAAATATTACAAACTAGTGATTTTTAAACAGATTTTTAGCAGCACCAGTCCACGGAGATCCTGATTCCTCTACACTCCATCTATTTCTAGACAAACAAGTTTGTTAATCAGGATTCCTCAACTATGTTCACGATTATGATTCACATTTTACATTGAATCCAAGGCAAATACTGGAAGGTACTTCTCATTAATAGAGCAGGTTAAGAAATAATGACCACTATTTTAAAATCTAGATGAAAGACCAAGGATCCCGATAGGAATTTTTTTTTAAATGGAAGAGCAGATAAGTCAGGAAGTAGTGACAAGGTGATGTCAAAGGTTTTTTAAAAAAATGTGAAGATTGTAGAAGGAAGCGAACAGAGGGAATCAAGGAGTCCCTACTTAGTACTGTAAGCACAGATTTGTGGTGATGTAGTTCCCCTTTTTCCCACCCCAGGAAGCTATTTTATTCCTTTTTTCTATGTATTGACAATGATGGCTTCCCTTGTAGTGCATTAGAATCATGGAATGATACAGCACAGAAGCAGGCCATTCGAGCATGTGCCAGCTCTTCGAAAGTGGTATCCAATTAGTCCCACACCCCTGCTTTTTCCCCACAGCCCTGCATTTTTCCCCTCTCAAGTATTTATCCAATTGCTTTTTGAAAGTTTTTATTGAAACTGCTTCCACCACCCTTTCAGGCAGTGCATTCCAGATTATAACAACTCGCTGCGTAAAAAAAAATTCTCCTCATCTTCTCGTTGGTTCTTTTGCCAATTACCTTTGTTACTGACCCTCCTGCCAGTGGAAACAGTTTCTCCCAGTTTACTCTATCAAAACCCCATATAATTTTGAACACCTCTATTAAATCTCCCCTTAACTGTCGAGGGTTTCTTTTATTAGAGAGGCTCTAAGTGAGATGCAGGTGAGATCAACACTCAAGGCAGCAAGCTTTAATTATTACCTGAAATTCCTCGCTGTACAGGGGAAGTGTACTGAATTAAGTGGGCATGCTCATCTGGTAATTTGTCTTGTAAGATCATTCACCAGGTTACAAAATGAGGGAGAATGCAATAATAAGATTGATGGCGCCACTGCGACCATCCTCCCATCCCCACCTTTAGGAACATAAGAACATAGGAACAGGAGTAGGCCATTCAGCCCCTCGTGCCTGCTCCGTCATTTGATAAGATCATGGCTGATCTGTGATCTAACTCCATATACCTGCCTTTGGCCCATATCCCTTAATACCTTTAGTTGCCAAAAAGCTATCTATCTCAGATTTAAATTTAGCAATTGAGCTAGTATCAATTGCCGTTTGCGGAAGAGAGTTCCAAACTTCTACCACCCTTTGTGTGTAGAAATGTTTTCTAATCTCACTCCTGAAAGGTCTGGCTCCTAAAATCCCCAACCTGCGGAAATAGTTTCTCTCTATCCACCCTATCTGTTCCCCTTAATATCTTATAAATTTCGCTCTGTTCTGCCACACAAGAAACAGTTTAAAAAAAAAACTAATAATGCAATAATCAGAAAACCATATTGGAAAGGTTTGTGCTTTACTGGGCCAGAAATTGAGCCAGGCCAGAACTGATCCAATAAGGTGATAATGCTGCTTTAAATAAGGCCAGATGTTCCTTGGTTTAATCATGGTGTTACGTCATCATTTTTTTAAATGTCCAACTGTAAAACGGCACATTAAAGCACTCAAAGAGTCGGAAGCTTATTTCTAGTCAAATTTCCACTGGCCTGTCGAGATCAGCTGTACAATGGGAACATTGAATAAAATGTTGTATTGATCTGTGCCATGGTGCAAACTGGGTAAATTCTGATCAGATCCCATGGGCGCCACAGATTAATTATATTGGCTCAAATGTAATTTGTTTTTCCCACTATGGAAATGTAGTAAAAACATTTTTAAAAATTTTAAGGTATATTTCCCACACCAGCCATTGTGGTGATCTCTCGGAGAGACTACAAGTGCTGAATCATGGCCAATTGTGCTGTAGGTTTCCATCTCTCAGCACTGACCTTCCCCCCATCCCCCCTTTTAAATTGAAGAATATAAAACTTGAGAACGTTATTGCAGATTTTCCCTCTTATGCTGCTTAGGCATAAGGGATCACTTAGGAAAAGCACAGAGGAAAGTCAGAGAGAGAGGATTGCATGCTGGTATTGGACAGAAATGGGAGGGGAGGAGCTGTGCTATAAGTGTGCAGTCTCCCCTGCCAGATTTTCCTCTATGCGTTGTGTACCAAGTAATCCTTTACGGCCAAGCACAAGAGGAAGAAAATCCGCTCCCATTTTCAACTCTTTAACTCATTTTCCCATTGCTGTTTGTGGGAGCTTGCTGTGCGCAAATTGGCTGCAGCATTTCCTACAAAGCAACAGCGACTACACTTCTAAAGCTCTTCATTGGCTGTAAAGCGCTTTGGGACGCCCTAAGGTCGTGACAGGCTCTATCGTGATTGCGCTGAGTGTTTAACTGAGTAAAGTGGCTGAGAAACAAGGTTAAAAAAATAGAAGTGAGACTGTAACCAGCTCACACTATCCTTGGGTAATGTTTGATTTCCATTACAAGTACACAAGCAATAGTGTCAACTGTAGCAGTGATTATTCAGCATGAGTTCCCATCAAGTCAATATTTTCTGATAATTGGACAATGTGTGTGGGTAAACATGGCTTAAGAGGATTCTACGGTATGATTAATAAATAATTAATATTTTCTGGCACCATTCGAGCTGTAGGGGCTTATTTAATTGGATTCCGAAACAAATGATGCACTTCTGGCTGATAATAGCTTAGAATTATTGAACTACGCTGCTTGAAACACATGCGTAACAACAGAAAACACAGCCAGAGCCATAGTTTCAAGACTGGTTGGAATGTATTGATGGAGACACTGCAACCCAAAGAAAATAAATACTTATTAGACTGACTGTTGCTCCTGCCAGCCAGCCAACCAGCCAGAGCAAATCAAGTGGATAATCATTGCATTTACATTATTGTGGCAACGCCACAGAAAGCAGTGCACAATACTACTGGTTAAGGCGATGTGGGCTGAAGTGTTTCTTACTGAAAGAAAGCAGCGCTCTGCTGGACTGTTTCTCGTGGCCCCGTACTGGAGCAGTCTCCTGGTATGAAAAAATGAAAGGCGTCGTCAAACTCTAGTCGGAAAAAAAAAGTTGGTTTTTAAAAAAAGGGAAAAACATAAGGCTGGAGCAGAGCAGCGGATGTCCTTCCTGTCGTAACTCTATCCAGCTCTGACAGCCTCCTCAAAGAGGAAATCCTTATGGTTGCAGAAGTCAATAGGGAGTAGACTCCCTCGACTGAGGTTTGAGAAATCAGGAAAACTTATAAAGCCCAGATGTCAGCCGTTTCCAATGTAATGTCAAATTAACAACATAATATCACTGAGGGCAGCAAAAAGGGGACTTTCACTGCTATGGAATATGGAAACGCTTCCTTGGCCTGAATGTGGCTGAGCAGGTTACAAGCACCACCAATTATAAGGCCTGGTTTAAGAAGATTCACCTGACAGTTTACTACACCACTAGAGAGTATCCTGGGAAGTTCAATTTAACATACATTGGAACATAGGGATAGGAATAGGCCATTCAGCCCCTTGAGCCTATTCGCCATTCAATTAGATCACGGCTGATCTATATCTTAACTCCATTTACCCGCCTTGGTTCCATAAGCCTTAATACTATTCAATCTATCAATCTCAGTTTTTAAATTTTCAATACAAATGTTTAAAGAAAGAAAGAGTGTCACCATTAGGACCTTTCTTTAAAAATTAACGGGTATCGTCAAATTCAATGAAGCTTATTTTGTTCCCTAGCTCCTCCTCTCCTGAAGGCATGGCTCCTCTATGGTTCTACAGATACCAGCAGCCCAAGTGTCCATTCTTTGTGTATGTGTCAAGACAGTGAGTATTCCCAGGCTATTCAGCTATGGAGCCAGCGAAAGAAGCTTCATAGGTGGCATCTACACAAAAAAAAAACACAGTAGCCAATGTGTGCACAGCAAGGTCCTACAAACAGCAATGAGATAAATGACCAGATAAACTATTTTGTTTGTGATGGTGGTAGAGGGATAAATGTTGGTCAGGGCATCAGGAGAACTCCCCTGCTTCTTTTCAAATATTGCCATGGGATCTTTTACATCCACCTGAGAGGGCAAACAGAGTCGGAGTGCAATGTTTCATTTAAAAGACAGCACCTTCAACAATGCAGTACTCCCTTAGCATTGAGGTGTCAGCCTAGATAATATACTCAACTCTCTGGGGTGGGGCTTGACCCCATAACCTTCTGACCTAGAGATGAGAGTGCGACCACTCCAAGCCTGACACCTTACTTTTTTTTAAGATGTATTGCTTCTGGGTAAAGTTCAAGTGATAGTACTTTGCTGAGGGAAATGTGAATGGGTGAGTTAAAAAAAACATTTTATAGTTCATGCTGAATAAGACTGGCTTCTGTAATCTTCCCACAGCTAACAAGAATGGCAATACTTGGGCTTGTTAAAATAAAATCTATAGAAAAAGGTCAATATACTTTGAAAGTGTGGTAAATGTGAATTTAAGAGGGAGTCTGTGTATTTAAATATGCAGACATATTAAAAATAGATGTCAGTGTCAGCCATGGCTTAGTGGTAGCACCCTTACCTCTGAGACAGAAGGTTGTGGGTTCAAGTCCCACTCCAGAGAATTGAGTATAAAATCTACACTGATGCTGCAGTGCTGCACTGTTGTCTATCAGATGAAACATTAAACCGAGGCCCTGTCTGCTCTCTCTGGTGAACATAAAAGATCCCATGGCACTATTCGAAGAAGAGCAGGGGGAGTTCCCCCTGGTGTCCTGGCCAATATTTAACCCTCAATCAACATCTAAAAACAGATGATCTGGTCATTTATCTCATTGCTGTTTGTGGGAACTTGCTATGTGCAAATTGATGGCTGTGTTTCCTACATTACAACAGTGGCTACACTTCAAAAAAATGTACTTAATTGACTATAAAGCACTTTGGGACTCCTGAGGTCATGAAAGCTGTGATATAAATGTAAGTTCGTTCTTTCTTTCTATCAATGACAATAAAGCAAGGGGGTACTGCATATTCATGGAAAGCTATTTTTTCCTCCACAGTGATGAAAAGTGTTGCTGAGAATTATACTCAAACCAGTTTCTTTCCATATGCAAATTGAACAACAACAACAACTTGAATTTATATAGCGCCTTTAACGTAGTAAAACATCCCAAGGTGTTTAACACGAGCGTAATCAAACAAAATTTGACACCGAGCCACATAAAGAGATAATGGGACAGGTGACCAAAAGCTTGGGCAAAGAGGTAGGTTTTAAGGAGCGTCTTAAAGGAGGAGAAAGAGGTAGAGAGATAAAAAGGTTTAGGGAGGGAATTCCAGAGCTTAGGGCCAAGGCAGCTGAAGGCATGGTCGCCAAGGGTGGAGTGATTAAAATCGGGGATGTGCAAGAGGCCAGAATTAGAGGAATGCAGAGATCTCGGAGGGTTGTAGGGCTGGAGGAGGTTACAGAAATAGGGAGGGGCGAGGCCACGGAGGGATTTGAAAACAAAGATGAGAATTTTAAAATCAAGGCGTGGCCGGACTGGGAGCCAATGTAGGTCAGCAAGCACAGTGTTGATGGGTGAATGGGACTAGGTGCAAGTTAGGATGGGTCAACAAAGTTTTGGATAAGCTCAAATTTATGGAGGGTGGAAGATGGGAGACCAGCCAGGAGAGCATTGGAATAGCCAAGGGAAAATATATTTGTATTGCACATGTTGGTAGATTTTTTTAGGCCTGTATTTCTAAGGTAAGAAGCTATAACTTAGGCTAGAGTCTTTAACAAGCTGTAACAGGCTCAAGGAGAGGGCTTGTTGAATTTAAATGTTGAACATATGAGGGAAGTTGAATTATTGGCCTATTTCCATGGCTGTCAAGATCAGTGAACTTCTAGGAGTGAGATTTATGATCAAAAAGATGGAGGAAGATCACAAATCCTTTTAAACATATGGAGCCATGTTTATTTTTAAAAGTGAAATATGCCAAAATAGGTCACATATTTAAACTTCCATCAAAGTGAGTGGGACTTGGCAGGTCTGTATATTCCATTTTAAATGAGGTAGCAATAGCGCTAAAATAGCACGGAGGATCGTGCTACGAGTGCATTGAACGATTGTACAAGAAGATCTTTCCTCATAATTTCGACCCACTAGAAATGCAGACCAGGTCCGAAAATAAAATAAAAAGACAGGCCAATGTTTTGGATAAAGAACCTCAGAGGGTTGACATTGCTGTTCTCTTTTAAGATGCTGGCAGATCTGCTGTTTTCATCTGTTTTTATTTCACATTTCCAGTGTTTGCAGTTTTTTCTTTCACTCTACATTGAGATATTTATTCATGGCTGTTGTCAGAAAGTACAACAATAATGTAAAACAATCTTTGATATGCTTATTATGCTGTAAATTGTCAAACATGTCAAATAAAAGGAAAACTTTTTGTTCATAATGTAACTGAAGACATCAAAGAACACGTCTCTCCCCACACACTCATTGAAGTCATTCTGGTTTGAAATTCATCAGCATCACTTGAGCAATTCTTCCAAGACTGTTAAACTGCTAAGTGTCATTTTGGGTTCTACATGAACTGTTGTTTGCTCACTCCCTAGCACTTCGCATTCACTACAGAAATCTTGTTGGTTCTGCGTGCGTTTAACAGAACATCTCTCTTTAAGGAAAGAGAGAAGACAGGACCTTTCACGAACTCAGGATATCCCAAAACACTTTACAGCCAATTAAGTACTTTTGAAGTGTAGTCACTGTTGTAATGTACGAAACGAGGCAGCCAATTTGCGCACAGCAAGGTCCCACTAACAGCAAAGTGATAATGACCAAATAATCTGTTTTAGTGATGTTGGTTAAGGGATAAATATTGGCCAGAACACCGGGGCGAACTCCCCAGCTCTTCTTTGAAATAGTGCCATGGGATCTTTTACTTCCACCTGAGAGGGTAGACGTGACCTCAGTTTCATGTCTCATCTGAAAGAAAGCACCTCTGACAGTGCAGCACTCGCTCAGTACTGCACTGAAGCGTCAGCCTAGATTGTGCTTTAAGTAACCTTTGATGTATAGAATGTGGGTTAAAACTTGAAAGTTAAAAGTCAACAATTCGCAGAGCTCTGAATTGGTATAATCACTTGTGAGTCTCTGTAATTATTTTTGCACTGAACAAACATCTAAATATGCAGCTACAGTCAAACCCAGACCTGTTATGTTACACAGCTTTGTTATGTGCCACACAGCTTTCAGAAAATTGGCATACCATGAAATATTTTGATACTGGGAAGATCTGCAAAATGTTTCCTAACTGTCCTGTAGAACAGTAGGAATTTTAAAGTGTTCTTTGTTTAGAAATTACTATTGCCGATCGTCATGTTTCTGGATTTTTTTTGACTGTTTATCTATGGAAAGGATCTAGATAGGAGTTATTTTAAAATGTGCTTTTTAAGTGCACCAGCTGCCCTTGTCCTTCTAGGTGGTGCAGGTCACGGGTTTTGGAGGTGCTGCCGAAGAAGCCCTAGCGAGTTGCTGCAGTGCATCCTGCAGATAGTACACACTGCAACCACAGTATGCCGGTGGTGGAGGGAATGGATGTTTAGCTCCCAGAGCTTTAAAAAACATAGAACATTTTTTCACACCAACTAAATTGCTTATTTCAATAACACTCCACTGTGCATCACTTTTCTGACTTGTTAAATGATAGCTATGGCAATCTACACTATGTCTGCATAATGTGAGACATTTTTTATTATTCATAATGGTTTCACATTATTCTGCATGCATTAATTCAACTGGATTATGAATGATCCAACTCCCATTAATAATTAACTAACGAGTTATGAGCACATTAGGCATATCTTGGAGTCTGCAGCATTTTAGACTCATGGAAAAAGATGACCACTATGTAAATGATCACCAGTTATCCTGCCTAAATGATAACTATTGAGAATAGTGTTTACTGAGCTAGTTTACTACATGAAATAATACAAGGTAATAAGGCCCATTAAGTTGATGTAAGAATATAACATTGAAAAACAATGCAAAGTACTGGAGAATTATTAAGGTAGCTATCTCTGGGAGACCTAGAATGTTACATACTACAGAAACATTGGATTTTGGCATTTTAATAAACCTCTAGCAGTGATGTGCCATGCTCAGACTTTCACTCCTAAAAAATCAGATTGGATAATCACCCTGCGTCTTCTCTGCAGGAATGACTATTTAGGAGGGAAATCAGCAAACATTTTTTCACACAAAGGGTAGTAGAAATCTTGAACTCTCTCCCCAAAAAGGCTGTGTATGCTGGGACAATTGAAGCTTTCAAGGCTGAGATCGATAGATTTTTGTTGGGTAAGGGTATCAAGGGATATGGAGCGAAGGTGGGAAAATGGGGTTGAGGTACAGATCAGTCATGATCTGATTGACTGGGGGAGCAGTCCCGAGGGGATGAATGGCCTACTCCTGTTCCTAACATTACTGTGAAAACTGAAGTGAATTTAAACGATAAATTTTCTTTACTGATTGCTTTTCATTTATTTGGAATGTAAGTTTACACTAGGTAAGAAATCCTTTATCTGTCTTTTCTTTGTTCCATACAGCATTCATTTTCATATATAACGACATGGCATACAGCATCGAACAACAAAACAGGAGTGCGCAATACCCTAGTACTGGAGATGAGATCACTTCAGTACAGAGACAGCCAGTCTTCCCCGAGGCAGCCACAGTCAGGGAGCTGCCAGCTCTCATTCCATCCAGTTAGTTATCATTCAGCCAGATCCACCACCACCACAACTTCAACAATATATAAAGCACACATAGGCTTGCATGAACTAAATATAATAAAAAGCACACAGCAGCTCCCTGGATGACTCAATGGACAAATGCAGTGTGTGGTGTGGAAATGAGCCACACAGCCTGGTAAGGGCCCAGATTCAATCCCTCATCTGTGCTGAGTTATCTCATGTCAACCAGAATTCCAGAATTACTATCCAATCACCACTCCCACCCCCGCTGTAAATGGTGTGTGGATAAAGGAAGGAATGGGCTCATCCATGATGAATCCCACGATCAAATAGCCCGCCAACACTCACAGTCCAGGCTCACACATTTGGAAGGTTGTCAGTGTCTGTGCAACCATACCCCTACACAATGAGTCACTTCAGGAAAGGACAGGAGAAAATGGGAAAAAGAAACACCCATACAATATGGGATCATAATCTCTATTTTTTCAAACAAAAATGGAAGAAGTTACCATTTTTATTAATCTCTAACAAACAAAAATCAATTTTTTTTCGAAGGCGAAAGATGGTCAGCGCAATACTAAACACACGCGATTACTCTTTTTTGCAGTTTTGACTTACATCCCACTGCGTTTCATTCTCATCTACTTGTTTACAAGAACTAGCAGGCACAGGAATTTTGGGCCCATAGCCACATTTCGAGGCTGTAGCACATCTGCCATTTATAAAATTCACATCTTTTCTCTTACAGCTCTCGATGTATTAAGAGTCCTTGACCTTCTCAAAGTGCGTTAATAATGGAATCCAATAGTCAGATTCCACTGCCTAAAAGTTTAGACTTTTAATAAAACTCGCATGCTACAGTCAAGTGCGTCGCCTCAGATAAAGAAAGATCAAAGCTAGTGCACCACCACAAGGTAAACAACCCATGTAGTTCTCTTAACTACCTGTCGCTCTCTATTATAACTGAAACAACTAGCATATGCCTGTGGAGCCAGAGAACTGGGATGTGGCGGCCTAGAAACTGAACACGATAAGGATGCCTTTTTATTGTCATTGTCCCTCAAAAGCTGGTAATAAAAAGGCTTCTACCCCAACATGCTGCAGTTTTCACTGATACTCACAATTAGCCATTTTACAAGAAAGCCCCATACTTTGACTTATTTCTCAGAGCAGTCGGTTATATTAACTGTATGAATCATTCACTGCTCCTTTTTGTTTATAAATGCTGTGTCTGCCTTGCAGTTCTCAAAACAGTCAATAAAAATGTATAACTCTTAAAGTTACAGGGAGACTGATGTTTAGAACACTCCATGTTCTTTGACATGTAGTAACAAAAAAAAGAAAACATCAATAGGATGTAAAGGTTTTTCTGCATACTTTGTGAAGCAAGTATATTTTCTAATCGCTGATTTTGCCCACCATTTTCTTCACCATATTTTATTTCCAATGTGCCATGAGAGAGGGAGAGGCAACATTAATGCGGCAGCATTTCATACATTAGAGCAGTGACTACACTTCAAAAGTATTTAATTGGCTGTAAAGTGCTTTGAGACCTCCAGAGGTGGTGAAAGGCTCTATATAAATGCAAGTCTTTCTTTTCTTTAGCATCACTGGCATTATATTAATTTCTAGGAGGCACATTGGCCATCCAATTTCATAATGCTCCTCAAAAACGTGCAATATTGTGGCACACAAAAAATAAATTAGATAAATATATATTTTTAAAATTAAACTAAAACTTACATGAATGGGTCACATGCCCAAAGAATCCTTAGCATCTTGCAGATGATAATTTTGGGTAAGGTAAGCACATCATTTTGAATCAGGCACCTTTAAAGTAATATGTTGCTATTTTCACATTTCACCTGAATGCACTTTAAAGTTTTCCATTCTATTTTTTTTTTAAAGGTGACAAAGGTTGTTAAACTTTCTGGAAAACACTGATCTGTGCAACTGTGGGACGTCATCGTCTATTTGTTCTCTCTCTGAAATGGGCGGCACACCACTGCTAATACTCAGGGGAAATACATTACCTTTATGCCACTGATTCGTCAGGTGAATGTGGGAATCCTTGAACGTTTCGCATTTATATTCAGAGAACAATACCTGGTGATTACAGATAATCTTTCCAACTGCCCGTTGGAAAATCATCAGGTATTGTTCTCTGAATATAAATGCAAAACGTTCAAGGATTCCCACATTCACCTGACGAAGGAGAAAACCTCCGAAAGCTTGTGATTTTCAAATAAAATTGTTGGACTATAACCTGGTGTTGTAAGATTCTTTACATTTGTCAACCCCAGTCCATCACAGGCATCTCCACATCATCACTAAACTTTCAGTTAAGGGACATTGTCCTTTCCTTTAATTGATTTTAATTCTTGGTAAATCCACGAAATGCATTCATGTGGGCAGTGGGTGATGACATTGTACCACCTAGCATATCAGCTCCAACGCATTTTAATTATTTTGAATGAGGTGCTGACTCAAATGTACAGAGATTATGGCCTAGAAATTTGGGAGCGCCCATTTTTGAGGCAGGAGGGAAGGCAGATCGGGGCCAGGAGAGAAAGTCGGGTGGTCCGCGATCGAGGATCGTGAGAGGAGGATTGCGGGTCAGGAGCAGCGGAAATTGGGAGGGTGATTATCTGTAAAGTAAGTATTGTAAGGTAATCAGGTAAGCTATTTACCTTCTTTTTCGCAAACCATCCGTAGGGCTGGTTTTCCTGAGTGCAGGGCAAACCAATCTTGGGAGAGGAGACCTCAAGCAGGCATTAGGTCCCTTATTTGCATATGCAAAGGGCCTAATGCCTGCTTCAGGTGTGGGTAATGGACGTCACTTGTTTGTCCTTACCCAATATGGCGGGCAGCGCCATATTGGGTAAGGACCGTAGGTCTCCGCACAGCGTTGAAAGATGGGCACTGCACGATACAATTTCTAAGCCGTTAACAGCAAGAGGTACTGGATGTTAGAACAAAACCTTATTTCTTTTTTCTGCTATGAACAAGAATCTGTAAATCTAAACTAGAACCAAATTATGTTAACCCATCACCACATAAATGTTCTACATCCTATATCCTTCAATAGCCAATAGTAGACTGTGGGAAAGGTTTTGTTTGGGCATTGTAAAACCCTTACTAAACATGGTTTAATTCAGTTTCTCAGCCTTTTATTCTTTGGAATATTTACTAAAATCTGGTGTGAGGCAAAGAATCGAACTTACCAAACTTTGGTTGATTCAGATGGGCCATTGTTTTCAGCCTTGAATTAAATTTTGCAGAGGCAGCTGAGCCTTTTTGCCTAAAGACAACATCTAAATTTTAATACACATACTAAAGGAGTCTACACAACCTATATAAACTATATAGTATGCACCTGCTGGATAGATCCCCAATCCTCGTAATCCTGTTTGCAGGTAGTAAAAACTAGGGGCTATGCAATGGGTCCTACCTGCTTCACTGGGACATACATGCTTCTCTTTTTCTTCTCCCTCTGGAATTCACTGTGACTCTGCAAGATCAAGAGAGCTGGAATTAGAGAGCAAAATTTAGATAATTGCTTTCTTTTCCCAGTCATCTTCCCTTCTTTGGGGGAGGGCAAAATGTCAAATGTGGACGCCAAGAAATACCAGAACCATCTCCTCTCTTTCCTCTTTACCCAAACAAGCACATCTAGCAGGATATTAATGACTAACTAGTCTAAGGATCATTTAAGCTCATTATTACCTAGCTAACAGCTAACGTATGACCCCTTAGCAAATAATTATTTTCAAAGCAACGTTAGCCAGCAGCAGAGAATTAGTCACAGTGTTCATTTGCATGCTAAATTTTAATATTTTTCTTGCCTAATTAATCAAATTATTAGCCACAGCTATTAAAGTTTGATGAACTGCCTTGTCGGGCTATTGGTGCCTACCTCTAAAATAAAAGTATACTCACTTCAAATTCATAATTAAGGCCTTCTGGAGCTGATTTAAGACAGCTTACTACCTGTAAAACACACTGCTTCATTTCTCTTAGTTGCATTTTATACAAGATCAACGATATTTTAAAGCACAGACTGGTAATATTTTTATTCTAATAATCATTCTAGATCATTACTCTGCCATTGTAGTTAAATCACCATTTTGACAAGACTACAAATATGTTTGTATCCTTTATAAGATACAAACTAAAATGAAAACAAAATCTTTCCCCATGCGATTGGATTAGTGAGCTGGCTATGTCTAGGTCAACAGTTTATGCAACAGCATCAGGAATTCTAATGTTGGAAACCCAGTCAATCAAATTGTCCACTAGGATTTCTATTTGGATGTTTTCTGGATTTTTCATATATTTGCTTGCAAAGACTGGCATTGCTGATTATTTCCTTGTTCTGTTACTTGCCCAGTCTTAGAAAACCCAATGCTGGGAAATATGACTCCTAGGTTGTTTGTATATACAATTCCAGTCAGGTTCAACTGTGACTGTACTTCATAAAGGACTTTGTTGGCTGTGAAGCGCTTTGGGACATCCTGAGGTCACGAAAGAAGCTATATAAATGCAAGTTCTTTCTTTTTTGTAAATTTTCACAGGAGTTATAATTTGATCCCTTGTCCTGTAAATCAGGTGTCCAAGCTTTTTGCCTTTGTGGCTGTACTATGGAGCCTCATGGGCTTCATACAAAGTTTACATCGATAGTCCCATTGTAACAATCTCAAGTTACAAATACTAATGGATCTTGCTATTCTGTTCCAGGATTTATTTACTAAAAAGAGGCAACTGAGCCTTAAATAGCCCCTTCTGAACCTCAAGTTGGAAATGGAAGTGCAAATTAGTTGCTGGGCTCCGTGGGACAGATTGCCAGGGATTGCAGACTGCATGTGGCCCACAGACTGTAATTCGGATGGTCTGCTTGTTCTGATCTATTAGAGTGTTCACATGACTGCCTTACATTAAAATGCCTTACTTAGCATCTTAAAGAGTCACCATCAGTCTCTTTCAAAAAGTTAATCTGCTACACAGTTATCATTACTTTGAACATACTCTTGTTTACTTTTTATTCTGAAAAGCCATGTTTAAACAAAGCGTGCCGATTACATCATTGGGGAAATTAATTTTATTACAGGTGAAAGGCTAAGGGCCATTGTGCAGGATGCCACCGAGGTTGAGAAGAGTAAGAGAGAAGATGAGGCAAATTAGGAAGTAGTGGTTAGATAACTGGCTGGGAAGGCTAACTAATCCTAAAAATATGAATGAACAGAATTAACGTAAACAGTTGAAATGAAACAGAACTCCCTGACGTCCTTGGATTAACAACTGTGTCAACTGCTGATAGTTCAGTTCCCTCACACTGCAGGTTCAGTAACTCTCTCTGCCAGATTCCATTATATTATCAACAAGAAACAGAAAGATTGAAAGATCAACAGAATTAAATGGAAAGATACAAATTCTTTCCAACTGTTTGTTATGTAAGTAAGATAACGAGGATGATGCTTGCTTTTCAAAATGTATCAGTTTTGTTTATTTCCATAAACATTTAATACATTGCTGAAAAGCTCTACGTGTGTTGGAAGGATATGCTGATAGGGTTGGATGAAGTAGGGAGGGAGGAGGTTCGTGTGCAGCATAAACACCGGCATGGACCTGTTGGGCCGAATGGCAATATATGTTTCTATGTAATTCTATGTGTTGGCCATCACTGGTTGAGGTTAGCTAACTCAACACAATTGTAAACAATTTTACAACACCAAGTTATAGTCCAGCAATTTTATTTTAAATTCACAAGCTTTCGGAGGCTTCCTCCTTCGTCCTTCGTCAGGTGAACGATGTTCACATCGTTCACCTGACGAAGGAGGAAGCCTCCGAAAGCTTGTGAATTTAAAATAAAATTGCTGGACTATAACTTGGTGTTGTAAAATTGTTTACAATTGTAAAATTGTTTACAATTGTCAACCCCAGTCCATCACCGGCATCTCCACATCACAACTCAACACAAGAAAGGGATCAAACCTGGGTGATTACTGGTTTGTGTGGATCAATATCACACTATGCAATGCATTTACCCCCTGAGCTATTAAAAGGAGCCACAGACCTTACTCGTTTTAAGTTCTTGAAAAATTCACACAATTTACATATCAGAATAACTCTCTACCCCAAAAAGCTGTTGAGGCTAGATCAATTGAAAATTTCAAATCTGAGATTGATAGATTTTTGTTAAGCAAGGGTATTAGGCGATATGGAACCAAGGCGGGTAAATGGAATTGAAGTACAGATTAGCTGTGATCTAACTGAATGGTGGATCAGGCTCGAGGGACTGAATGGCATACTCCTGTTCCTAGTTTCCTATAAGTCATACTACATATAAAGCTGTACTGTACTAACAAATACATAGATGATTATAAATACACAGGTGTGCTAGCTCTACACAAGGGGGGAATGTTGTCAAGTTTTGGCAGCCAGACCTTTTAACTTTATTAGTTCTTTCACATCCTCTAAATGCCCATAAAGATTTAACATATTTGTAAATAAGAAATATCAAATGAGGCTATATCATTTGTATGTATATTGCTCTACTTTACCTACATAATAACAATTTAAAAGTAACTGAATAGCTGTAAAGCACTTTGGGACATCCTGAGGACATGAAAGGTGCTATATAAGAATGCAAATCTTTCTGTTTTCTTATCTTTTATTTTAATTATACGAATGTGTCTTTGTAACTCCAAAGATTTCCACACTTTAATATGGTGACTGAGGTGACACACAGTTGCATACAAAAAACATCTAACAAGACCCTCAGGAGGCGATTTTCATGTCCCTACTGCCCCGTTTGTGCCTAAAAATGGGGCAGTGACAGCACCAAAATCACGTGAGAGAAACTGAAGCATCATCTTATCACTAGTCCGCCTGTTCTGATTTTCAGGTGGTCCTCGATCCTGGTGGTCAGAGCTCTCGCCCAAAACATGTGGGAGACTCACAAATAAGTGCAAATCAGAGTCAAATGATGTAGTTATGACCGCTGGTGCCATTTTTGCCTCCTGTCACTTTTCTACCATGAGTTCCTGCTCCCTCCCAACAAACATGGGCTGTAGAAGTAAGGAGGTGGCCATTTTGAGCATACTTTAAAGGCATCCTTAGCTGCAATGGGGGAAAGCTGGAAGTAGGTTTGGCATTCATTTTAACTGCAATTGTTTAGGCGTTTTGAGCCTTAAAGGCTTCTATTATTTTACTTCCTTGCTGCTGTCGGCATTGCAAAAAATTTCCTTGCCACTATAAACTACACTCCTGATAAAAGGGAGGGGTGGAAGTTAAGATGCTATTGTAGACCCGTTAAAATCGGTCGTCCTGCCAGATTCCCCGCCACCAGACTGGCGAGCTGCCTATAAGGAGCACCTTTCATGCAGGCAGCAAGCCGGATGGATTTAAATGAGGCTGGACTATAAAAATGTCACAAGCCCCATGCCGACTCCATCGGGCTGGCAGAGTGCGCCCCCCCAACCCCCCCACTGACCAGCCGCCTGATTAATGCAATATATAAACATATCTTAACGTTGTCTCGCTTAGAGTGAGGAGATTATTTATCTCAGCAGTGCAAAATACCAGTAATATCCAAAGAACCAACAAGCACTTTGCTATATAGAAGTTACTGAGGTTAAAACTGCATCAGATATTGACGGTGGCACATTTAAAGGTGAATTTGAGACTTTGCTGTTGAAACTATACCTGCCATTGTTTTTGCATCATATATTAGTATTCTTTAGACTTGGGAACCCGATATTATCTGTACACGGTGATTACTGATATATTTTTGGACATTGATATTGTTAGTCCAGTTTGGATTACCTCTGCTCTATATACACTGCATCTTTAAATAACAACATTAACAGAATTGAGAAGTCCCAGCGCAGTGGGAAATGTGTTTTCTTAACATATAATTGAAATTTTCAAATGATTTATAATCCTGTATTTTCCATTCATTATGTTTACAGTGGACACTAACTTGTATGACTTTTATCCCCAGTGTTTGAAAACCTTGTAACAGATGTTGGAGCCATTATGATATTCAGTCTGCTAAGCTGATCAAACCACTGACTAGTTTATTTCAACAAACAGCAGCAAAACCAAAACCTTGCAAAGTCACTTTTACTCCTGCATCAAAATCATTTTCTTCCACCAAACTTTCTGGTCACAAAGTAAAACAACTCTAGTGAGTTTCTGGAGCCAGTAGGGCCCAATGTTGTGGTCAGGGAGTAGTCCTTCGCATGGTGCGGAATGGGGCAGGCAGGCCTAAGTACCGGACATGCTGCAGATGAAATTCATCATTGTCATTCGGTAGATCCTACTATGATTTTTTAAAATTCGTTCATGGGATGTGGGCGTCGCTGGCGAGGCCGGCATTTATTGCCCATCCCTAATTGCCCTTGAGAAGGTGGTGGTGAGCCGCCTTCTTGAACCGCTGCAGTCCGTGTGGTGACGGTTCTCCCACAGTGCTGTTAGGAAGGGAGTTCCAGGATTTTGATCCAGCGACGATGAAGGAACGGCGATATATTTCCAAGTCAGGATGGTGTGTGACTTGGAGGGGAACGTGCAGGTGGTGTTGTTCCCATGTGCCTGCTGCCCTTGTCCTTCTAGGTGGTAGAGGTCGTGGGTTTGGGAGGTGCTGTCGAAGAAGCCTTGGCGTGTTGCTGCAGTGCATCCTGTAGATGGTACACACTGCAGCCGCTGTGCGCCGGTGGTGAAGGGAGTGAATGTTTCGGGTGGTGGATGGGGTGCCAATCAAGCGGGCTGCTTTGTCCTGGATGGTGTCGAGCTTCTTGAGTGTTGTCGGAGCTGCACTCATCCAGGCAAGTGGAGAATATTCCATCACACTCCTGACTTGTGCCTTGTAGATGGTGGAAATGCTTTGGGGAGTTAGGAGGTGAGTCACTCGCCGCAGAATACCCAGCCTCTGACCTGCTCTTGTAGCCACAGTGTTTACATGGCTGGTCCAGTTAAGTTTCTGGTCAATGGTAACCCCAAGATGTTGATGGTGGGTGATTTGGTGATGGTAATGCCGTTGAATGTCAAGGGGAGGTGGTTAGACTCTCTCTTGTTGGAGATGGTCATTGCCTGGCACTCGTCTGGCGCGAATGTTACTTGCCACTTATCAGCCCAAGCCTGGATGTTGTCCAGGTCTTGCTGCATGCGGGCTCGGACTGCTTCATTATTTGAGGGGTTGTGAATGGAACTGAACACTGTGCAATCATCAGCGAACATCCCCATTTCTGACCTTATGATGGAGGGAAGGTCATTGATGAATTCCCCATCTTTTCTGGCCGCAGAACTCTCCGTGTGCTGCTCGCCCGTTTCAAATGGCATCTTCTACGATGTTCGCTTGGCAATGTCCATTGTTGAAGTTGGGATCGATTATTTTTTGGGGGAAGTTGGTTTTTGCTACTTTAATTGATTTGCCATAATGCTATTTCTACATCGGTACTTTTGCAACAACATATTTTATCGTTTGCTGCTGATTTTTTTGCAACACAGGCTCTAATTTTGCACCAACCTCGAACCACACCATTGTTGCTGCCACCAGCTGCCAACCTCAGCTTTAGCAGCACAGATCTGCATCAGGATTCCCTCGGGCCTGCCAATGGCTGTCATGGATTTGAACAAGCAAGAGGAGTTCAGGCAAAGGGATCAAAGGCAGATGCACTCACACCTCAATTGTCTGATGCCCACTTGGATCCAGCCAGGAACTAAATTTTCCGACCCAGATACACTTCTTTGACCATGTCTGAGGAGACCAGCTTTTGTCATCTCTACTTCACAAGGGATGTTGTGACAGAGTTATAGGGCCCGATATTAGGATGGCGGTGGGTTCGCAGCGGGGGGTCGACTGGGCACATGGGCAACGCGCCCAGTGAAATCGGGGTGCTCCGCACGCAATCACAGGCTAATTGAAGCTACATACCTGTGCTTTCGGGTTTCGCACAGTGGGCGGACTGCGCATGCGCAGCATAGGCTGTCAGCTGGAGGAGCCCTATTTAAAGGGGCAGGCCATCAATGCTCCTCCTGCAACAAACAACCAATTTTGAACCATGGAGCAGGCCAGAGGAAAGGCTGCCCCAAGGTTTTCAGACTCCTCACTCCAGGTGCTGCTGGATGGGGTGAGGAGGGGAAGGGAAATCCTTTTCCCATCTGATGGGAGGAAGTGCCCTCCCTCCACCACCAAGAAGGCCTGGCTGGAGGTGGCCGAGGAGGTCACCAGCAGCGGCAATGTGCCACGAACCTGGGTGCAGTGCAGGAAGAGATTTAATGACCTAACCAGGTCAGCCAAATTGAGTATACTTACGCATTTTCCTACACCCCGTCTTCCACATCACCTCCACCACCACACAACCCCTTCTGCACTGCCACCAAAATGCTCTTGTATCACTCCTCACATCCACTCAACTATCATCCTCACCTTGCCTGCACGTACTCACCACCCCAGTTCCCATTCAAACATTACCACGCAACCCAATCCTCATACAATCTCATGGCTATGTCTCACACGCACCCTCCCATGCATCTCCCTCACGCTCAACCCCACCCACACCGATGCATGCAGCGGGTCACTATGCAACCATCACTCAACCACGCCTCTGTGCTTTGCCTTGATAGAAGAGATGCCAGAATGCCCAGGAGAGGGCAAGGACCGGAGGAGGCCCGCCACACCAGGTGGCACTAACAGACGCGGAGCAGCAGGCACTCGAGATAAGCCGCACACTGGAGTGCCTGTCCGTGGCGGACGCTGAGACTGGGGTTGCATAAGCGGCTGGTGACAGAAAGCTAACACTCAGCACTCATGATAGTGAATGATCTTAGCATCACTTGGCATCTGCAGCACCTCAACATCTGTCCACATGCTTAATATTGCTTTCTGTTCTCTTGCAGGGCCAAGGATGGGTGAAACTAGAACTAGGGGGGCATAATCTTAGAATAAGGGGCTGCTCTTTCAAAACTGAGATGAGGAGAAACTTCTTCACTCAGAGGGTAGTAGGTCTGTGGAATTTGCTGCCCCAGGAAGCTGTGGAAGCTACATCATTAAATAAATTTAAAACAGAAATAGACAGTTTCCTAGAAGTAAAGGGAATTAGGGGTTACGGGGAGCGGGCAGGAAATTGGACATGAATTTAGATTTGAGGTTAGGATCAGATCAGCCATGATCTTATTGAATGGCGGAGCAGGCTCGAGGGGCTGATTGGCCTACTCCTGCTCCTATTTCTTATGTTCTTATGTTCTTATGTGCGACTGCCGTGCCTGCGGAGGGCAATTCCTCAGAGGACCTGCCGGCCTCTGAGGGTCCATCATCACATCTGAGCCAGCCATCCACCAGCGCAGATACACACACACCTCGGTGGGTCCCCTTCCTCACTTAGTTGGGCTTGCACATGGTGAGTCACCACGCACGTGAGCACGAGCAGACCCTGATGGCAGGGGCAGCCGTGGAGAGTCCGCGTCAGTGGGAGCACTCTTCTCCAGGCTCTGCTCAGCTGGACACAGATGCTGAACCCTGGGGGGCCAGCCATGAAAAGGAGAGTCGCTGAGGGGCAGCAGCACATTGCCGAGGTACTGGAACAGTTGCCACGTGCACTCTCCACATTCGCGCAGAGGATGGAGGAGTCCAACTCCTGCATGAGTGGAATGGTGGCACAGGTACAGAGGGTATCTCCGAGATACTGTCACAGGGACGTGAAGGCATCTCTGAGATGGCATCTCTGAGATAGTGTTGCGGGTAGGTGCGGGAATGTCTGCGATGGAGGAAAGGCTAGCCTCCATCGAGCGTCAAGCACGGCTCAACAATGAGTCCATTTAGGCCCTGACAACGGCCGTTCGGATTCAGGGTGAGCAACATTCTGCCGCCTTAAACAGGCTGACAGATACTTTACAACCGGCCTATCAAGGCTTCACACAGGTCCTCAAACTGTTGTTCAGCAGGGTGGAAGGAGTGATGTGGGCCCGTGCCAGGAGAGGGATGATGGTGAAAGGGGACATGGAAGTGGGGACGCCACTCAAAGCGCTTCCATGTCTCACCCATTGCACCCCTCTCAACCAGTACCCGCAATGCTGCCTCGTCTCCAGGTGGCCAAGTCTGTCCCTGCACAGGTGCAGGTGGATCAGTCTTTGGAGGGGCCCTCATGGGCACCGAAACCCAGAGGGCGTCCGTGCAAAACATCTCATCGGACAGGGCATGGACAAGAGCAACCTACCACTACCTCTGCTGCAGCCACAGGGGTAGCACCACATAGGGGTTCCCGTAAACGCAAGGCGAAGGTTTTGTGAGCACAAAGGGAATGCACAAGGGTGTTTGACGATTTGTCATTTTTTTTATTTATATTTGTTTTCTGCCACATTCACAATAAATCATCTTATTATCACCACTACTGCCATGTCTTGGCCATTCTTGACTGGCTTGTGGAATAGGTCCCTTTCATGGGGTTCACCATGAAAATGCACACTTGATGCCACTCATTGGGTCATTCTACAGTGGGTGTAGGTGTAGTTGAACCACTGTTTCATGCAGAGACAGGGGAGGGGGCTGGTGTGGCCGCTCCTCTGTCCAGGTGATGAGGACTGGACTCTTCACACAGTCTGATGTTAGGAGAACAGGTTCACATATCAATGACTCCCTGGCCTCACAAGCAGCCAGGTGAGCCACTGTTCTGCCCATGGGTTGTTCCTCCTCCTCGTCCTCCTCCTCCTCCTCCTCAATATGGGTGGCAGATGTGGATGAGGCCTCCTCCAGTGGCACCCCTCTCTGTTGTGCCATGTTGTGCGTCCTACTCTGTGTGGTGCGTATTGGAGCGCTCCCCCAGAACGATCAAGGCACCTGAAGCCAATCTTGAGCAGCCCTATAGCCTGCTCAATTGTAGACCTGGTGGTGATGTGGCTGTCGTTATATCGACGTTGCGGCTCGGTGGTGGGGTTCCTCAGAGGTGTCATAAGCCACGTGTGCAGGGGATATCACATGTCACCGAGGAGTCAGCCCTTGCGGGTGTTGGATGAGTGGAAGAGGGGCGGGACGGTGGACTCCCTGAGGATGAAGGAATCGTGGCAGCTGCCAGGGTATCTGGCGCACACGTGAAGGAATCTCTTGCGGTGGTCACAGATGAGCTGAGTGTTCTTCCTGTTGACGAACAGTCCTGGCTCGTGTGGAGATACTCGTATTGCTATATGGGTGCAATCGATTACACCCTGCACCCGTGGGAAGCTAGCCACAGCATGGAATCCCACTGCCCTCTCCATCTGGCTGAGGTCATCCATGGAGAAGTTGATATAGTGCGAGGCCCTGTGAAACAAGCTGTCGGTGGCCTGCCTTATGCACTTATGTGCAGACGACTGAGAGACGCCGGTGATGTCCCCGGTGGCACCCTGGAAGGATCCGGAGGCGAAGAAGTTGAGGGCAGTGGTGACTTTGACAGCGACAGGTAAGAAGATGCTGTTTGGTCCATCCGAGAGCAGCTCGTCATTAAGCAGGCTGCAGATGTCCGCGACTACCTGGCGACTGACTCTGAGCCTCCGTATGCACTGCTCCTCAGAGAGGTCCAGGAAGCTGAGCCTCAGTCTGTAGACCCTGTGGCGAGAGTAGTGCCTTCTGCGATGCATCTCTCTCTGCGGTTGCCCTCCCTCCTGCTGTGCAGGTGGATGTGTCACAGCACTGTGTTGTGGAGCTCCACATGTCAGAGGTGGACGGCGTGGTCAGCGAGGCTGGTGATGCTGCTCGTCCTCCGAGGAGGTCATGACTGCCACTACGGCGGCCCCCATCTGGAAGATGTACATCTGAGGGGGTCCGCAAGGTAGGTTAATGTGTCCGCACACCGGGGTTGAGGTTCCAAGTTGGTGAATTGTAGTGTTAGGAGGAGGGTGGTGGAGGCCAAACTTTGTCCCAAGTGACAGAGTGGCCTCCTGCAATGACTAAGGGTCTCCCCCACACACCAGTCAAATGGACCTTTGCAGCTGCCACAGGCTGGTGGCTGCAACACATCCGTTTCAACTGGGAGTGTTTCCCCCAGTACGGGAAACAGTCTCAGTTCATTGCAAAATACCACTCCTCCTAAAATATCAGATCAATCAGGTCTGTAAATGACCTGAAGTACCTGGTTAATTACCTTAAGTGGGATCCCGCTGACTTTAATTGCCGGCGGAAGTCCCACATGCGGGAGCTGTGCGCGAATGTCAGCGCGTCACTGGGGAACACGGAAGTGGGCGGGTTGGTGCCAGGCTCTGGACCCGCCCTGGAAATCCCCGATTTTCGCAGCCCCCCCCGCCACGAACGCACCCGCTCGGGGGTGTGAAAATTGAGCCCATAGTATCTACTGGAACCTGACTTGCAGTCAAGACTTAGCACAAGGAGGACCCTGTCCATTGCTATGAAAGCATTGGACTTTCAAGTACTGATGACATTTGCCACATTGATCAAACTTTGATCCAGTGATGCATCAAGCAGATCACAGAAGCTTTGTCAGGGCAAACACTGCTATCATGTTTACCATGGAACATCAAGGACAGCATAAGAGGGCTCATCGTTTCTACTAGGTGGCTATTTTCTTTAAAGTCCTTTGATAGCACATATGAAGTCTTTGAGGCGTCTAACAACAACAATGTGATATGCATGAATAGGAAAGGCTTTCATTCCATAAAAGTACAGACAGTGTCAAACCATAGAATGATGCAGGTGAATGTGTGCTCGCCCGACAGCAGCCACAAAGCCACCAAGCTCTTCTTCACCTACTTCCTCTATAGCCTCAACCCCAATAAATCTGGAGCACAAACTCCTCATGGTAGGTCAGATTGGCAGCTGTACCAAAGTATTGATTTCTCTCTGTGGTTGTGAGCAGTCTTATCCTTCAAAATGAGAGAACGCAGACACTTCTAACATTAACATGAGGTGTACGTCAATGACCAACTTACATTCCAGGTGGTGTGAAAGGATGGCTACAGAGCCTGCAAGAAGTTTGTGGAGCCATAGGGACTTAGTGACAGAACGTGCAACAGTTACGTGAAGCAAACAAGCTTTTCCCTTTGGCTACCACGAACTTGGAGCTATCTCTTTACAGATATGATAGTTAGAGGGCATTAGATGTGAGGGGTGGGGCCAATCCTTTCCAGGTGACATTGCTGGTGTGGCATCATGTTGTAGGGTCTGTGCTTGCCGCATTCATAGTATAGGCATTCCTTTCCTTCAAGTGGGCACACTTTAGCGAACCACACCTTGGTACTCTTCCTCAGCCCAGAAAACACCTTTCTCATTTGCTCCCAAAACCTATGAATATGGAAGATAGCATTTACTCAGGTGACCACCTCTTGCTATGGTGCCTTTCAGCCCCCAAAGATTACCATCGTCCCCTGTTACACCAACTCCAGCAGCACTTCTAAACTCCCATCATTGAAAAGGGCAGTTCTTCTCCTTCCTCCGGAATGGGGAATTGGCCCTAATGTTTTCATCAGCAGTTGACTATCCCACACATTGACTGCTGTTAGATGTGTTAGTGAAATTGTATTCCGACTGGTAGCAGAGAACAAATAGAAGGTATACATTGAGGAGCTGTGGGGTACAATGTATATCTCACAAATGGATTTACCTGATAACCCTCTGGTATGAAGTTGAGACTGAATCATACCAGTTTCAAGTCATATCCCATGGGTAAGGTTGTATGCATGTCCATGAAGCCAGGGAGCCCATGAAATTTATTAATGAATTTTAAGTATTTTACACTGAATTCAGGAGGCATTGATAAACTTCTACAAGGTCCCTCTGACTTTGTGGAGCTTCCTGTAGCCTTTGACAAATATATAGCTTATTGATGAATAGTCATTATGAATTCCATTGATATCACATTTTAGATAAGTACATTTAAAATGATAAAGTTAGTTCTAAGTTTTCATTTTAAATTGATACATGTATCTGGGGATGGATCTAAACATTTCACTGTGAAAAGCATATTTTTTTCCTTACTGCCATCTATTCTCAGAAGATCACAAAATAAATATGGATAAGGAAGGCCATTAGGCCTATCCCACCAGCTTATCCATTTAAAGGGCCTACAATCCCCATCATAGCACCCAGCTTTCTCTTAAATGATTCAAAGACCTTTGCCTGCACTAACCTACATGGAACTCTATTCCAAGTGTTGATCATTCTTTGCCCTGAGAATTTCCTAACATCTGCCCTAAATTTGCCTCTCACTGGTTTGGAGCGGTGTCCCCTTGTCCTACTGCCAAGTTTTTCAGTTTTGATGTCACCTTCATGGGGGTGCATATGGTATGAATGTAGGATATTGCCAAACCTTGCAAGTTTCTTCCCATGGCCAGTGTTGGTGTGAGGGAATCATTTCTGGCTGAACTCATCAACGAGGTTCTGTTGCGCAATATTTGTGACCTATTTCCCATGGTGAGCCCATTCTCAGAAACAACAAGAATACAGCCAGAAATTACTTCATTTCATGTTAATCTGAAACATTAAAAACATAAATTAACTCCTATGCCAAAGGCCCCAGTGAATGGACTCCTGTCAGTGGTGAAACAGTAGTATGAAAACTATTTAATTAATCATTTCTGAATTCAAAAAATAAATAAATGCATCGCATAAGCAAACAAGCTGTCTAGTTATTTATGGTCTTAGATAGAAAACAGCAGTCAACAAGCAACAGCAAATGTGCTGTTACAAAAGAGACAGGTTTTGCACTAAGTATTCGGTCTAGTTGTGCCTTTGCTGAAACAAGAGGTACATAGGAACATACGAATTAAGAGCAGTAGTCGGCCATTCGGCCCCTCGAGCCTGCTCTGCCATTTGATAAGATCATGGCAGATCTGATTGTGACCTCAACCCTACTTTCCTGTCTACCTACTATAACCTTTGACTCCCTTGTTAATCAGGAATCTATCTAACTCAGCCTTAAAAATATTCAATGACCCTGCCTCCACCGCTCTCTTGGGAAGGTTGTTCCACAGACGCACGACCCTCAGAGAAAAAAATTCTCCTCATCACCGTCTTAAATGGGAGCCCCCTTATTTTTAAACTGTGGCCCCTAGTTCTAGTCTCTCCCACAAGGGGAAACATCCCTTCAGTATCTACCTCTTCTGGTCCCCTCAGGATCTTATATGTTTCAATAAGATCACCTCTCATTCTTCTAAACTCCAATGTATACAGGCCCAACTTGTCCAACCTTTCCTCATAAGATAACCCCCACATCCCAGGAATCAGTCGAGTGAACCTTCTCTGAACCGCCTCTAAAGCAATTATGTCCCTTCTTAAATAAAGAGACCAAAACTGCACACAGTATTCCAGGTGTGGTCTCACCAATGCCCTGTACAACTGTAGCAAATCATCGCTACTTTTATATTCTATTCCCCTTGCAATAAATTACAATATTCCATTTTCCTTTCTAATCACTTGCTGTACGTGCATACTAACTTTTTGTGATTCATGTACTAGGACACCCAGATCCCTCTGTACCTCAGAGTCCTGTAATCTTTCTCCATTTAAATAATATACTGCTTTTCTATTCCTCTTGCCAAAGTGGACAAGTTCACATTTTCGCACATTATACTACATCTGCCAAATTTTTGCCCACTCATTTGAACTATCTATATTCCTTTCCAGACTCCTTGGGGCCAATTTTTGGATGGCCAAGCGGGTGCGTTGGGGGCGGGGGAGCTCCTAAAATGGCGGAGTCCCGGAGCAGGATTGGAGCCCGGCTCCAACCCGCTGACTTCTGCTTTCTACAGTGACGCGTTCGGGTGCGCGCAGCTCCCGAATGCGGGACTCCCATCGGCAATTAAAGCCGGCGGGATGCTGCTTTAGATAGTTAGTCAGATAGTTGAGGTACTTGACAGACCTCATTGAGTGGAGTTTTGGCAGGGGTGCAATTTTGAAGGATCCTCAGCGTGTTTCCCGTGCTGTGGGATACACTCCCTGTTGTAGCAGACGTGTTTTAACCAGCAGCCAGTGGGAGGTGCAAAGGATTATTTGACAGTTGGGGGGAGAAAACATCAATTATTGCAGCAGGGCACTCTGTCACTTCAGACAAAGTTTTGTCTTTCCACTCAAAATTCTTAATTTATACCCTAAACACTGCTGTGCAAACACATTTACCTACTTTGCGGACCCCCTCAAACTCACACCGTCAGGATGAGGGGCGCCATAGCTGCATTCATCACTTCATCCGAGAACGAGCAACATCACCAGTCTCGCCAGGCACACCGTCCACCTCCGCCACGTGGAGCTCCACAATTAAGTGCTGCGCCACAGGCAACTGCACAAGATAGTCGTGCAACTACATGTAACACCCACTGTAGAGTGACCCATTGGGTGGCATCAAGTTTGTGTGTTCATGGTGAACTTCATGAAAGGGACTTATTACACGAGCCAGTCAAGAATGGCCAAGACGTAGCATTGGTGGTGATAATAATAATATTTAATGTGCCATTAACATAAATCAAATATAAATAAAAAACATGACAAATCGTCAAACACCCTTGTACATCCCTTTTGTGCTCACAAAACCTTCGCCTTACAATTACGAGTACTTCTATGTAGTGCCTCCCCTGTGGCTGCAGCAGAGGTAGTGGCAGGTTGCTCTTGTTCATGCCCTGACCGATTAGATGCTTTGGGCCCCAACCAAGTGAGGACGGGGACCCACCGAGGTGTGTGTATCTGCGCTGGTGGATGGCTCGTTCAGATGTGATGGTGTCCCCTCAGAGGCTGGCAGGTCCTCTGAGGAATTGCCCTCTGCCGTCGCGGCGGTCACTGAAGGCCCTGTAAGAGAACAGAAGGCAATATTAAGCATGATGGCAGATGTTGAGGTGCTGAAGATGGCAAGGCATGTTAACATCATTTGCTATTGTGAGTGCTGAATGTTAAAGTTCTGTCACCAGCCGTTTGTCAGGTGGCAGTCTCGGCGTCCCCGACGAATAGGCACTCCAGGGTGTGGCTTAGTTCCAGAGCCTCCTGCTCCGTGAGGATGACCTGATGTTGTGGCCCCCCTCCGGTCTTCGCCCTCTCCCGTGCATTCTGGGCTCTCTTCTCCTATAAGGGGAGAAAGTAGAGGGGCGTGAGTGAGGGATGGTGATGTGGCCAACCGCTGAATGCAATGGTTTGGGTAAGGTTGACCGTCAAAGAGATGCATCAGAGGGTGAGTATGAGACTGAGTCATGACATCGAATGAGGATTGGGTTGATTGGTAGTAGTGGGATGAGTACTGGGGAGGTGAGTAAGTGCAGGTAAGTCGAGGATGAGGTTTAAATGGGTGTGAGGAGTGATGTGATATAGTAGAGTTGGCAGTGCGGAAGGAGTTGTGGGGTGGGGGCGATGACGTGGAAGACGGAGTGTAGGAGAATGAGTAAGTGTACTCACTTTGGCTGACCTAGTTAAGTCATTGAAGCACTTCCTGCACTGGATCCATGTGCGGGAGACGTTGCTGCTGTTGGTGACCTCCTCTGCCACCTCGAGTCAGGCCTTCTTGGTAGCAAAGGCAGGCCACTTCCTCCCGTCCGCCGGGTAGAAAATATCCCTCCTCCTCACCCTATCTAGTAGGACCTGGAATGAGGCATCAGTAAATCTGGGAGCAGCCTTTCCCCTGGGCTGCTCCATTCTATAATTTTGGTTGTTTGCTGCAGGAGCAACATTGGAGGACTGCCCCTTTAAATAGGGCTTTCCTCCAGCTGACAGCCGATGATGCAGGTGCGCAGTCCGCCCGCTGCACAGGTTCACGATGGGCAACCCGGAAGCCGCGGTAAGTGGCTTCAATTTACCCGCGATCACGTGGGGAACGGACGGATTTTACTGGGCAGGTTACCCACGCGCCCAGTCGCCCCCACCCCACCCCCCCCGCCCACTGCCATCCCGCCTCCCTGGTAATATCGGGGCCCTTATGTCCTCTTCACAACTTACTTTCCTACATACCTTCCTGTCATCAGCAAATTTAGCAAGCATACATTCGGTCCCTTCATCCAAGTCATTGATACAGATTGTAAATAGTTGAGACCCAAGCACTGATCCACTCATTACAACTTGCCAACCTAAAAAGGACCCATTTATGCCTACTCTCTGTTTCCTATTAGCTAACCAATCCTTTATCCATGCTAATATGTTACCCCCCTACACCATGAGCTCTTATTTTGTGTCGTAGCCTTTGATGTGGTCCCTTGTCAAAAGCCTTCTGGAAATCCAAGTACACCACATCCACAGGATCCCCTTTATCCACGTTGCTTGTTACTTTCTCAAAGAACTCTAATAAATTAGTCGAACATGATTTCCCTTTCACAAAGCCGTGTTGACTCTGCCTGATTTAACTGAGATTTTCTAAGTACTCTGCTATAACCTCCTTAATAATATATTCTAGCATTTTCCCTATGACAGATGTTAAGCTAACTGGCCTGTAATTTCCTGCTTGAATAGAGGAGTTACATGCTCTATTTTCCAAACTGATGGGACCCTTCCAGAATCCAGGGAACTTTGAAAAATTAATACCAATGCATCTACTATCTCTGCAGCCACTTCTTTTAAGACCCTAGGATGAAGTCCGTCAGGACCTGGGGACTTGTCAGCTTTTAGTTCCAATAATTTTTTCAGAACCCTTTCCCTGGTAATTGTAAAGTTCCTCCCTCCCTTTCACCTCTTGATGCACAATTATTTCTGGCATGTTATTTGTATCCTCTACAGTGAAAACGGATGCAAAGGGCCCGATTTTACCAGGGGTGCAGGTTCTGGGCGGGTGGGCCAGCGGGCGCATTGAAAACGCGCCCGGTGAAATTAGTGGGTTGCCCGCGCGATCATAGCAGGCAACACACTAATTGGATCCACTTACCTGCTCCACCGGGTTCCCCGATGCTGATCTGCGTGTCGGGCGGGCTGCGCATGCGCAGTAAGATCTGTCAGCTGGAGGCGCTCTACTTAAAGGGGCAGTCCTCCACTGACAGATGCTGCAACAAACAGCAAAAATTACAGCATGGAGCAGCCCAGGGGGAAGGCTGCTCCCAGTTTAATGATGCCTCACCCCAGGTATCATTAGATGGGGTGAGGAGGAGGGGGAGGACAGAGATCTTCCACCCGGCGGGTGGGAGGAAGCGGCCTGCCTCTGCCACCAAGAAGGCCTGGCTCGAGGTGGCAGAGGAGGTCACCTGCGCCACCAACACATCGCCCACCTGCATACAGGGCAGGAGGCGCTCCAATGACCTCAGTAGGTCAGCCACAGTGAGAACACTTACTCATTCCCCTACACTCCGTCTGCCACAACACTGCCCCCACCCCACATCTCCTTCAGCACTGCCAACACTACTCTGTCACATCACCCCTCATACCTCATCCTCATCTTACCTGCACCTACTCACCTCGCGAGTACTCACCCCGCCACTACCACTCAACCCAATCCTCATACAATCTCATGGCTCTATCCCATACTCACCCTCTCGTGCATCTCTCTCATGGCCAGCCTCACTCAACCTGCCACTACCTGTGCTGCAGCCACAGGGCATGCATCACATATGTGCAGTAGGCAGCGTAAGACAAACGTGTCGTGAGCATGAAGGGGATGCACAAGGGTGTTTGAGGGTTTGTCATGGTTCTTACATCTATTGACTTAAAGAACAACTCACATCACACATTATATTGGCAACAATACTGCCATGTCTTTGCGAATCCTGTCCGGTTTGTGGAATAATGCCCGCTCCTGGGTATCCCTATGAGGACCCACCACTGATGCCACCCAGTGTGTCACTGCAGAGTGGGTGTAGGTGTATTTGCAGGGCTCTTCTGCGCAGACGACTGAGAGACATCGGCGATGTCCCCGGTTGCAGCCTGGAAGGCTGTGGAGCAGAAGTTCGGGAGGGCAGTGGTGACTTTGACAGCGACAGGTAGGAAGATGGTGCACGGGCCAGCCAGGAGCAGCTTGGCATGAAAGAGGCTGCAGATGTCCACGGCTACATGTCGACTGACTCTGAGCCTCCGTGTGCACTGCTGCTCAGAGAGGTCCAGGAGGCTGAGCCTCGGTCTGTGGAACGTGTGGCGAGGGTAGTGCCCTCTGCGACGCATCTCTCTCTGCGGTAGCCCTCCCTCCTGCTGTACAGGTGGATGTGTCACAGCACTCTGTTGTGGAGCTCCACGTGTCAGAGGTGGACGGCATGGATGGCGAGGCTGGTGAGGCTGGTGATGCTGTTCGTCCTCCGAGGAAGTCATGACTGCAGCTACGGCGGCCCCCATCCGCAAGATGTACATCTGAGGGGGTCCGCAAGGTAGGTACATGTCTCCGGACCCCGGGGTAAGTGTGCAGGTTGGTGACTTCGACCATCAGGAGGAGGGTGGTGGAGGCCAAACTTTGTCCCAGGTGACAGAGCGGCCTCCTGCAATGGCTGAGGGTCTCCCCCACCCCCACCTGTCAAATGGACCTTTGCAGCTGCCACAGGCTGACGGCTGCAACACGTCCATTTCAACTCGGACTGTTTCCCCCAGTGTGTGAAACAGTCCCATATTTCTCCAAAATCACACACAGTCCCTTAATCAGGTCAGTTAATGTCCTGAACAAGCGAAATAAATACACTCAAGTGGCATCCCGCTGGCTTTAATTGCCTGCGGGATTCCCACCAGTGGGGGCTGCGCACGCACCCCCGCACGTCAGCGCGGAACCCGGAAGTGGGCGGGATCGAGGCGCGATCAGGTCCCGCTCCTCCATTTCGGGATTTTTGAGGCCCCCCCCCCCCCGAGAACGCACCCAAGAGCGGGTGCTAAAATCGGCCCCAAAATATCTGTTCAATTCATTCGCCATTTCCTTATTCTCCAATTAATTCCCCAGACTCACTCTCCAGAGGAACAACACTCACTTTACTTACTCTTCTTCTTTTTAAATACCTGTAGAATCTCTTACACTCTATTTTTAGATTTCTAGCTAGCTTTCTCTCGTACTCTAATTTCTCCCTCCTTATTATTCTTTTAGTCATTCTTTGCTGTTAATTATATTCTGTCCAATCTTCTGACCTGCCAGTAATCTTCGTGGAATTGTAGGTGTTTTCTTTCAATTTGATACTATCTTTAACTTCCTTAGTTAACCACGGATGGTACGTCCTTCCCCTAGAGTCTTTCTTTCTCACTGGAATGTATCTTTGCTGAGTGTTATGAAATATCTCATTAAGTGTCTGCCACTGCATCTCTACTGACCTATCCCTTAACCTAATTTCCCAGTTCACTTTAGCCAGCTCTGTCTTCATGCCCTCATAATTGCCCTTATTTAAATTTAAAACACTAGTCTTAGTCTTACTCTTCTCTCCCTCAAACTGAATGCGAAATTCAATCGGTGACCCAATTAAACTGCCAAGCTCCATTTTACCATGGTTTGATTCTGTAAACTATTAGGAATGTCATCGAAAATGTCCCAAGAAACCAGCAGGAGGAAATGTCATTGTGCCTGCAGCGGAAAAATAACTCAACTTTAAACTCATTAACCCAAAGCTTACCTTAAAAAGTCAGGTATCAGATATAAACAGTAAATACATTGGTGTTGTTTTAAGTGCATTATTTATCCAATAAGCAGACAGATCCAACATCAAGTCATAATGCAACTTTGCTCTCATTCATTATTTGGTCAGGTTTACTCATTGGACACTGATTGTACCCTCAATACATTGGCCTATCTTGAGCACAGGTTGAATTTTACAGAGAGAAGGATGGATTTATATCACACCTTATTATATGCAAGAGAGGTAAAAATGCTATTTTGCACAATGCTTTAAAAAGCTACAATGCAATCTCCTCATTCAAATGGCTTGAGCTATACTCTCATGATGGAAGTGAAATTGCTATTGCAAATAATTTTAGCGAAGAAGTCATCGGGAGTACAAAATGGGAAATCCCATATCGTACCCATTCTGCTTCTTTTTTTTTGCTAAAGTTATTGACGGGCTAATTTCATTCCGATGATATATTACACTATCTAAACCCTTGCTTTTACTGTAACAGACTCCTAAAGAAAGAAAGAACTTGCATTTATACATCGCCTCTCACAACCTCAGGATGTCCCAAAGCGCTTTGCGGCCAATGAAGTACTTTTGAAGTGTAGCCACTGTTGTAATATAGGAAACACAGCATCCAATTTGCACACAGCAAGGTTCCATAAACAGTAATGTGATAATGACCAGATAATCTGTTTTAGTGATATTGATTGAGGGATAAATATTGGCCAGGACACCAGTTCTTCGAAATAGTGCCATGGGATCTTTTGTGTCCACCAGAGAAGGCAGACGAGGCCTCGGTTTAATGACTCATCCAAAAGACGGTACCTCTAACAGTGCATGACTCCCTCAGCACTGAACTGGAGTGTCAGCCTAGATTTCCGTACTCAAGTCTCTCGAGTGGAACTTGAACCCGCAACCTTCTGGCTCAGAAGTGACAGTGCTACCAGTGAGCCATGCTGACACCTAGTCAGTTAGTAATCAACATGAAAGACATCCCTTGGAGGAATTTTAAACCCCACCCCGCCATAACGGATGGGAGAGGGTCAGGGTAGGTGAGGGGGGTGGGGAAGAGGGGATGTTAAATCGGTAAATATGTGAAACCTGACCCCAACCTGCTGCGACCGTGACTACTTCCAGTGTAACCGCGGTGGGTTTGGGGGTGTCTGAGTAACCCGCTCTGGAGAGGCGGGTCCATAATTAGAAAATTTAAATGAAGCTCCGTTCCTCAGATTTTGAGACCCATTTGAATTTAACTGCTGCGAGTCAGGTTTTCCAGGGCTCGGGAAACCCGGCAGCTAAAGGGAGGCAGGAGCTGCCGGATCCAGCAGTTAAGTGCTTTTTAGAGCACTGCTTGTGGGCCAGGAGGGGCAGGAGTGCTTCCCCCCAGCCCCTCAAGCAAATTTTCTGCCGCGATCTGCCTCCCTCCACGCAATCGGCCGACCCCCTTCCCCCCCCACTATGCCCCAATCTTTCCCTCCCTCACCTCCCTCCTCGATGCCATGCTCCGAACACCCCCCTCCTGCACTCTCCCCCCACCCCCCCCCCCCGCCATGCCCCGATCTTTTCCGATTGCCGGGGACCGTACCCAGGGGTCCCTAGCTGCGACTTTCTACTGCAGGCTTTGCTGCTGGGCAGCCAATCAGCCTTTCAATCTGGCTCACTGCCGGGTGGGAAACAGAGTAAAAGAATAACAATGAGCTCCTGCTGTTAAATTCAGCAGGGCCTCCGTCTCCCCAGCATTTCCAGTTTTCCTGGCCGCAGACACGAGCCCCGCTCCCTCCCCGCCTCCCCGTACATATCGGGGCCCATGTTTCCACTTTGAAATATTGACATATGGAGAATGCAGGTTAAAATACATTTCACGTATAAGCCAGACAAGTGATCTTTACAGCATCCGCCATCCCCCCACCAAGTTCAATCCAGCTGTTATTTTAAAGATAAACCACATCCAGCAATTATATTCATTCCCCAAACCAGACTTAATTAGTCTTACAACTGCACAGAAGTGTCTGAGACAACATGTGGTGTTTTTGACTAATTAGCTCTCACAAAATAACAGAGGAATCTGTGATGTAAGCGATCATCCAGCAAATTATGATTTTTTTTAATGTTTATGTGCGCTCGGAAAGAACATGTGAGTCATTTTTGTTTTCAGAGGAGTGATTTTAACCCTACATGCATGGCAGAAATGGTGCAGGTTGGTAGTCAAAACACCCCAGGTCACTTGCGCCCTGGAGCTGATGAGCCGTGGATTTTAGCGCCCGCTCGAAGCTGGCAGGGTCCTTTTCCGCATTTTAATGTCGAGTCCTGATGACATCATTGGGACGCAACTGCAATTTTTACTAGTTGGCCTGAGTGGGAAACATCAGTCAGTTTCCCACCAGACCTACCCAGCGAGGAACTGGATCAGGCGCAGAAGAGGCACAAAAGGTAAGTTTCATTTTACTTTTCTTTGTATGGGCAGGAGAGCTTGTCCGGGCCCCACAAGAAAATCTTAGGCTTCTCCGACCATAATTGAGCCCCCCCCCCAACCCCGTCGATCGCAGGGAGTCCCATGGGACAGCCTGGCAGCTGATTCCACGGACATACCTTCGGTGGTGGGCGGCCTCCAAGCTGTGTGAATTTGTTCCACTTCCCAACGACCTCCCAGCCCTAATAATCTTTACAGCAGGGGGGGTCATTGAATGGCTATCAAGAGTAGGAACCTTGGATGTTTTTTCTCCCGTCCCTAGTTCAAGGGTGTCAAAGCCAACTGCAGCACTCGTACTGTCAGCTAGGCTAAATGCACTTTTACACTGATGCTTCTTTACTTCAGGTTAAAGGGAAACTGGCATTCATGCACCAGCTCCCCAAATTTATACTGCTGGGACCAGCTCTCTTATTCTGGTAGTAAAGTTCTTTTTTTGTGGGTTGGCAAATATGGTGACCGGCCAAGGGAGCTTGTTTTAGCAATGTAAACATGGACAGCCAGCGAATGGATACCACTCTCCCACAACCTGAACTAAACAAGCAACTGTTTTAAAGTAGCTTAAGATCAGCCAGCTCAATCTAAACTGCAGATAAAACCTAGGACCTTCCTGTTATGTACAGCTCAATTCTACACTGGGTAGCGCCTTTACCAATTGATCCATTGGAAGCTGAAGAAGAATATTTCACTGGCTGAAAGATGATGCTGTGTTCGCTTATCAGCTGATTGCTTTGCATCTTGCTTCACTGGAATCAAGATCTTTCTGAACAATCTTCCAGAAATAATTTGATGTAACAGCCTTTAAATTGTTATTTTCTTTTCCTGTTGCTTTTTTTTTAATATTCCCTCCAAATAAAAGCTAATTAGTACAGAGGGGTCGTTTTTTGTATTGTATTAAAGTCTACACTGAGTGCCAGGCAAAGCTAATGGATTTCTCAGCTGTATGTACATAACAACAGAGCCAACAGCCAAACAGGAAACGATTTCCTCATGATCACTTGTGCAACTCACATTACACAAGACTTTGGCAGTCAATGCTACAATCAGATCAGCAAGCAGCGGTAGAGTGTGTTCAAGAAAGTGACCCCACACATGGAGTACAAATGACCCAAGATTAGTTTTTTTTATATTATTCATGCTACAATTAATTTGAAAATGATTTTTTTACGCATTGATTTTTCCATTTGTTTTGTCACCAGGTTAGACTATACCACAACGGAAGTAAATTGGGGAGTGGAAAGATAAGCCACTCAACCATGCACATTAAAGGATCAGGAACACTGGTGCCTATCCTTAATTGCTTTGTGTTGCAGCTCTTCAATGATAATAATAAGCTGCCTTTATCAGAAATATGACTGAAGCCTGTGGGTACAAAATGCATCTGTCGGAGCCCAGCTGTGATATCCCTGTCATTGTACAATAGCAGACTTTATGGTTAGAAAGTGTAAAATATTTAAGCGACTTTCTTCTCCCAAATTATTCCTCATCTTTACATTCAAATTATTTCTGTTTACATAATTATTTGACCGCCACATAGTTAAAAGCAAGCATTAAACTATTTAAGAGTCCCTCAAACACACTGCTACATTGTACACATCATACTTACTGACATCAATAGGCATAACTGAATGTTTAAAGGGCCTGACTGGTGAATGTATCATTGGCTAGGGTAACATGGTAGATATACTGGTTCTTTCACCCATGGTTGTGTATATTATTTTCTTCCTTACATGACCTTCAGCATCCAAGAATTCCAATTCAACCTTCAAGACATTCAGGGACCATAATCACTAGACAATAAGGATCAACGGCCACATACCCAGTAAACCATCGCAAATATAATGATTATGAATGAACTGGAACTAAAAACATACAAAACCAAAGGGCTTTTGAAATCTCTCAACAGGCAATATCCATCTTAGAATTCACTTTTTTTTTTAAAGGAATACGTCAACCAAACATACCTGAAAGTATGCTACTTCTATTCAAATAGGTCAAAAACATTTAAAATTATTTTAGGGTTTGAACCACAATGTGCGATATTAGTAACAAATACATTAACACATTCATCCATTTATCCACTACTTTTACAAAGGTATTAAGCCGTTTTCTTGAAAATAATGGTTTGAGGAATTTTATCTGAAAACACAAGTGTTTTTTACTAACATTGCACAGATGATTTCAATCCCTTTGACATCAATGTAAGTTGATGTGAAGTGGATTAAGGCAGGCTGTGAGACACTCCATATCCTTCATTCCTTCTTTTGCCACCCATTCCACATAGGGGTGAAATTTATCTTGCCAATAATTTCAGTAAAAAAGTTAGTGAAATTATCACGAGTGGCTAGCTGAAAAAAAAAATGACTAAACTCATCTGGCCTATATATGACTCTATTCCCACACCAATGTGGTTGACTCTTAACTGCCCTCGGCCTAGCAAGCCACTCAATTGTATCAAATCACTAGAAAGAATACCTTCACCACACAAAATGCAGTGGTTCAGGAAGGCAACCCAGTACCACTTTGTCAGGGCATGTAGGGATGGACAATAAATACTGGCCTTGCTGGTGATGCCCACATTTTGAGAATAAATTTTTTTAAAAATCAAACAGACGTTTGAATTGCAAATAAGAAGCCTAAGAGTCTAACTAATGCCTGTTCCATATCAATATGGTGGGCTGCGAATTTCTGATACGGAATGTGCACACGCATGCCACCCACCATATTGGATACTTTGGCGCCTGTTTAACGCGTCATCAAATTTCTAGCCCTCCCCCCTCCCTTTGCCCCATCATTGGTAGCAAAGCCATCAGCTGCCTTAGCCCTATTCATTGAATCTTTCTTCTTAAATCCATCCACTTCTCCGATTCTCTCTCTCCATCTTTAAAAACCTTCTCGAAACCCATCTTTTCAAGCTCTCCTAACTCTCTTCCCATGACTGTGTCCATTCCTTTAATTTACTTTTTCCTGCTTTTCTCCCCCTGTAAAGTGCCTTGGGACATTTTTTACATTAAAGGCACTATATCAATGCAAGTTGTTGTTATTACTCAGAGTGAATAAATTACAATTCTCCACTTTATCTTTCCTGCTTGCACTGATTTGTTCCTTGAGTTAATTATTTCATATTTTCTTTGTGGTTTTTTTGCCAGCCCAAGGCAAATGTTGGTTTATTAAAGAATATGACTGGATCTTAAAAAAAGAAAAAAACTTGAATTTGCATTAATCAGCAGAAAATAAATCTTTACAGTGCTGTATTTCCCCTACCTTTAGGATCTTAAAAGAATGCAGCTCCTGGTTTGAAACTGTGGATGGGACATGGTAATCAGTGGGCCACAGGTGGGAACGTCTCTAGCAACAGCTCAATAATGAACACCTTAGGGCTAATACAAACAAAATAGCATTGGACCATTATAAGATGCACCTGGGGCCTATTTCCTCTGACAGACGTGTCATCACGAAGAACTGTGCTTTGGAGATATGCTGGATTGAAAATCTATTCTCCTTTATTCATTTACAGTGAATTCTCCCCATTAGCAGCAAAAGTCCTACTGGCACAGGTTTATTGGCAACAAGATGAGTAACAAAACAATTCAAACACAGTGATTTATAATGTGAAGTCATAATGTATGCATGGATGGTACGGGGAAGCTCAGAAGCGACACCAATGTCTAGATGGTGTGCAGAATGGATGAACAGATGGTATTTGAAGATAAAATAAAAAAGTAAAGCTGGAAATCTGAAATTAAAACAGAAAATTAACTCTCTCTCAGTCATTAGTGTATCCGTTGGCTCTCTTCCACCGTCTTCCCCCCCCAACTCCCAACCTTGTTCTTTCAATCTTACTAAAATGGCTGTTTATTTATTAGCCTGCCATTAATTCCCACTCACTTATTGGTGTATCTGTTGGTTCTCTCTCTGTCACCTCCTACTTTTTGTCTCTAATCTTCCAACCTTATTAAACTGCTTGATTATCTCTTAGATTTCAATCTGACGAAGGGTAACTTCTGAAATACAGATGCATTTTCTGTTTTTATTGGTATTACTCAGACTAAATCGCAAGGCCTTTTCTATTGAGTTGGGGCTCTTTGATTCATATCTAGCTAATAGCACAATTCCAAAAGATAATAAATATATTGGCTGAAAAATACGACCATTAACCATACCCAAGAGTATCTACATAACTGATGTTAGATTGTCTGTCTGTTATCCATACTACATTTGTCCTTATAGAAATGCTTCTACAAAACTGACTTGTAATATATCTGCTTATCTAATTGTGGACATATTGAACTCTCTGATGCTCTTTTGAATCACTCACTTTTAACTATCTCAAACAGAATGGACTACAGTTATTATTAACATGAATGTATAATGGGGGGACTCTAACCTCAACTGATCATGTCTAAAAGCTCCATTAGGAATCAAATGCATCCATTGAGATAATATAAGAATCCATGGCAATCTAGTGTAAGTGAATAAGTAAAACTGTCTCTCTTGAAGCAGAAGGTTATACAGAGAAGTAGGTATTAAATCCTAAATGCAGATGGAGTCAAAGATCACTGCCTCACCATCTTAGCTATTTGCACATTCTTTTTATCTTTTTGTGTTTTTCATTGCCTTACTGAAATGATTTTTTTATATCATCTAACGATTTCCTGCTTTCCTTTAAGCAGGTTTCAGGCCATTTAACCTAATAACTTCCTCTCTGTGACTTGAATAACTTTGTTGCTTTTCCTTTCCCGTTTTCCATTTCTACTAAAATGCTTATTTATCTTTCAGTTCTGAGAAAAACTTATAGTTGAAATACTGACCTTTCTTTCTTTTCGTTGTACAGATGCTGACTGGCCTGGTGTATTTTTCTAGCTTTGCCCCCTTTCTGTTTCAGGATGTGCATGGAGGGGGAGTAGAGGGAGAATATACGTGTCATAGTTTAATGTTCAGTGTAAATACAATCCCTGCAGTTCTCCAACAATATGATTATGCCTTGGTGCTTCTGGCAATAATGGCCTCAGATTTGTGTGGTGTTGTGCAGAGGAAATTATTCCACTAAGTGGCACAAATGCAATTGGATGCTGCTGCAAATTCAATCAAATGAAAATCAATACAACCAAATTATAAAATCCAGTGATGGAGAGATGTCGCAAATAAGCACGGATATCTTCTGCTTCATTAACAAGAGTCCCGATTTTAACCATATCCGGCGCCCGACGAGAACGGGGCCATGCGGAGGCTTGAAATACTAATAGCGGCCTACTCACCTGATCCTCACTGGCCATTTTAACAGGCGCTTTCTGGACCAGCCAGTGAGGCCCTTGCACCAGACAGGCAAGGGCCTCATTGGCATTCAAAAGTCGTGGTCTGATGATGTCATTCAGACACTGACAGTAGTTTAACGCTCGGCGGCAGCAATCAGCACTGCAGCAGGCCCGCCCGGAAGAGGGCCAAAAAAGCAAGTACATTTTTTTAATAGTTTCCCTGTGAGTCAGGAGTGCTCCTCTGGCTCCCACAAGGAAACCTACAGCCCGGGCTTCCTTCCACCCCCCCCAGCCCAGTTTATAAAGACTGCAGGAAAAGCTTCTGGAATCCAGCAGTATTGTGAAGCTATGGGCTGAATTTTCAACTCTTCCGCTCAGCAGAAACAGGGCAGTAAGTGGCCCAAAAATGGTAGGCAATGACCTACCATCCCATTGTTGCTGTCGCTGTGGCAGCAGCAATGTTCATTGGGGCCTACCACTGGACGGCTGGAGCTGCCCTCGGAGTTAGGCAGTAGGCCCATTTAAAATGGAGATCAGGGTTCAATGACATATATAGGACCCCGAACATAATTTCTGGACTGAGCTAGGTGCCGTTCACACTCCAACCAGCATCAGGAGGTGGCCCGGCTGAAGAATTTCCCACGAGTGAGTTCCTCTTCATTTTTTCGGGGCTGGGAAGAGCAGGAGTGCTCCTCCAGCCTCCACAAACCCAGCCTGGGACACTGCTACTCTGGCTCCCCCCCCCCCCCCCCCGCCCAACCCCGCCCCCCGCAACCTCTGGAGATCGGAGCCTCTCGCAGGAACCTACCTTCCCCTGGCTCAGATACCGGCCGGGCTGCCTGATGTTGTGACAGATCAGAGCTTGGCTGGGGCTGCCCCGAGGGCACTCAGTTTCTGGCGGCAGTCTGTGGGCCCAATGCAAATCGGGCATTTGGACCGGGCCTCCCGGCAGGACTACTGGCCACGTTCCGCTGGCCAACCCTCCCGGATACCGCTCTGGGGGAAAATGCACCCGCACGTTTTCATTAAAGGAAAAACGCCTTTCAATCATGTGGGAAAGAATTTTCAGCCACTTTTCAAAGACTTCAACATTTTGCAATTAGGTTTTTAAAATACATGAACCCAGATGTTAAATTCATTCACTGGCATGTTTTTTTACACATAGTTTATGCTTTGAGACAGTCTCCAGATGGCAAAGAATTCACGATCAAAAATGTCCTACTTCACCACCAGTTCTAATTATTATGGAGGCGCACATGAAGAAACAAGATAACTAACTCATCATCAATATGAATTTGTCTCCTAGTGTGTCTTGAGGGTCCAGGGTTCATGTCTATAATTTTACCTTCTGCATCTCCAGATCCCTCATTCTTTGCTGTTAGTCACTAAATGCTGAGCTTTTGCACACTGATTAGCTCTTTCTGAATTTAAAAGGATCAATTTCAAATCAGAAAAGAGTTAAAAATCATTTTTGTGCCATAAGCAGGAGAAAATGGCTGACTTCACGTGCTGATTTCTTACAGCCTTTGCAGAATACTAGCAAAAATAAAGGTTACTTTGATTTCTCATAAAGATGTGTCTTTACTTCTTCCTCCAAATCCTTCTCCGTAATTCCATGTCTCTTGAGGGCACTGACTCATTCGTGCTTTTTCCCCAGTTCATCGCTGTTCTGCCCAGCTTCACTTTACACAAACTTGATTCCTCCAGAACTCCAATGACCAAACTTGATTCTGTACTAAGTCCCCTTGACCTATCACTATGTTCTCTGTGGATCTCCACTGGCTCTGTGTCCCCAGTATATTATTTCACCTCTGGTCCTTGTCTACAAATCCCTCGTTGGCCTTGTCCCACCCTCCCTCTGCAGTCTCCCCCTCCTCCCGTTGCTCTATTTTTGATGGCAGAGCCTTCAGTCATCGTGCCTTACACTCTGGAATTCCCTTCCTAAACCCATCCACCTAGCTAAATCTCTTCCCACCTTCAAAATCTCCTCAAAGCCTGCATCTTAAGCCACAACTCCTATCACCTTCCCCAACTTTTCTCTGAGCACCTGCTTGTCTTCCAACCCCTCTCTTTTCTTGGTGAAGCTACTTGGGATGTTTCACTACCTTAAAGATGCTATATAAGAGTAAGTTGTTATTGTTAGCGGTGGTGGTTTCTGGAAGCCTACTGATAGCTCACCCAAGTGACTATTCGTCATATGTGAGCCTAAATATTTGACCATAAAGGCATCACAACCCATCCCATCTTCACCAGACGTCCACATAAAGGCATTTCCAACAGGAATCACTGGATAACAATCAAGAGTGAAAGCAATGGAAAATTCTTCTCCCAGCTAATCTGGGAATGCTAAATCTACTTGTAACATCGTCACCGCTGCCCTGGATAACTCAGCATAAAGCAAGCATTAAAATTACCACTTTCCTTGTCTGGCTCAGTACTGCGTCATGCAACGCTCTCCTCCACTAAAGAAAATAAATCATTGAGTGCAGATAATTGTTTAAATTTGAAAACCGAAATATGACACTTCCACTTTGACTTAAGAAAAACAACTAGCATTGTGCCCTTATCTCTCACTTGTTTTGACAATTAGGTCAACTTGCTGTTCGCACACATGCACATGAGTACAAATTCATAGACACTTGGGCCCTGATATTACCAGGGAGGCGGGATGGCAGCGGCGGGGGAGGGGGCGACTGGGTGCGTGGGTAACCCGCCGAGTGAAATCGGTCCGTTCCCCACGTGATCACAGGTAAATTGAAGCCACTTACTGCGGCTTCCGGGTCTCCCGTCGTCAATCTGCACAGCGGGTGGACTGCGCACCCGCATCACAGGCTGTCAGCTGGAGGAGCCCTATTTAAAGGGGCAGTCCTCCAAAGCTGCTCCTGCAGCAAACAACCAAAAGTGCAGCATGGAGCAGAGGGAAAGGCTGCTCCCAGATTTAACAATGCCTCACTCCAGGTCCTACTGGATGGGGTGAGGAGGAGGAGGAGGGAGATTTTCTGCCCGGCGGATGGGAGGAAGTGGCCTGTCTCTGCCACCAAGAAGGCCTGGCTCGAGGTGGCAGAGGAGGTCACCAGCAGCAGCAACATATCCTGCACCTGGATCCAGTGCAGGAAGCGCTTCAATGACCTAACTAGGTCAATCAAAGTGAGTACACTTACTCATTCTCCTACACTCCGTCTTCCACATCACCGCCCCAACCCACAACGCCTTCTGCACTGCCAACATTACTCTATCACATCACTCCTCATACCCACTCAAAGCTCATCCTCAACTTACCTGCACTTCCTCACCTCCCCAGTACTCATCCCATCACTACCACTCAAACAAATCCTCATCCAATGTCATGACTCTGTCTCATACTCACCCTCTGATGCATCTCTTTCACGGTCAGCCTCATCTAAACCAATGCATTCAGCGGTTGGCCGTGTCACCATCCCTCACTCACGCCTCTCTACTTTCTCCGCTTATAGGAGAAGAGAGCCCAGAATGCACGGGAGAGGGCGAAGACCGGAGGGGGGCCACAACATCAGGTCGTCCTCACAGACGTGGAGCAGGAGGCTCTTGAAGTGAGCTGCACCCTCGAGTGCCTGTCCGTCGGGGATGCCGAGACTGCCACCCGACAAACAGTCGGTGACAGAACGTTAACATTCAGCACTCACAATAGCCAATGATGTTAATATGCCCTGCCATCTTCAGCACCTCAACATCTGTCATCATGCTTAATATTGCCTTCTGTTCTCTTACAGGGCCTTCAGCGACTGCTGTGACGGCGGAGGGCGATTCCTCAGAGGACCTGCCGACCTCTGAGGGGGCACAGTCACATCTGAGTGAGCCATCCATCAACGCAGATACACACACCTCAGAGTGTCCCCGTCCTCAGTTAGTTGGGGTCGCAAAGAATGAGTCACCACACACGTGAGCACGAGCAGACACTGGTGGCAGCGGCAGCTGTGGAGAGTTCGCGTCGGTGGGAGCACTCTTCTCCAGGCTCTGCTCAGCTGGACACAGATGGGGGCCATCCTTTAAAAGGAGAATGATCAAGGGGCAGCAGCACATTTGCGAGGTTCTGGAACAGGTGCCACGCGCACTCTCCACAATCGCGCAGAGTCCAACTCCTGCATGAGTGGAATGGTGGCACAGGTACAGGAGGGAATCTCTGAGATACTGTCACAGGGACATGAGGGCATCTCTGAGATAGTGTCACGGGTAAGTGCGGGAAGGCTAGCCTCCATTGAGCTTCAAGCACAGCTTACCAATGAGTCTATTGAGGCCCTGATAACGGCCCTTCGGACTCAGGGTGAGTAACTTTCTGCCGCCTTAAACAGGCAGGCAGATACATTAGCATCACAAGGCTTCACACATGTCCTCCAAACTGTCGTCCAGCAGGGTGGTAGGAGTGATGTGGGCCTGGCCCAGGAGAGGGATGATGGCGAAAGGGGACATGGAAGTGGGGACGCCACTCAAAGCGCTCTCACGTCTCACCCGTTGCCCCCTCGTCAACCAGTACCCGTGATGCTGCCTCATCTTCAGGTGGTCGAGTCTGCACCTGCACAGGTGCAGGTGGAGCAGTCTTTGGAGGGCCTCTCATGGGCACTGAAACCCAGAGGGAGTAGGCCCAAAGCATCTAATCAGTCAGGGCATGAACAAGAGCAACCTGCCACTACCTCTGCTGCAGCCACAGGGGAAGCACCACGTAGGAGTAGTAGGAAGTGTAAGGCAAAGGTTTTGTGAGCATAAAGGGGATGCACAAGGGTGTTTGACACTTTGTCATATTTTTTATTTATATTTGATTTTTGTTAATGGCACATTACATATTATATTGTCACCACTATTGCCACGTCTTGGCCATTCTTGACTGGCTTATGTAATAAGTCCCTTTCATGAGGTTCACCATGAACACCCACACTTGATGCCACCCATTGGGTCACTCTACAGTGGGTGCATGTGTAGTTGCAGGACTATACTGTGCAGGGGGTGGGGGAGGGGGCTGGTGTGGTCGCTCCTCTGTCCAGGTGGTGAGGACTGGACTCTTCACACTGTCTGATGTTAGGAAAACCGTTCACATATCAGTGACTCCCTGGCCTCATGAGCAGCCAGGTGAGCCGCTGTTCTGCCCATGGGTTGCTCCTCGTCCTCTGCCTCCTCCTCCTCCTCCTCAATATGGGTGGCAGATGTGGATGGGGCTTCCTCCAGCGGCACCCCTCTCTGTTGTGCCGTGTTGTGCAGGGCATAACAGACGACTATAATGCATCCCACTCTCTCTAGTGCGTATTGAAGTGCTCCACCAGAAGGATCAAGGCACCAGAAGTGCATCTTGAGCAGCCCAATACCATGCTCAATTGTAGACCTGGTAGCGATGTGGCTGTCGTTATATCAATGCTGATACTCGGTGGTGGGGTTCCTCAGAGGTGTCCTGAGCCACATGTGCAGGGGGTATCCCCTGTCACCGAGGACAGCCCTTGCAGGTGTTCGGTGCGTGGAAGAGGGGCAGGATGTTGGATTCCCGGAGGATGAAGGAATCATGGCAGCTGCCAGGGTATCTGGCGCACACTTGAAGGAATCTCTTGCGGTGGTCACAGATGAGCTGAGTGTTGATGGAGTGATAGCCCGTCCTGTTGATGAACAGTCCTGGCTCGAGTGGAGGTGCTCGTATTGCTATATGGGTGCAATCGATTACACCCTGCACCCGTGGGAAGCCAGCCACAGCGTGGAATCCCACTGCCCTCTCTGTTTGGCTGAGATCATCCATGGGGAAGTTGATAAAGTGCGAGGCCCTGCGAAACAAGCCGTCAGTAACCTGTCTTATGCACTTGTGTGCAGACGACTGCGAGACCCCGGCGATGTCCCCATTGGCACCCTGGAACGATCTGGAGGCGAAGAAGTTTGAGAGCAGTGGTGACTTTGACAGCGACAGGTAAGAAGATGCTGCTCGGTCCATCCGGGAGCAGCTTGGCATGAAGGAGGCTGCAGATGTCCGCGACTACCTGGCGACTGACTCTGAGCCTCCATATGCACTGCTCCTCAGAGAGGCCCAGGAAGCTGAGCCTCGGTCTCTAGACCCTGTGGCGTGGGTAGTGCCTCCTGCGATGCCACTCTCTCTATTGTTGCCCTCCCTGCTTTTGTGCAGGTGCCTGTGGCTCAGCACTGTGTTGTGGAGCTCCACGTGGCGGAGGTGGACGGCGTGCCTGGCGAGGCTGGTGATGTTGCCCGTCCTCGGATGAAGTGATGAATGCAGCTATGGCGCCCCCCCCCCTACCCCCATCCTGACGGTGTGAGTTTGAGGGGGTGTGCAAAGTCGGTAAATGTGTTTGCACAGCAGAGTTTAGGGTATAAATTAAGAATTTTGAGTGGAAAGACAAAGGTGTTGCAGCCAAAACTTTGTCTGAGGTGACAGAGTGCCCTGCTGCAATAAATGAGGTTTTCCCCCCACCTGTCAAATAATCCTTTGCACCTCCCACTGACTGCTGGCTGAAACACGTCTGCTTCAACAGGGAGTGTTTCCCACAGCACGGGAAACACGCTGAGGATCCTTCAAAATTGCACCCCTGCCAAAATCTCCACTCAATGAGGTCTGTTAAGCACCTCAACTACTTAAATAACAATGTAAATTATCATCCCGCCGGCTTTAATTGCCGGTGGTAGTCCCACATGCGGGAGCTGCTCTGCACCCGAACGAGTCATTGGGGAACTCGGAAGTGAGCGGGTTGGAGCCGGTCTCCGAACCCGCTCCGGAATTCCACCATTTTCGGAGCCCCACCCCCGCCCCAATGCACCCGCTTGGCCATCCAAAAATCATCCCCTTGGGTTTCAATTACTTGTGCGCATCGCATTGTAAATCTTCCACATATTTCATTCGCTCAGCATTCCCTACCAGGGTCACATGCTTATATTAGTGTTTTGGGCAAGAGGAGGTCATTGGTTCATCTAATCTACCTTTCCAAACCACCCATCAGTTTCCTTGCAATGATTCTGTAACTAATAGCTCTGTGTTCCCTTTCCTAATAGGAACAAATCCAATTCTGTTTTAAACCTTGCTAAGGCCATCCCCACGCCTCCACTACTCGCCTTCAAACAGCCACCCAACCTCAAACAGACCATCGTTCGCAGCAAATTACCCAGCTTTCAGGAGAATAGCGTCCACGACACCACACAACCCTGCCACGGCAACCTCTGCAAGACATGCCAGATCATCGACACGGATACCACCATCACACGAGAGGACACCACCCACCAGGTACATGGTTCATACTCCTGTGACTCGGCCAACGTTGTCTACCTCATACGTTGCAGGAAAGGATGCCCCAGAGCATGGTACATTGGCGAGACCATGCAGACACTGCGACAACGGATGAACGGACACCGCGCAACAATCGCCAGACAGGAGGGTTCCCTCCCAGTCGGGGAACACTTTAGCAGTCAAGGACATTCAGCCACCGATCTTCGGGTAAGCGTTCTCCAAGGCGGCCTTCGAGACACACGACAACGCAAAATCGTCGAGCAGAAATTGATAGCCAAGTTCCGCACCCATGAGGACGGCCTCAACCGGGATCTTGGGTTCATGTCACGCTACACGTAACACCACCAGCAAGGGGAAAAAAAAGTTATCTGTTTTTAATATTCTCTCTCTCTCTCTCTGCCTTTCAGGTCTCTTTCTCTCCGTCTGTGTAATTTGACACAATGTGTATTCAGCATACTGGGACCTACTGTTTTCCGTGGCTAACCTGTCTGAACAGCAACGACACCTTTGATTGGTGTGATGGTGTCCCAGCCTAGTATAAGATATGCGATTTGAGAACCTTTCACTCACTCACCTGACGAAGGAGATAATCTCCGAAAGCTTGTGATTTTAAAATAAAATTGTTGGACTATAACTTGGTGTTGTAAGATTCCTTACATTTGTTTTAAACCCGGCATGGTTTTCTGTTCCACTACCACTGCTGGTAATCTGTTCCACAATTCAACTACCGTCTTTCTAAAAATAAAATTTCCCTAGATTTCTTGTTTTTCTTAATAGAGGATAAAGGCTGGAGCAATTTGAATAACAGGGGATGAGTCCCACAATGGGTTCTCTTGAATAGAAATCAGTCAGCTATCGAAACTGTTATCATTATCAGATTGAGAAAAGCAGATAAATTACTAAATCATTCAAACAATTCCAGCATTAGTTCATACGTGGTTTGTTGAAATGGCAGCTCTGCTTGCAAGCTCTGTGGTTATTGACTGGTGGTAATCCACTCCTGAAAGGGCAGTAGTTGATTTAATTGGCAGCACTACTGGCCAAACCCCAGACAAGGAGAATGGTTTTCTATGCAGTCAAGAACTTAAAAGGAAAACACACGATCTGGAGAGGCTGTCTGCTAGATCTGGAAAGGGAATATAGCACTAATGAAACAATGATCTCTTCTAGAAGAATAGGGACAATTAGTCACAGAAAAAAGGGATTGGTTTAAAGAGTGTGCTGTAGCCCACTAAACAGGAATAGTGTGGCGTATTTGTTATTTTATATATGTTATGGAATAAGATAAAATTCAGGACTTACAACACTTTACTGTCACATGTAATCTGTTGAATAAACCATCTTCTTAATTTTTCAATGGCCTAATCTCATGAAAACGTGATTCAGTTTGTTTTCTGGAAGACAGGAGAAGCACACATAGGGGCATGTCCGAGATTACAGATCATTTAACGTGGGACTTTATTTTTTTATGACTCTTGGGTCACGCTATCATGTGGCTAGATATAGGAACATAGGAACATAGAAACAGGAGTAGGCCATTCAGCCCCTCGTGCCTGCTCCGCCATTTGATAAGATCATGGCTGATCTGTGATCTAACTCCATATACCTGCCTTTGGCCCATATCCCTTAATACCTTTGGTTGCCAAAAAGCTATCTATCTCAGATTTAAATTTAGCAATTGAGCTAGTATCAATTGCCGTTTGCGGAAGAGAGTTCCAAACTTCTACAACCCTTTGTGTGTATAAATGTTTTCTAATCTCGCTCCTGAAAGGTCTGGCTCTAATTTTTCGACTGTGCCCCCTACTCCTAGAATCCCCATATTGGGCAGTAAAGTTAAATTCCTGAATGTAAGGGATGCAGGATCCGGAGAGACCAGTGACATTGAACCAGAGAGAATTTCAAGAGCAGACCCAAAATTTGTAACATCCATCTGATATAAAAAAAAACAAAGGCAGTGGTCCCAACTGCCATGGTGAATTTATAAATTACCATATGTAAAGAAGTGATTTTAATGTCATCCATGCAAGTACTATTAAACCCGGCTCACCACCATCTTCTCAAGGGCAATTAGGGATGGGCAATAAATGCTGGCCTTGCCAGCGACGCCCACATCCCATGAACGAATTTTTTAAAATGAAAACAGCTTATTAATATATCAACCCTGAGGTTTTTGAGATAAAACAAAAACAGCTGTTCAACTCTGCAAAAATCATTACTAGTCCAGCAGTTTATCGTGAATTAGATACAGACTTTCAATTCAATGCTTAAGCTTTCTATATTAGTCTAGGAAAAGGGGAGCCACAACATAAGGACTGTGAGCCAAATCCGATCTGCTCATCTGACCTTCATACGTTTTTTTTAAATGTCAACCCAGCAGTGTGCCTGAAAAGGCAATTTAAATATTAAGTTATTAAAATATTCACAAGATAAGTTGTTGCAATTCTCCTTTATAGGAACAAAATGAAAAACTCTTTGGGTAAAGAAGTTTCTCCTGAGTTCCCTATTGGATTTATTAATGACTATCTTATATTTATGGCCCCTAGTTTTGGACTCCACCACAAGTGTGAGACACTGTACAATTTAATAAGTTAAAGTAGATGTAATATATTTGGATTTTCAAAAGACCTTCGATAAGGTACCGCATCACTATGTTCAGAGTATGTGGAGTCAGGGGACAAGTAGCAGAATGGAAAGCAAACTGATTACAAAACAGAGAGTAGGGGTCAAGGGTAGCTACTCAGACTGGCAAAAGGTGGGAAGTGGTGTTCCACAGAGATCGGTGCTGGGATCATTGTTGTTCACCATTTACATCAACGATTTGGACTCAGGAATCGGAAGCATAATTTCAAAATTTGAGGATGACACCAAATTGGGGAATGTAGTTAATACAAAGGAAGAATGCGTCAAAATGCAAGAGGGCATTAATAAACTTGCAGAATGAGCGTGTAATTGGCAAATGAATTTCAATATAGATAAGTGTGAGGTGGTGTATTTTGGTAGGAAGAATAAGGAGGCCACATACTGTTTGAATAATAAAAGTCTAAATGTGGTATAAAGGAGCAAAGGGATCTGGGGTAAAGATACACAAAACATTAAAAGTAGTGATGCAGATTAATAAGACCATAAAAACGGCAAACCAAGCACTGGGGTTCATTTCTAGAGGGGTAGAATTGAAAAGCAGCAAAGTCATGTTAAGCTTGTCTAGAACCTTGGTTAAATCACACTTAGGAGTATTGTGCACAGTTCTGGTCTCCATATTATAAAAAGCATATAGAGGCATTGGAGAAGGTGCAAAAAAGATTCACAAGGATGATACCAGAACTGAGAGGTTTTACTTATCAGATGTTAATTGTATCCATATGATTTATATCAATTAATGTTAATTGTATTGAGGTGGTGCGTATCAATTGGGGACTCTCTTGAAGATTTTGAAACCTGGACTGGCTCCAGTGTTTAGTATCTGGAACAATTCGAAACCTGATGACCATCGAATCTTCTACTCTTTGTGCCACAGCGGAAGGCCTCATTTGTTCCAGAAAGGCTGAAGGGAATGATTGTTTCCCCAGGAATTTTTTTTAAGGCGGTAGACATCAGGAAAGGTTGAACAGACTGGGGCTCTTTTCTCTAGAAAAGAGAAGGCAGAGGGGTGACCTGATAGAGGTCTTTATGATTATGAAAGGGTTTGATAGGATAGACGTAGAGAAAATGTTTCCACTTGTGGCGGAGTCCAAAACTAGGAGCCACAAATATAAGATAGTCACCAATAAATCCAATAGGGAATTCAGGAGAAACTTCTTTACCCAAAGTGTGGTGTAGTTAATACAAAGGAAGAATGCATCAAAATGCAAGAAGACATTAATAAACTTGCAGAATGGACATCTAATTGGCAAATTAATTTCAATATAGATAAGTGTGAGGTAGTTCATTTTGGTAGAAAGAAAAAGGAGGCCACATACTGCTTGGATAATAATGTGCAACTCGCTACCACAAGCAGTAGTTGAGACAAATAGCATAGATGCATTTAAAGGGAAGCTAGATAAGCACACGAGGGAGAAAGGAATAGAAAGGTGTACTGATAGGGTTAGATGAAGTAGGGAGGGAGGAGGCTAGTGTGGAACATAAAAGCCGGCATGGACCAGTTGGGTCTGTTTTTGTGTTGTAGACTCAATGTAACTCGATGTAGTAACCTTGTTATACCTCTTGGACTGATATTCATCGAGCCCCTGCAATCAAAGAGGTTATGCATTACTAATCTAGGAAAAGAATTTTGGACATAGCAGCTTAATATCATTATAGTTGTGAAGTATCAACCACTTCCTACTGCGCACAAAATTGCCCATAGCGGGATGTCTCACTTAGAAAGGCCTCAAGGAGGGCTAATGTGAGGAATGGGGAAAAAACACATTGCTAACATACACAATACTTTTCTGACTTTCTGATTAAGGCACACTGGTGGAAGATTTCCTCTTTTATCATTTGTAGCAAAAACATGAATGCACTGTTTATGATTCCGCTACAAATAGCAAAGTTCTTTCCCTGTTATTGGGGAAGAGTAGAGGTAGCTTTACTGTGCATCAAGTTAAGCTACACAATGTTCACAATCAAATTGGTGTTAAAGGAGTGAGAAAACTGCGCAAACAGCTTCAGCTGGCAGCTTTAATGCTATTCTGAGTTTTCTGCCCTGTGTAAAATAAACACTTAACATGAACATTCTGTTCTCATTTTAACACTGACTGTTTAACAATGATCATTAAGGGCTTGCTACTTGCTCTTAATGCTGATTTGTGCTGCCTTCCTTCTGGTGTACAAGTGCCAAAGTGGTCAAAGATTGCTACTAGTGAAATTTCACTTGGAAGAATGTCATCATTAATAAAGTTTGATGAGTACCTTAAAAAAATGTCAAGAAAGATACATTTTAATGAACAAAAGCAAAATACTGTGGATGCTGGAAATCTGAAATAAAATCAGAAAATGCTGCAAACATTCAGCAGGTCAGGCAGCATCTGTGGAGAGTGAAAAGAGAGTTAAAAGTTTCAGGTCGATGACCAGTTCTGATGAAAGGTCATCAACCTGAAACGTTAAGCATTTTCTAAATTTTAATGAAGATGTGTTGTCTCTTTGCTTGGAAGTTTTAGAAGAACCAGGTTCTGAAAACTCAACTCAAATACAGTTGTATAGTTTGCTACAGCAAATTCGCATTGCAGGAGATAGATGCCGCGGTGTGAACTTTAAATTGTGTTTCTTACATTGCCAGTTTCACATTAGTTTCTATCTAATATTATACAAATGAACAAAAATTTATGGTAGGCACAAGGCATTAAACTGTTGCTTCACTGATCACATTTACCTAGAATGCACAGTGCAGAAACAGGCCATTCGGCCCAACTGGTTCAAGCCGGCGTTCATGCTCCACATGAGCCTCCGTCCATCTCTGGCTTGTTTAAAATGGGAGTTTGTTACTGTGCGTACTCCACCTGGTAAATTGCCCCCAAGAACACTTTTACCAAATAACAGTCCCTCTAGAAGGCCATTCAGTCTCCAAACACACATCTTGCGGGTTGGAATGGGGGGGAGTCCACGGAGGGCAGGGGAGGCCGTGACTTTCCTCGCGGGGCCTGGAGAAGCACTCCTGATTCTTCTGGTCCCACAAATGAAATGTTTTGACTTACCTGGCAGGCCTCTTCATCCTTCCCTCCAGTTGCTGACCTGCTTCAGCCTGGCGGGAAAGTCGTGCCGGCTCCCCCACATCAGGCCCCGGTTAAAGAAAGAAAGACTTGTATTTATTTAGCATCTTTCATGCCTCAGAACGTCCCAAAGCACTTTACAGCCAATTAAGTATTTTTGAAGTGTAGTCACTGTTGTAATGTAGGAAACGCGGCAGCCAACTTGCACACAGCAATGAAATAGTGACCAGATAACCTGTAACAGTGATGTTGGTTGAGGGATAAATATTGGTCAGAACACCGGGGAGATCTCCCCTGGAATCGGGTCCCAGTGACCCAGTTGGACCCCGATTCACATAAATCCATGAGGCTCCTGCCTGCAGGTTAATATCAGAGACGGCGGGAAAGACTCAGCTTCCAAGCTTCCATTTTGTTTCGAGCCGACCGCCCGCCCGATTTTCGCCTTTGTTTCGACCTTTGAACAAGTTCCATTCAGCACAAATATGGACCATGGGGCAAAGATCAGCAGTTAGATCAGCAGATTAGCTCGCAAAACTACTCCGGTTTGTTTAAAATGGGAGGTTTTTTTTCAGAAAAATACTTGAAGTTCTTTATAAAAAAAAGAAATACAGCGCATTAAAGGAAATGTTTTGCGGCTTGCTTAATAATTTACAACAGCTTGCATAAGTCAAACAAGAAACCTCTGGGACCTTTTGCGCTGATGGCACTATTGAATTAAAGATGAGTAACACTCTGATAGACAAGGAGAACCAAGCAGGTAGTACAGGAGTCCCCTGAGGGCATCTTGTTCTCTAACCAGTATTCAGTTCTGAATACTGGGAGAGGGTTCCTCTGCAGGATGCAGCCAGAGCCAAGTCCACAGCACCATGAGTGGCTCAGCTGTACGGGATGGTGGGAGGGGGGGGGGAGGAGAAAGATCAGCAATAGTGATAGGGGATTCCATAGTTAGCGGAGCAGACAGGCGTTTCTGCTGCCGCAGACATGGTTCCAGGATAGTATGTTGCCTTCCTGGTGCCAGGGTCAAGGAGGTCACTGCCAGATACTATGATGGTTCAGATACAGTCCAGCTGTTCACCCTCCCCCTTCAGAATATTCTGCAGCCGCTCAGTGACCTCCTAGGTAGAAAGAGGGATGAGGTCCTGCAGGCAGATTTTAAGGAGTTAGGAAAGAGATTAATAAGCAGGACCTCAAAGGTAGTAATCTCCGGGTTACTCCTGGTGCCACGGGCTAGCGAGTATAGAAATAGGAAGATAGAGAAGATGAATGCGTGGCAAGAGAGATGTTGCAGGAGGGAGGGGTTTATATTCCTGGGACCAATGTCCTCACGCAGAGGTTCGCTAATGTTGTGGGGAGGGAGGAGGTTTAAACTAATTTGGCAGGGAGATGGGCACCAGGATGTAGCATTGGAAAGAAGAAACAAGGAGCACAAAGGATCGGGAGAGACAGATAGCACTAGAGTAAGAAATAGTACGGTATTAGGAGGGATCAGACTAATAGAGAGTACAAGAAAGTCTAAGATGGGTTTACAGTGCATGTGTGTAAACGCACAAAGCGTAGTAAACAAGGTTGGTGAGCTGCAGGCACAAATAGCCACATGGGAATACGATGTCATGGCGATAACAGAGACCTGGCTCAAAAAACGGCAGGATTGGGTACTAAAAATTCCTGGATACAAGGTGTTCAGGAATGATAGGGAAGGAAAGAAAGTGGGCGGCGGGGGGGGGGGGGGTAGCAGTATTGATTAAGGAGAATATTGCAGTGCTGGACAGAGAGAATGCCCTGGAGGGGTCAAGGACAGAATCTATTTGGTTAGAGTTAAGAAACAATAGACGTGCCATTACACTACTGGGTGCATTCTATAGGCCACCAACTAGTGGGAAGGATATAGAAGAACAAATTTGCAGGGAAATTACAGAGAGGTGCAAAAGCTATATAGAGTAGTGATAACAGGGGACTTCAACTATCCTAATACAGATTGCGATAATAATAATATAAGGGGCAAGGAGGGGAAGGAATTTTAGAAATGTGTTCAGGATAACGTTCTTGACCAGTACATTTCCTGCCCAATGAGGAAGGAGGCATTGCTGGGCTTGAATCTAGGGAATGAGGCAGGCCAAGTGTCAGTGGGAGAGCATTTAGGAAGTAGCGATCATAGTATCATAAGGTTTAGAATAGCTATGGAAAGGATACAGACCACTTTAAAGTAAAAATACTCAATTGCAGGAGGGCCAATTTCAGTGGGATGAGAACAGATCTGGCCCGGGTAAATTGGAATCAAAGATTGGCAGGCAAAACTGTAATTGAACAGTGGGCAGCCTTTAAAGAGAAGATGGTTCAGATACAGTCCAGGTAAATTCCCACGAGGGAGAAAGGTAGGGCAATTAAAGCCAGAGCTCCGTGGATGACAAAAGAGATAGAGAGTAAGATGAAGTGGGGAAAAAGGGGCATACAACAGATGTTAGGTTGATAACACAAGTGAGAACCAGGCAAAATATAGAAACTTCAGAGGGGAAGTGAAAAAGGAAATAAGAGGGGCAAAGAGAGAATATGAGGATAGACTGGTGGCCAACATCAAAGGGAATTCAGAAGTCTTCTACAGGTATGTAAACAGTAAACGGATAGTAAGAGGAGGAGTGGGGCCGATTAGGGACCATAAAGGAGATCTACTCATGGAGGCAGAGGGATGGCCGAGGTATTAAATGAATGCTTTGCATCTATCTTTACCAAGGAAGAAGATTCTGCCTGAGTCTCTGTAAAGGAAGATATAATTGAGATACTGGATGGGCTAAAAATTGATAAAGAAGAGGTACTAGAAAGGCTAGCTGTACTTAAAGTAGCTAAGTCACCCGTTCCAGATGGGATGTATCCTAGGTTGCTGAGGGAAGTAAGGGCGGAAATTCCGACATACGGGCCATAATCTTCCAAACATCTTTAGATACAGGGATGGTGCCAGAGGACTGGAGAATTGCAAATGTTGCAACCTTGTTCAAAAAAGGGTGTAAGGATAAACCCAGCAACTACATGCCAATCAGTTTAACCTTGGTGGTGGGGAAACTTTTAGAAACGATAATCCGGGACAGAATTAACAGCCATTTGGACAAGTGTGGATTGATTAAGGAAAGCCAGCATAGATTTGTTAAAGGCAAATCGTGTTTAACTAACCTGATAGAGTTTCTTGATGAGGTAACACAGAGGGCAGATGAGGGCAATGCAGTTGATGTGGTGTATAAGGGCTTTCAAAAGGCATTTGACGAAGTACTGCATGGTAGGCTTGTTATCAAGATTGGGGCCTATGGATTAAAGGAGGCAGTAACAACATGGATGCAGGATTGGCTAAGTGACAGGAAACAGAGAGTAGTGGTGAACGGTTGTTTATCGGACTGGAGGGAGGTGTACAATATTGTTCACCAGGGATCGGTGCTGGGACCACTGCTTTTCTTGATATATATTAATGACTTGGACTTGGGTGTACAGGGCACATTTTCAAAATTTGCAGATGACATGAAACTTGGAAGGGTATTGAACAGTGAGGAAAATAGTGATAGACTTCAAGAGGATATAGACAGGCTGGTGGCATGGGCAGACACGTGGCAGATGAAATTTAACGCAGAAAAATGCGAAGTGATACATTTTCGTAGGAAGAATGAGGAGAGGCAATATAAACTAGTGGGCACAATGCTAAAAGGGGGACAGGAACAGAGGGACCTGGGGGTATATGTACACAAATCGTTGAAGGTGGCAAAGCAGGTTGAGAAAGTGGTTAAAAAAAAGCATACGGGATCCTGGGCATAATAAATAAAGGTATAGGGCTCTATTTTAGCACCTGCTATCGGGTGCGTTCCTGACGGGGGGGGCTCTGAAAATCGGGGAATCCCGGAGTGGGTCGGGAGCCTGGCTCCAACCCGCCCACTTCCGGGTTCCCCACAGACGCGCCGACGTGCGCGCGCAGCCCCCGCATGTGGGACTCCCGCAGGCAATTAAAGCCAGCAGGGTGCCACTTGACAGTATTTATCTTGGTGTTTCAGGTCATTAACAGACCTGATTAAGGGAATATGTCAGGAGAGGTGGGATTTTAGAAACAACTGGGACTGTTTCCCATACTGTGGGAAAACACTCCTAGTTGAAATGGACATGCTGCAGCTGTCAGCCTGTGGCAGCTGCAAAGGTCCATTTGACAGGTGGTGGGGGGAGACCCTCACTCATTGCAGGAGGCCACTCTGTCACTTGGGACAAAGTTTGGCCTCCACCACCCTCCTCCTGACAAGAAAATTCACCAACTTGCACACTTACCCCGGGGTCCAGAGACATGTACCTACCTTGCAGACCCCCTCAGATGTACATCTTCCAGATGGGGGCCGCCGTAGCTGCAGTCATGACCTTCTCGGAGGGCGAACAGCATCACCAGCCTCGCCGGCCAAGCCGTCAACCCCTTGTGGAGCTCCACAACAGAGTGCTGTGACACATCCACCTGCACAGCAGGAGGGAGGGCAACCACAGAGAGAGATGCGTCGCAGGGGGCACTACCCTCACCACAGGGTTCACAGACCCAGGCTCAGCTTCCTGGACCTCTCTGAGCAGCAGTGCACACGGAGGCTCAGAGTCACTCGACATGTAGTCGTGGACATCTGCAGCCTCCTTCATGCCGAGCTGCTCCCGACTGGCCCGAGCACCATCTTCTTACCTGTCGCTGTCAACGTCACGACTGCCCTCAACAACTTCTCCTCCGCATCCTTCCAGGGTGTCACCGGGGACATCGCCGACGTCTCTCAGTCGTCTGCACAAAAGAGCCCTGCAAATACACCTACACCCACTCTGCAGTGACACAATGGGTGGCATCAGGTGTGGGTCTTCATTGTGATCCTCAGGAAAGGGCATTATTGCACAAACCAGACAAGATTCGCAAAGATGTGGCAGTAATGGTGCCAATATAATATGTGATGTGAGTTGGTCAGAAATGAAATAGAAAGTAAAAACCATGATAAACCCTCAAACACCCTTGTGCATCCCTTTCATGCTCACAACACGATTGCCTTTCACTACTACTGCACATATGTGATACATGCCCTGTGGCTGCAGCACAGGTAGTGGCAGGTTGAGTGAGGCTGACCGTGAAAGAGATGCATCAGAGGGTGAGTATGAGATAGAGCCATGAGATTGTATGAGGATTGGGTTGAGTGGCAGTAGCGGGATGAGTACTGGCGAGGTGAGTAAGTGCAGGTAAGATGAGGATGAGGTTTGAGTGGGTGTGAGGGGTGATGTGACAGAGTAGTGTTGGCAGTGCAGAAGGAGATGTGGGGTGGGGGTGGTGATGTGGCAGACGGAGTGTAGGGGAATGAGTAAGTGTACTCACTTTGGCTGACCTACTTAGGTCATTGCAGCGCCTCCTGCACTGTATGCAGGTGGGCGATATGTTGGTGGTGCAGGTGACCTCCTCTGCCACCTCGAGCCAGGCCTTCCTGGTGGCAGAGGCAGGCTGCTTCCTCCCGCCCACCGGGGGGAAGATCTCTGTCCTCCCCCTCCTCCTCAGCCCATGTATTGATACCTGGAGTGAGGCATCATTAAAGTGGGAGCAGCCTTCCCCCTGGGCTGCTCCATGCTGTAATTTTTCCTATTTCCTGCAGCATCTGTCAGTGGAGGACTGCCCCTTTAAATAGAGCTCCTCCAGCTGACAGACCTTACTGCGCATGCGCAGTCCGCCCGACACGCAGATCAGCAGTGGGGAACCCGGAAGACCAGGTAAGTGGATCCAATTAGGCTGCGATCGCGCACGGGGCAGACTGATTTCGCCGGGCGCGTTACCCACGCGCTAAATAGCCCCCCCCGCCGCGAACCCACAGCCCTGGCAATATCGAGCCCATAAAGTACAAAAGTTAGGAAGTCATGATGAACCTTTATAAAACATTGATTCGGCCACAACTGGAGTGTTGTGTCCAGTTCTGGGCACTGCAATGTAGGAACGATGTGACGGCCTTAGAAAGGGTGCAGACGAGATTTACTAGAATGATTCCAGGGATGAGGGACTTTAGTTACGTGGATAGACTGGAGAAGCTGGGGTTGGAACAGAGACGGTTACGAGGAGATTTGATAGAGGTATTCAAAATCATGAAGGGCCTAGACAGGGTCGATAGAGAGAAACTGTTCCTATTGGCGGAAGGGTCAAGAACCAGAGGGCGTAGATTTAAGTTGATTGGCAAAAGAACCAAAGGTGACATGAGGAAAAACTTCTTTACACAGCGAGTGGTTAGGATCTGGCATGCACTGCCCGAGAGGGTGGTGGAGGCAGATTCAATCATGGCCTTCAAAAGGGAACTGGATAAGTACTTGAAAGGAAAAAATTTGCAGGGTTATGGGGCTGGGGGGGGGGAGGGGAGTGGGACCAGCTGGATTGCTCTTACATAGAGCCGGAGCGAACTCAATGGGTGAAATGGTCTCCTTCCGTGCTGGAACCTTTCTATGATTCTATGATTCTATGATTCTAAAGCCCTTTAAAGTAAGCTTGCTGCTCACTCTTTGACGTGTCCTGCTGAGTTCCACATTTCACGAGACAGGGCCAGTTGATATTGGCCAACTTACAGGCATTTGATCAGAATTGAGTTCCGTATACCAAAACTAAGTGGGAAACATAAGAATATTAAGGAGATGACCAGAGTAGCAAGGGTTTACAGTGTTATAGCAAGGGTTGCCTTGAAAGTTTTTTTAAGACATTCTTGTACATTTTGTGTTTAAAGCCACTTTCCTATTTTCTACAGGATTTGGGTCTAGCAAATTTAACCTAGTTTGCATTCAACAAAACCTTTCAGCCAAAGGTTAGTGTTGGCATTCCATTCCTGTGCAACCATGAACTGTACCTAGAGAACAGCTGCTGCTAAGTTAAGCCAGGCACACAGTGTGATAGAGCCTTTGGTGTGATTTTCTCTCATTATTAGTTGTAGAGCATTTCCACTGCAAGTTCAATGCAAAACCTTTTGTTTGCTTTCGGAAACTCATTATTTGAGTAGCAGAGGTGTTCAATGTATGTTAACGGTACAAGTTACAGATCCTTCTATTTGTGCTGGTGGCTATTTTGGATTTCCTCATGTCCAACATTGAAGCTATCCTCTCAACTGCCTCTGCTTCCCTCAGCCCCACTGATCTCTTGCCCCCACTCTTCACAGACCCCACCCACAACACTCTGTAGTTTCTCCACCATTTCCCTTCATCGCACTCATTTCCAGCTCTCCCAGGTTTCTCAACCCAGATCCTCATTGCTCACTGGGAAAATCAAGCCCGGAGGTGATGAAGATGTGGATGAAGGTTTCAGCAGAGGTGGGGGGTGAGGTATGGGCGGAGGTGGATAATGTTAGGGAGGTGCAAATAGGTGGACTTTTCAGTGGACAGGCTATAGCGTTTCAGGCTCAGCTTAGTGCCAAATTAGGACACCAAGATTGTGCACTGTTGGGTTCAATCTAAATGAATAGCTGAGGAGGAGATTGAAGGCTAACGTGTCAAGAGCGAAACAGGACGGCCGCAGACTTACCAACACGAAGTTGGAGAAAGTTCTGGCTCAATGATAATAATGTTGGACAAACAGTTAGACAGCACAGTGGTGGTTTTGGAATCAAGAATGGTGGGGGGAGGTAGAGCTGGGTAGTAAGTGGCAGTGACAGCTCTGAGATGTCCCCATGGTAGGAGGGCCTTGTAGCGGCCTCCACTCCCTCCATTCCACCCACAACACTTACCTACAGTAGGACACCTGATTGGATCTTTGGGGCACTTCAGCCTCTTTAATGGTGCTCCTGGCTACTCCAGTGCTGCCGTGGTGGTCCTGCTGCAGCACCGCCAGAAATTTGCACCTTCGCACCGGTGAGCTTCCACTTGTAGGAATCTTACCGGGAACTCGCCCTGCATCCTTAATGATCCCCAACCCAGGAAATAGGTTTGCGGTTCTGGTGGTGTCAGAGGGGCAGGCAGAAAAAGTCCTGTCCCGCCAAGATACCATCCATGGAAGAAGAGTCCCAGCCCAAGTCTTGCCAGAGCCTGGACTTTCCTCAGCTCTAAACCAGCAATATTTGGCTCCTGGCAGAAACTTTGCATCTCAGGTACGTCCCTCCACACTTCTTGCTCAGCCTGAATCCTTAGGTGTGCACCCTGATGCACTCTGAGCTCGGCTTCAAATTTCACATCTGATTCATCGGCCACACCGCTTGCTCCTATCTTTATAACATCGCTTTCTTACTCCTTATCTCCCCCCACTGCTTCCCTGAAACCTCCATTACCTCAAGTCTCTATTTCTCTCAGGTTCCCCTACTCAACCCTATAAAAATTCCAACTCATTCAGAACTCTGTTTAGTCAAGGTCAGATTTTCCTTTCTCTCATTAAGCAAGTGTTAGGGAATTTTTATCTCCATAAGAGTGAGATCATTGATATTTTTAGAGAATGACAGATGAATGAGAAAACTGCAATAACTAAACACCCAAATTGATAATTAAGAATGATGCTTAAATTATAACAAAGACTAATGGTCAGTACAACCCATAAATACAAGGCTAAAATTTAGTTCACAAAGCCAGATGAGTCTCATTCATTTTGACAAGCAACCTTATCAAAAGCTTGAGAAACACAAAAGAGGGAAACACTTCTTTTATCTTCCAAGGCAAATAATTGAGTTTATGACAGCAAGAAGCAAAACTTGCTAAAAGTATGTTCTCAGTTTTATTATTATATATGTTCACTACTATGGTTGGAATACCTGAGGTTGACATCTCAAGGACAATTGAAGTTGTGTCTTGAAGCTATAATTGATGAAGCACCTGCCTCCACTCTTCTGCTTTCAGATGGAGATAAAACCAAGCCTAGCTGCACATAACAAGGCTCTCTGGAGCAGAAAAAAATAAAACCTCATGCAGATATCAGTTCCAGTGCCTGTGTCACAAGCAGACACAAAGGGCCCGATATTAGGAGGGAGGCGGGTTGGCAGCGGGGGGTCAACTGGGTGCGTGGGTAACCCGCCCAGTAAAATCGGTGGGTTCCCCACACGATCGTAAATAAGTTGAAGCCATTTACCTTGGCCTCCGGGTTTCGCGCTGGAATGCTGTGCAGCGGGCGGACTGCGTACCCGCATCATAAGCTGTCAGCTGGAGGAGCCCTATTTAAAGGGGCAGTTCTCCACTGACTGATGCTGCAGAAAATAGGCAAAATTACAGCATGGAGCAGCCCAGGTGGAAGGCTGCTCCCAGGTTTAATGATGCCTCACTCCAGGTCTTACTGGATGGGGTGAGGAGGAGGAGGAGGAGGAGGAGGAGGGAGATCTTCCACCTAGTGGATAGGAGGAAGTGGCCTGCCTCTGCCACTTCGAAGGTCTGGCTCGAGGAGGTCACCAGCACCATCAACATATCACACATCTGCATACAATGCAGGAGGCACTTCAATGACCTAACCAGGTCAGCCAAGGTGAGTACTCTTACTCATTCCTCTACACTCCGTCTGCCACATCACCACCCCCACCCCACATCTCCTTCTGCACTGCCAACACTACTCTATCACATCACTCCTCACACCCAGTGAACCCTCATCCTCACCTTACCTGCACTTCCTCACCTACCCAGTACTCATCCCACCACTACCACTCAACCCAATCCTCATACAATCTCATGGCTCTATCTCATACTCACCCTCTGATGCATCTCTTTCACGGTCAGCCTCACCCCACCTGCCACTACCTGTGTGGCAGCCACAGGGCATGCATCACGTATGTGTAGTAGGAAGGGTAAGGCAAACGTGTCGTGAGCATGAAAGGGATGCACAAGGGTGTTTGAGGGTTTGTCGTGGTTTTTATTTATATTTGGTTTCTGATCAACTCACATTACATATTATATTGTCACCACTACTGCCACGACTTGGCCATTCTTGACTGGCTTGTGCAATAAGGCCCTTTCATGAGGTTCTCCATGAACACCCTTGATGCCACCCATTGGGTCACCCTGGGTGTATGTGTAGTTGCATGACTACTTTGTGCAGGTGCCTGTTGCACAGCACTGTGTTGTGTAGCTCCACGTGGCGGAGGTGGACGGCGTGCCTGACGAGGCTGGTGATGTTGGTCGTCCTCCAATGGAGTGATGAATGCAGCTATGGAACACCCCCCCACCCCCCGACCATCCTGACGGTGTGAGTGTGAGGGAGTACGCAAAGTAGGTAAATGTGTTTGAACAGCAGAGTTTAGCGTTTGATGTAATAATTTTGAGTGTGGAGACAACGGTGTGGCAGGCAAAACTTTGTCTGAGGTGACAGAGTGCCCTGCTGCAATGAATGAGGTATTCCCCCCAACTGTCAAGGAATCCTCTGCATCTCCCAATGGCTGCTGACTGAAACACGTCTGCAACAACAGGGAGTGTTTCCCACAGCATGGGAAACACGCTGAGGAGAGTCCAAAATCACATCCCTGCTAAAATCTCTTCCCAATGAGGTCTGTCAACGACCTCAAGTACCTCCCTAACTATCTAAACTGTCATCCCGCCGGCTTTAATTGCCGGGGGAGTCCCGCATGTGGGGGCTGCACGCACACCGATTCGCGTAATTGGGGAACCCGGAAGTGGGCAGGTTGGAGCCGGGCTCCGGACCCACTCCGGGATTTCCCAATTTTAGGAACCCCCCCACCACGAACGCACCCGCTCGGTCAGCCTAAAATTGACCCCAAAGAATTTTGAATTAACATCAAACTAGAGGGCAGATTTTTGATCATTACTAGAAAGGATCAAAATCTACATAATGTTTCATCTGTCACTGGAATAAAGAGGTTCCATGTATTGTTGTTGTATCTATTAACTTGTTGAGTTAATACTTTTTTTTATTCGTTCACGGGATGTGGGCGTCGCTGACAAGGCCGGCATTTATTGCCCATCCCTAATTGCCCTCGAGAAGGTGGTGGTGAGCCGCCTTCTTGAACCGCTGCAGTCCGTGTGGTGACGGTTCTCCCACAGTGCTGTTAGGAAGGGAGTTCCAGGATTTCGACCCAGCGACAATGAAGGAACGGCGATATATTTCCAAGTCGGGATGGTGTGTGACTTGGAGGAGAACGTGCAGGTGGTGTTGTTCCCATGCGCCTGCTGCTCTTGTCCTTCTAGGTGGTAGAAGTCGCGGGTTTGGGAGGTGCTGTCGAAGAAGCCTTGGCGAGTTGCTGCAGTGCATCCTGTGGATGGTGCACACTGCAGCCACAGTGCGCCGGTGGTGAAGGGAGTGAATGTTTAGGGTGGTGGATGGGGTGCCAATCAAGCGGGCTGCTTTGTCCTGGATGGTGTCGAGCTTCTTGAGTGTTGTTGGAGCTGCACTCATCCAGGCAAGTGGAGAGTATTCCATCACACTCCTGACTTGTGCCTTGTAGATGGTGGAAAGGCTTTGGGGAGTCAGGAGGTGAGTCACTCGCCGCAGAATACCCAGCCTCTGACCTGCTCTCGTAGCCACGGTATTTATATGGCTGGTCCAGTTAAGTTTCTGGTCAATGGTGACCCCCAGGATGTTGATGGTGGGGGATTCGGCGATGGTAATGCCGTTGAATGTCAAGGGGAGGTGGTTAGACTCTCTCTTGTTGGAGATGGTCATTGCCTGGCACTTATCTGGCGCGAATGTTACTTGCCACTTATGAGCCTAAGCCTGGATGTTGTCCAGGTCTTGCTGCATGCAGGCTCGGACTGCTTCATTATCTGAGGGGTTGCGAATGGAACTGAACACTGTGCAGTCATCAGCGAACATCCCCATTTCTGACCTTATGATGGAGGGAAGGTCATTGATGAAGCAGCTGAAGATGGTTGGGCCTAGGACACTGCCCTGAGGAACTCCTGCAGCAATGCCCTGGGGCTGAGATGATTGGCCTCCAACAACCACTACCATCTTCCTTTGTGCTAGGTATGACTCCAATACTGATAGCTATATGCTGTGTTTCTCTAAGCCTTGATTACAGGAGTTACATTTTATCATGTTTCAAGTTGAGCTGTGCTTCTATAACCTTGGCAGTTGGGTTTTATTGTTATGCTTATGATCAAGTTGATAATTATGGAGGATATTTTCTAATTGCCATACTGATTCTTGTCAAATGGAAGAGAGGAGGGTGAGAAATTGTGAGTGAGCAGCCTCTGCGGCTAACATTTAAAGCAATACATAAGCCACTATCCACATGTGGCTAATTGGGAATCCAGATGTGCCTAATTGCATTTCTGATTAGTTAATAAAAAATGAATAATAGACATCGTCATTTGCCATGATCTCAATATTCATATCCGCATGGCGTATGCATGTGTACTTTAACCTTATTGTGTGCTTGTTATTAAAATGGTAAGATGAAAAGCAGAATGTGTGAGTGTTTTTTGACTGTTGTGTGTGTTTTACTTCTTTGGTGGTTTGGGCTTGAATCATTGAATCATAGAAATTTACGGCACAGAAGGAGGCCATTCGGCCCATCACGTCTGTGCCAGCCTAAAAAGAGCTATCCAGCCTAATTCCACTTTCCAGCTCTTGGTCTGTACCCTTGTAGGTTACAGCACTTCAAGTGCATATCCAAGTACTTTTTAAATGCGATGAGGGTTTCTTCCTCTACCACACATTCAGGCAGTGATTTCCAGACCCCCACCACCCTCTGGGTGAAAAAAATTCTCTTCAGCTCCCCTCTAATCCTTCTACCAATTACTTTAAATCTATGTCCCCTGGTTATTGACCTCTCTGCTAAGGGAAATAGCCTTCCAATCCACTCTATCTAGGCCCCTTATAATTTTATACACCTCAATTAAATCTCCCCTCAACCTCCTCTGTTCCAAAGAAAACAACCCCAGCCTATCCAATCTTTCCTCATAGCTAAGATTCTCCACTCCTGGCAATATCCTCATAAATCTCCTCAGTGCCCTCTCTAGTGCAATCACATCTTTCCTGTAATGTGGTGACCAGAACTGTACGCAGTACTCAAACTTGGCCTAACTAGTGTTTTAGTTCTAGCATAATCTTCCTGCTCTTGCATTCTAAGCCTCAACTAATAAAGGAAAGTATCCCATATGCCTTCTTAACCACCTCATCTACCTGTCCTGCTACCTACAGGGATCTGTGGACATGTACTCATACCTACCTAACAGCACTGTGGGAGAACCTTTACCACATGGACTGCAGCAGTTCAAGAAAGCAGCTCACCACCATCTTCTCAAGTGCAATTAGGGATGGGCAATAAATGCTGGCCTTGCCAGCGAGGCCCACATCCCATGGACGAATTAAAAAAAGGTCCCTCTATTCCTCTACACCTCTCAGTATCCTCTCATTTATTGTGTATTTCCTTACCTTGTTTGCCCTTCCCAAATGCATTACCTCACACTTCTCTAGATTGAATTCCATTTGCCACTTTTCTGCCCACCTGACCAGTCCATGGATGTCTTCCTGCAGTCTACAGCTTTCTTCCTCGCTATCAACCACACGGCCAATTTTTATATCATCTGCAAACTTCTTAATCATGTCCCCTACATTTAAGTCTAAATCATTGATTATATCACAAAAAGCAAGGGATCTAGTACTGAGTCCTGTGGCACCCCACTGGAAACAGCCTTCCAGTCACAAAAACACCCATTGACCATTACCCTTTGCTTCCTGCCACTGAGCCAATTTTGGATCCAACTTGCCACTTTCCTTTGGATCCCATGGGCTTTTACTTTTCTGTCCAGTCTGCCATGTGAGACCTTGTCAAAAGCCTTGCTAAAATCCATGTAGACTACATCAAACTCATCGACCCTCCTTGTTACCTCCTCAAAAAATTCAATCAAGTTAGTCAGGCATGTCCTTCCCTTAACAAATCCATGCTGACTGTCCTTGATTAATCCGAGCCTTTCTAAATAACAATTAATACTGCCCCTCAGAATTGTTTCCAATAATTTGCCCACCATCGAGGTTAGGCTGACTGGCCTGTAATTACTCAATCTATCCCTTTCTCCCTTTTTATACAACGGTATAACGTTAGCAGTCCTCCAGTCCTTACAGATTATTTGACAATATGTTTTTAAGAAATGATGTAGCTGTGGTAATCTTTGGAAAGCATCTGGAATTAATGCTTGGTGCACCAGTCATCCTTGTTGGATTGCTGGAAGCACTACTAATTCATCTTTGGCATTTTTCACCATCTTGCTGTACCATGGCTTTGCTATCCTGGTCGTGGAGATACACGCTGAGGCCCCTTTTCAGGGTGAAGGTATAAAGTGTGCAGCAATTATTCTGGAAACCCTCAAGGGAAGGAAATTGTACTATAATGCTGCCCCCAATTGGTCCAAACTTGTGGAGCACTGCTTTACGATCTCGATGGTATGTTTGGTAATAATTCTGGTTGTAACCATTTGGCCCATATTAGCTTATCCATCCAAAAAAAAAACTACAGTTTTTGTACAATTTTTAAAAAAAATCTACAGAGGTTAAAGGCCTAATTTTAACCTGGAGCGGAAATTGGAAGAGCAGGTGACAGAGGGAACAGAGCAGGGTAAGTCTCCTCGCCAATTTTAACTGCCTGCCTGGTTTCCGCTGGGCGAATAGAGTTAAAATCACCCCTTTAGAATCATGCAACCATGATTTGGTCAAGCATTAAAACCTGTTGTTTGAATTACACTAGTCAACCATTGAATAATTTTATACCTTCTTGATGCCTTAAAGACTCTTCATTTTACTGTCAGTTACTCTTTATGTATCCATTATATAGATGCTACTCCCAAAGGGGCTCTTTAGTAAATATTGCCTTCTTCTACTATTTGCAAATACGCTCACCACTGGCAGCTAAACAAAGGCTCCACTAAGGAGGCTGTTATCCTATTTCCCAGATTATTTAGAGGAGAAGGGAAGTATAGCAAGTGCGCAGTAAATATTCCTTATTGTTAGTCTTGGTACCTTTAATTAAAAGCAGATATAAATATTTACCTCATAAAAAATTGGTGCCATTATTCACTATGGTGATGACATCTATTATCAGATGGCGTGTAAAGCTTGCACGATAAAGGAAACAGCTTCAGCTCAGTGTAACTGACTTTTTATCAAGGGTCACAGTCCCTAACAGGGTGTTACTTGAGGGACACTATCAGGAACGCTGCACCAAAGAGTGATGGGAATAGCTTGATGATTTTCACTTATTGTATGGAGGCTGATAAGATAGTTCCTCACCTTCACATACAGTAGCATTCAGCAGCTCCTGCCAGCTTATAAACTTCATCTTGTAGACTGCATGGCTCGCCCAGTCTGCATCTAATCAGTTGCCTAATTGATAATGCTCAAAGGCAGCCTTTGTTTTCTCCTGTTGATCAGTAACGAAAGTGATGAAGTTATTATCCTTCCAGAGTAATATATCTGTGACCAAATCAAACAGAAAAAAAAGGAGACATTAATAGTGACATTTTGAGGGCATGTTTGGTCCTGCTGTTAGGTATTAGGTTTTCAGGCAGGGGCACCATGGTTCATAATCTGCTTACTACTAAAACATTCCTACATAGTAATCCCCTTAAGTGGGCTCCAGTCTATACAGCTACTAAATAGCTACCAGCATTGCTGGGAAGTCAAGAGGAATCCTGTGCAAAAAAAGTCTGGCTCTCATCTGAAGAAATTGTACACTCCTTGCCCTGGGCCAATGACAGAGAAATGGGCACTCCCATTATTGTATGCCTTTGATCAAAAGTTAGCTGGGGGTAACTTTTGAAGCTTCATTTTTGCTTTGACCAATGCAAATAAGATTGAAATTAAATTGCTTTACTGAGGAAACATTAATTTTATTAGATCTGTGATATTTTCCGTCTCACAAAATTTGAATTAGTAAAATATATCCCTAGACTGCACCACAAGGAATATCTCATGCAGCTAGGAACACTAGATAAGTATCCTATTTTCACTAAGTCAGATATACCTTGTTTGATAGCATCAGTCCCTGTTTCGTGTTCAAGTAATTACTTTCATGTTTCTAATTTATAGATTAATAATAAATGTAATAATTTATTAATAATAATGGATTTATTCTCCAGTAAAGAACATCTGTCCACTCAATTTTTCTACATTTCACAACAGATTGTTAATTCCAAATGTTTCTCTTGGGCTGAGAATTGATCATGTTTCTGTAATTCTTTTCCTGTTGCACGAAAGCATCACTTTTGGCCGAAGCTGTATCCAAAATTATTTCATTACGCTCTTTCCCAAAGTAGCCAGATTGTAACATGTAACTCTAGTCACTGCCGCCCACAAGCATTTGGCCTGGTGCTCTCAGCTATTAAATCTGTAAGCCCATGGATTATTCCAAGATATTTTTACCACTGATACAAATTTGACGAAGTCAACATTTTCTTCTCCAACCTGTGGCAGTTTGTCCAGACATCTCTCCGTATAACTGAACAGTGAGAGCGACATGTCTCTTTCTTGAATATAGCATGCACTTCCTGTAAATGTCACACTTATCTCCTGTTACGCTTTCTCCATCACGCTTAGTTGATAAAGCCCCTGTTATAAAAGAGAGACTCCTCTGCTTCACCAGGAATAATGCCATGATGTGGAGATGCCGGTGATGGACTGGGGTTGACAATTGTAAACAATTTTACAACACCAAGTTATAGTCCAAAAAATTTATTTTAAATTCCACAAGCTTTCGGAGGCTTCCTCCTTCGTCAGGTGAACGGTATGGAAATGACATTTTCGAATCCTTCGCATTTGAAAATCACAGAACAATGCCTGGTGATTACTGCCCGTTGCCAAGGCAATCACAGTGAGCAGACAGAAAGGTGTCACCTAAAAAGGCCACCGAATATACAAACCCCCCCAAAAAAAAGAGAGAGAGAAGGAAGACAGTCAATGACCCGTTATATTAAAAACAGATAACATTTGTTCGCTGGTGGGGTTACGTGTAGTGTGACATGAACCCAAGATCCCGGTTGAGGCCGTCCTCATGGGTGCGGAACTTGGCTATCAATTTCTGCTCGACGATTTTGCGTTGTCGTGTGTCTCGAAGGCCGCCTTGGAGTATGCTTACCCGAAGGTTGGTGGCTGAATGTCCATGACTGCTGAAGTGTTCCCCGACAGGGAGAGAACCCTCCTGTTTGGCAATTGTTGCGCGGTGTCCGTTCATCCGTTGTCGCAGCGTCTGCATGGTCTCGCCAATGTACCATGCTCTGGGGCATCCTTTCCTGCAACGTATGAGGTAGACAACGTTGGCCGAGTCACAGGAGTATGAACCGTGCACCTGGTGGGTGGTGTCCTCTCGTGTGATGGTGGTGTCTGTGTCGATGATCTGGCATGTCTTGCAGAGGTTACCGTGGCAGGGTTGTGTGGTGTCGTGGACGCTGTTCTCCTGAAGGCTGGGTAATTTCCTGCGAACGATGGTTTGTTTGAGGTTGGGTGGCTGTTTAAAGGCGAGTAGTGGAGGTGTGGGGATGGCCATAGCGAGGTGTTCGTCATCATTGATGACATGTTGAAGGCTGCGGAGAACATAGCGTAGTTTCTCCGCTCCGGGGAAGTACTGGACGACGAAGGGTACTTTGTTGGTTGCGTCCCGTGTTAGTCTTCTGAGGAGGTCTACGCGATTTTTCGCTGTGGCCCGTCGGAACTGTCAATCGATGAGTCGAGCATCATATCCCGTTCTTACTAGGGCGTCTTTCAGCGTCTGTAGGTGTCCATTGCGTTCCTCCTCGTCTGAGCAGACCCTGTGTATTCGCAGGGCCTGTCCATAGGGGATGGCCTCTTTGACGTGGTTAGGGTGGAAGCTGGAAAAGTGGAGCATCGTGAGGTTGTCCATGGGCTTGCGGTAGAGTGAGGTGCTGAGGTCCCCGTCTTTGATGGAGATTCGTGTGTCCAAGAAAGAAACTGATTCTGAGGAGTAGTCCATGGTGAGCTTGATGGTGGGATGGAACTTGTTGATGTTATCGTGTAGTCTCTTTAGTGATTCCTCACCGTGGGTCCATAGAAAGAAAATGTCGTTGATGTATCTGGTGTATAGTGTTGGTTGGAGGTCCTGTGCAGTGAAGAAGTCCTGCTCGAACTTGTGCATGAAAATGTTGGCATATTGGGGTGCGAATTTGGTCCCCATGGCTGTTCCGTGTGTTTGGGTAAAGAACTGGTTATTGAAGGTGAAGACATTGTGATCCAGGATGAAGCGGATGCGTTGTAGGATGGCGTCTGGAGATTGGCTGTTGTTGGTGTTGAGTATTGATGCTGTTGCAGCGATGCCGTCATCGTGGCGAGACGTCCATCGTGGTGAGAAGTGTTCCTGGTTCAACAGGTCCGTGGGTACTGAGTTTTTGTAGAAAGTCTGTAGTGTCGCGACAGAAGCTGGGGGTTCCCTGCACGATGGGTTTCAGGATGCCCTCGATGTATCCAGAGAGGTTCTCACACAGGGTTCCGTTGCCTGATACGATAGGACGTCCGGGTGTGTTGGCTTTGTGTATCTTTGGGAGGCAGTAGAAGTCTCCCACGCGGGGAGTACGTGGGATGAGAGTGTGTAGGATGTTTTGAAGGTCTGGATCGAAGGTCTTGATCAGTTTGTTGAGCTGATGGGTGTGTTCTTTTGTCGGGTCTGTGGGTAAGCGTCTGTAGTGTTCCTGGTTGTCCAGTTGTCGGTATGCTTCTTTGCAATAGTCCGTTCTGTTCTGTATGACGATGGCTCCTCCTTTGTCCGCTGGTTTGATGACGATGTTGCGGTTGGTCTTGAGAGCTTTGATGGCGTTGCGTTGTGCTTGGGTGACATTCTGGACTGTCTTCCGAGTGCGGCTGATGAATCTGGCATAGACGCATTTCCTGACAGCTTGAGCATACATGTCAAGCTGAGGGCAGCGACCCTCTGGAGGAGTCCAGTGAGACTGGAATAATGCCACAGGAGATCTGCTTGTATATAATATAATCCTCGATTTCAACTTCGGGCTAGTTTTTGCCGGGTCGGTTGTGGGCATCAATTTTAACCACCCCCCGGCTTGGAGGAAACCAGGCAAGTGGGCAGTTAAAATGGAACAGGGAACTTATCCATTCCTTTACCTCCCTGATCTGACCGACTGCAATTTTAATTTGCAGGTGGCAAGGACACCATCCTTAAGTCAGCAGGGTCCTCTTTAAATATGCCAACATTATCAGGGCATGATTTGCGATTTTAACTTCAGGCTGGAGCAGGGGAGCAGCAGTGATTTCCCCACCAGGCCAAACCTGCTGGGAACAGCAGCCAGGACCAGAAGATGGCCATGATCAGCAAGGTAAGTTTTTTTTTTAGTTTTCTTATGGACCAGGAGGCGCAATAGTGCTCCTCAGGGCCTCACAAGGAAACCTTGGGCCTCCCCTGCTCCAGGATACCCCTTGACCGGGATACCACCAGGCCCCACCCCCCGCCTCCTGCCTATCCACTTACGCTGCAATCAAGGGCCTCTCGGGCCTTATTATGATCTCACCAAGGGGTTTCCCACTAGATTCACTGATCCACTGGGAAACCCGTTCGCTTCCAAGCGCAATTAGCGAGGGTTAGGCAGAGGCCTATTTAAAGCAGGAAGACATCACTTGAAGCGAGGTTGCATTCCTTTCTGCAAGACTTCAACGTTGGAGTGGTGCAGCAAGAAACTGAGGCAGCACAAGTCAAGACAAGCTCCCAGGTTCTCTGAGGACTACCTGGAAGTCCCCTGGAAGTCCTGCTAGAAGAGGTAAGGGCGAGGAGGGAAGTTTTCTTCCCAGCCACTGCCAGTAGGATCCCCAAAGACTGCTAGGAATGGAAAAAGACAGCTCCAACAGCATCACCCCCAGGATGTGGATACATTGCAGGAAGCGCTTCAATGATCTCACAAAAGTAGCAAGGATCAGCACAACTCTTCATTTATCCAGTTCTCTCAAAACACACGGCAACTGTCCTTTCCCCCCTCCTCCATCACTCTCAACAATTCTCTCCCCTCCATCACATCCTTCACCAACCGACACAAGGGCACACTATAACATTTATCATTCTCAGTACAAACACACACTCACCTCTTCCTTGCTCCCAACACAGCAGCCACTAGCACCATTCTCGTCAAGGGTGATAGCCTCTGCACAATCATCAACTTCTCTCATGGCTCCTTCCTCACTTCACACTCCACACACTTACTTTCAATTCAATACTTTCCCATCCTGATTTCCTCTTGCTTCTTCTCCCACTCAGCACAACAAGCAGAAGCTTCATACATCTGCATTCTCATTTGTACGAGTCACTCACTAACTCCCGCCCTCCCTCTCAGCGCACCATAACAGGGAAAGGACTAGGACCTAGGAAGGATCCACCCAACCTCATGGTGCTGTCGGAGCTGGAGAAGCAAGCGCTCGAGATCGATGGCCCTGTAAGAGCAGTCAGGATAGGGCATTTCGAGGCTGGGAGCTTTCAGTTAACAGGGTCTCTGACTATTATTTACATAACAGAAGTGCACAAACATGCAGCTTGACTACATCAAGCTGCATTGTGATATCTGTCATCTGCTACTGTCCAGCATCTCAGTGCTTTGTCCCGGCTCTCATTGCTCTAGATCCTTCTGAAAAGGCAGAGCCCCCTGTAGAAGACACCTCAGAGGAGGACAATCCTTCTGACGAGGCACCATCACACGCTCCGTCCCTCCCAAGCACCAGCACAGAGATTGATACCCTGGCTGGTTGAGTTAGAGGGGTCTGCACATGGTGAAACAGCCAGCACTAATGAGCAGCAGTAGGTACTGATGGCAGGGACAGCTCAGGAGACAGCTCACTGGAGGGTGAGGTCTGCTCCCAGTCTCACTGAGGACATTCAAAAGCGAATTGGATAAATACTTGAAGGGAAAAAATTTATAGGGCCATGGGGAAACAGCAGGGGAGTGGGACTAATTGGATAGTTCTTTCAAAAGGCGGCACAGGCACGATGAGCTGAATGGCCTCCTCCTGTGCTGTACGTAGTATGATACAATGATACTATGACAGTGATGTGGACTTCAGGAGTCCAGCATTGAGAAAAAGCTGCTTGATTTCTGTAAGCCGTTATATCGGGTATCGGAAGGTCTGCCCAAGTGTGGAGGAGGGCACTTCCAGCCTGTGTAGTGTTATCTCCCAGGGTAACAGCACTCTGCAGTCCATTCTGGAGAGTAGGGTCACCTCCAGGGACGCTGCAGCCAGGCCTTCACATCAGATGTCAATGTTCACAGACTTTGGTGGAAGCTCAAACGGCTACCACGCAGATTCTGGGCTCAAAGCTGTGCTCCGTCTTGGAGAGGCAGAGGTCCACCTTTTTTACATAGAATTACATCGAATGTACAGCACAGAAACAGGCCATTCGGCCCAACAGGTTTATATCAGTGTTTTTGCTCCACACAAACCTTCTCCCACCCTTCTTCAAGTAACCCTATCAGCATATCCTTCCATTCCTTTCTCCCTCATGTGTTTATCTAGCTTCCCCTTAAATGCATCTATGCTAGTCGCCTCAACCACTCCTTGTGGTAGTGAATTCCACATTCTAACCACTCTCTGAGTAAAGAGGTTTCTCCTGAATTCCCTATTGGATATATTAGTAACTATCTTATATTTATGACCTCTAGTTCTGAACTCCCCGGCAAGTGGAAACATCTTCTTTGCGTCTACCCTACCAAACGATTTTAGAATCTTAAAGACCTCTATCAGGTCACCCCTCAGTCTTCTCTTTTCTAGAGAAAAGAGCACAAGCTCAATCTTTCCTGATAGGTATGACCTCTCAGTTCTGGTATCATCCAAATAAATCTTTTTTGCACCTTCTCCAATGCCTCTATATCCTTTTTATAGTATGGAGATCAGAACTGTGCACACTACTCCAAGTGTGATCTAACCAAGGTTCTGTACAAGTTTAACATAACTTCTCGGCTATTCAACTCTATCCCTCTGGAAATGAACCCCGGTGCTTGGTTTGCTTTTTTTATGGCCTTATTAACCTGCATTGCTACTTCTAGTGATTTATGTATCTGTACCCCTAGATCCCTGTGCTCCTCTACTCCATTTGGACTCTTATTATCCAAGCACTATATGGCCCCCTTATTCTTCCAACAAAATGTAATATGTCACACTTATCTATATTAAAATTCATTTGCCAACTACATGCCCATTCTGAAAGTTTATTAATGTCTTCCTGTATTTGTAGCAGTGCTCCTTGGTGTTAACTATACCCCCCAATTTGGAGTTGTTCCCAAATTTTGAAGTTGTACTTCCGATTCCCGAGTCCAACTCATTTATGTAAATAGTGAACAACAGCGATTCCAGCACTGATCCTTATGGAACATCACTTCCCACCTTTTGCCAGTTTGAGTAACTACTTTTAACACTTACTCTCTGCTTTCTGTTTTGTAGCCAGCTTGCTATCCAATCTATTTGTCCCCTGACTCTTCACACTCCGACCTTAGTCATGAGTCTACTATCCGGCCTTTTGAAAATCCAAATATATTACATCTACTACATTACCCTTGTCTACCCTTTCTGTTACTTCTTGAACAAATTCAATAAGGTTGGTTAAGCATGACCTTCCTTTTTGAAATCAGTGCTGACTATTCTTTGTTATATTTTTGGTTTCTAGATGTTTCTCTAATACATCTTTGAGTATGGATTCCATTATCTTTCCTACCACCAACATTAAGCTAATTGGTCTATAGTTCCCTGGACTTGTTCTTTTTCCCTTTTTTATATAGCCCTTTCCCACTGCCATTCTATTTCTTTGGTTATCAGTAAATGTTTCCAGTTTATTTTCCCTAGTTCCATTCTCATCCCCTGAAAATCAGCTTTTTTCCAATTTATTATTACGGTCTTTGTCTTACTTATGTCCTTCTCAATCTTTATTTTAAACCTTGCTATGATATGATCGCTATTGCCTAGATGTTCTCCTATGCTTACTTCTCTTATTGTTTTGGTTCATTTCCCATTACTAGATCCAGCAGTGTTTCATCTCTTGTTTGGCTTTTAATATACTGGGTAAGAAAAGAGTCCTGCACACATTGTAAAAACTCAATTCCCTGTACCCTTTTATCCACTTCTTCTTGCCAGTTTATTTGGGGATAGTTAAAATCTCCCATGATTATTATTCTATGTAATTTACTCATTTCACATATTTGCTTACATATTTCATCCTCCACCTCCTTTCCGCTATTAGGTGGTCTGTAGTATACCCCTATTAGTATGATCGATCCCTTCTTATCTTTTATTTCAATCCATAAAGATTCTGTTTCTATCCTTCTGTTAGTTATGTCCCTTTTCTCTACTGCCATTATGTTATCTCTAATTAGTACAGCTTCTCCATCCCCCCTTCCTTTCTGATTATGTTATAGCCTGCAATATTTAGTTGCCAGTCCTGTTCTTTATGTAGTCATGTTTCAGCTATTCCTATTACACCTGGTTCCTCGCTTATTGCCTCAAGTTCCTTCGTTTTATTTTGGACGCTGTGTACAATGCTGTACCAGGTAGTTTAATTCATCTTTAATAGTTGTTCCTTTTACTTTGTTTTTAACAGTTCTGTTATACTTCTGTTTCATAACTGTATATGTTCCTTGACCGTTTGTTGTCTTTATTCCTTACCCTGGTCTGATCTTTGTACTTATCTCCTGTTTCTTTTATCTTTAAGATTTAGTTATTGCTACCAGATCCCTCCCCCCATCTTGCTAGTTTAAAGCTTTATGAACAGCCCTATTTATCCCTTCACCTAGGACTCTGGTCCCACTTCGGTTCAGGTGGAACCCATCCCAGCGGTACAGCTCCTTCTTGCCTCAGTACTGGTGCCAGTCTCCCATGAAATGGAACCTTTCCTTCCCACACCACTCTTTCAGCCATGTATTCACTTTTCTGATCTACCTATCCCTATGCCAATTAGCACATGGCTTGGTAGTAATCCTGTGATTACTACCCGTGAGGACCTGCTTTTTAATTTAGTTCCTAGCTTCTGATAGTCTCTTAGCAGGACCTTCTCCTTGTTCTTCCTTATGTCCTTGGTGTCAACATGGACCAGAACAATTGGATCCTCCCCCTCCCTTTCCAAGTTCCTCTCCAGTTGATCTCAGGTATCCTTTACCCTTGCACCAGGTAGGCAACACACCCTCCTGGACTCTCGGTCATGACTGCAGAGAACGCTATCTATCCCCCTGATTATAAAATCCCCTATGACTACAACCTTTCTGTTCTGATCCTCCCCCAACCCCCTTAGACTGCCTCATGCTCTGTGGTGCCATGGTTAGCATTCTGGGCATCCTCTCTGCAGCCTTCATCCTTATCCTCACAGGTAGCAAGTACCTCGTACCTGTTGGATAGGACCAGTGTCTGCAGGACCTCCTTCTCTACCTCCCCCTCCCTTATGTGTCAGAGTGTCTCTAACTCGCACTCCATCACAAAGAGTCTGAGCCGGCGTGTATCAAGCCAGAGATATTTATTACAGAAGTGGCAATCCAGGACAATCGCTGTCCACAAACTCCCACATATTAAACCCCTGACACACAGCCTGTACTGCCATTTCTAGTTTTTATTTATTTAATCAGTAGTTTATTTCTATGACTAATAGAATCACTTGAGATCTAGATTATATTTAGTAAATGGATTTAGCTTGATTTCAAAATAACTAGTAATTGCTTAGTCAATTTTTTAATTATATGTATTTTTTAATTAAGTTTTAAAAGTTGATAGATTAGTTTATAGTCCCTTGGTTTAAATCACTTAGCACTTCCTTCCCCCTCCATAACAAATTCCCACACTCACCAAATTCCCAGTTGAAAGTCCTCACTCTGTTAGCAATTCACTCCGTTAGAGGTTCGCTCCATGTCTTTACTAACCTCAGTGCTCAAGCTCACCTTGGAAAGATTGATGGAGCAAATAGATAGGGACTTTGAAGACGATACTCATCTTCTGCAAGCTTCTCTCCCACAGATCAGTGGAAGTGATGAACCCTAACCCTATGGGAGTGGCAATGGCGCATCCAGTTGCTAATGTTTGCAGCATAATTTCAAGGCCCAAGAGTTTCTTTAGAGTGGCCTGTTATGTGTTGTACCAACATGCTGCCCTATGAACTGCTAGGACCTGGACTCATTCCTTCAATTCCCTGCTCTGTGAGATCATAGCCGTGGTCAGGCCATCAGAGTAGGTGTCAAACAAGGAATGTCTCCACAAGAAGGGAGGAAAAATCCAGGGTGAGTCAACCTGGGCCTCTACCATTTGACCCCTAGCGTCAGATTACATCACTGTACTGGCAGGTGGCCAGAACAATGTTCTGTAACCAATTAATTAGCCAATGAATCATTCCCCCAAAAACAATACCTTACATTTCTTCTCTTATGCATCCTGCTGTGCTGCAAGCTAAACTTCAGAAATCATACATTCCAAGAAGTAATTTTTGTACTGAATGTAACAACAAATTTTAAGATTTAAATCACGAGAGATTTTTATAACAAAAAATTGCTCAAAGCAAAATACGCTTAATTTTCTTTTCCCGCTCTTATCAACCTGAGACCAAATAGATTCGCAATGGAAATATGTTCAGAAACATACGGTTAAGCAACAATCTGTGCATACCCCACATTACTGGAATGTATGGTTCAGTTTGTGGATACCAGTGCCCTAACTCTGGCAATGCTGTTACCACGGGATGGCACTTTCATTACACTGGAATGTCTTCTGTTTAACTGTAAAATCTTTTGTGTTTAAGCACAAGACATTTGCACACATGTTGTCGTTATTGAATTCTGTTACAGGACATCTGCCAGAGTGAAACCCTAAAGTTAATTAAACTTTGTTTGTGAAGATAATCTTATGCTGAAGTAATTCAGCATTGTGCTTTAACCCTGTAAGTCCTGTATTTAAACCTATGAGTCCGTATTTATCTTAGCTTTGAAAAGCTATTTGTTTTCAAACTTCTGCACGAGTATTGTCAATTTGGAGTCTTGTTTCATCTAAAGACAGCAGTGCATGGCAGATCCAGTAATGAAGTGTGCCTATCAGCCATACAGTGTAATGGTGGAATGTGAGTTTTCATCATGGTTTCTCGCCAAGGTTTCAAATAGGCCTTCAAGGTGAAATATTGAGTAGAATCACAGAATGGTTACAGCACAGAAGGAGGCCACTCGGCCCATTGAGCCAGTGCCGGCTCTTTGTAAGAGCAATCCAGTTAGTCCCATTCCCCGGTCTTTCCCCATAGCCGTGCAAATTTTTCCTTTTCAAGTATATATCCAATTCTCTTTTGAAAGTTACTGTTGAATGTGATTCCACTGCCCTTTCAGGTCGTGTATTCCAGATCATTACAACTCGCTGAGTAAAAAAATTCTCCTCATCTCTCCGTTGGTTCTTTTGCCAATTATCTTAAATGTGCCCTTTGGTTACTGATCAATTGCCATTTTGATGTGAATCAGGGAAGGGCACGTAAGCAATTCTGTCCAATAATTTATCAATAATTAAATTCTTAACCTGTAATATTGAAAATAATTTTAGTTGGCCAGTTCTAACTCAACAAACGGAATTTCAAATCGCAGTCGAGACTGCGAGGCCTGTAGAAATCAAGGTTTCTTTCAAGTTTAGGGCTAGGATATCAACCTTCTAAGAATAAGTGACCAAACAGGCTGAAAATAATAATTTATTTTAATTCTTAGCTGCTGGAATAATGATTGAAGTATCTAATCCCAAATGAAGGATGATGTATTTTAGTTATTTCCTCTTTCCTGCGTTCTATGCTTCCAAATGGTGGGTTAGAGACACGCTTTTGTGTGGAATTCTTCTTTAACAATATGGTAGGTTCACTTATGAGTGGGAATTGGGAGGTGGAGGTGAACTGGCCTTGGAGGATCTTCTGTCCATTAAAATTAAATCATAAAATCTGCTATTATAATCTAAGCTTTTACATACACTGTTACAAATGTACACAGCTACCAGCAAAGCAGAGACAGTTACAGAATGGAAGCCGCACAATGCCACGGTCGATCAGCTAAGTTTCACATAACGTATCTCTCTTTTTTGACCCTGTGTTCCACATTGTGCTACAGTAAGTTATTGCCCTGTTGTCCTGTGACCACTGCAGTGAGTGCGCAGTTTGAAATAAATGTGGCCCAAAGGACATGGTGATATAACCGGCCAGCTGTAAATAATTACTAAAATACCATGCTGTAATTCTTTTTACAACCTTGGTCTTTAAGAATGTCAGTACTGGATGACAGAGTGTGATTAGCTGGAGCACTGTGGGCTTTGCATCTGTACAGGGGCCTCCAATATTAGATTGAGGCAAATAATGCAGTTAGTTTATTACTTCTGGACTTTTTTTTATTCAAGTATCCACATTCTTTAAAGTAAAAGTTGAAACAATTCCTTTTTTTTCTGTGGGCGTCAGTTATTGTGCAAAATGAGAAAAAGCTGGATCGTGATCTTTAACTATCAGACAATATGTTGTGGCTTAAATTTCTGAGATTTTTAATGCATGTAATTAAATTGCTATTCCAAGGAGTTTCACATCCAGATGAAACTATTATTTATACCTGTGTATGAGGCAACCCATGCACAAAATCAACCCACAAAATTTCACCCAACATCCTTGACTCCTGTAAAAGATGAGGGTTGACATTACAAAGTCCATGTGCACTTTCATGTTCATGTTGTAAAGACTATGGGGAAAGAGCAGGAAGTGGGACTAATTGGATAGTTTTTTTAAATGAAGGCATAGGCATGATGGGCTGAAGGGCCTCCTCTGTGCTATATGATTCTATGTTGGCTGATGTCGCAAATACATTTTCTCTTTGTCCTTTCTTATTTTAATCATGTATTCCTATCAGATGTTGCTCTTGTTTTTCTCCTGCTCCTGTATGGTGATATTTAAAGGGGAATTCACTCTCTCAATTTCACTCTGGCTCCTGCTTAAATCTGTTTGCATGAAATGGGTATGCACTCTCCACTAAAATAGTGGGCAGAGGAATGTCATCCGAATGTGTTAAGCATTTTCAACCTATTTTGGGTGAGGTGACTGTTCCCTGTCCACCCTCCATTAATCCTCCACACTATGCCTTTTACCCACTCTGCCTTGTTCAGCCCCAGGATCAGAATCTGCTACTACCTTCTTCCCAACCTCCCCTTGCTTCCTCCCAACCACAAACTCCACTCAGCTCCAGGCCCCCTCTACTCTTCCAGCTCTGGCCTATGGTTGCTCTACCTCAGGATCTCCAGTTAGTCTAAGCTCCTGCTTCCTTCCCTTCTGAATCCCTCTTCTTTTTTGCCTTGTTGTCACCTCATTCCCTCCGTGCAACCTTCCCACCACCACCCCCCCCCCCCGCCCCAGGACAATGGTCCTGCTCCTCCCACCCACTTATCCAGTCCTTCTCAACCTCCATTCCCTTATGGCCTCAAGACCCACGTGCTCCCCACTCTCTCCTAGCCCAAACTCGCCAATATCTTACAGCCTAAAGCCATGACCCTACTTCTTAAATGCTCTGTAGTTGTACTGTATGGATGTGCTCTATATCATCTATGGATGCTCTGTGGAAAGGCTCTATTATATTTTAATATTTTCTTGATGGACCTCTGTGTACATGATCCATACAGAAAGGATTTTCATTTCACATATAAATCAGAGTATGGAAAAGACATGTTAGGCCTACATGGTACAATTTGTCTTAAAATGTAAAGACTGACAGCAAATTTATATACAAGTCAGAAAAAACCCACATAGTCTGCAAAGGAGACATTAAATGAAGAGGCAGATTAAATTTTGGGATTTGCTACATTATGTTTGTTAATTCTTTAATCATTATAACTCGGGATGGGAATTGGGGGTGCGGAGCCAAAGCGAGCATTGATTCATCTGGTCTCCCGGAGCATGAGGCCCAGGGGATTTTAAGTCCCGGGCCGCATTTGCATGCTCCGAGACTGATCTCCCTGGAGCCGGTGGGAATGACATCAATGCCGGTGGACGGGAGTGAAAAATCGCAGGGTGTCAGGCCGCCACTGGGGACCCACGGAAATGGTCCCTGGTACAGTTAGTGAGGAAGGGAGGAGGAAATCAGAAAAGATCGCGATCAGGGGAGGGGATGAGAAGCCTAGGAGAGCAAAGGCCTGAGGTATCCTTGTGCAGCCGCAAGGAACCTTGAAAAAGTAAAAAATAAATTTGCCTGGACGTTTTGAGGCCACAATGCCAGCTACCACTAGTTTTCGCTGGCGGATCCGAGACTTTGGGGCTCTTAGTCCACCTGCAGTTAAAATGGCAGCACATCCAAATGACGCAACTTCGCCATTTAAATTAGATCCCCAATTCTCTGGAGCAGGCGGACCTCCCATGCTTGATATAAGGTAAGTTAGGATGATGGTGGAGGAGGGAATGCGTCGGAAACCCCCCATCATCTTCACCTCCTCGCCCGCATTGTTCCTGCTGGGCGGGGGGGGGGGGTTAAAATCAGGGCACGTGACTTTGTTTCCATTGACTTCAATATTTACTTGTTTTGCTGTAGTTTTGAGGTGTCACACCATTACGTTGCGAAACAAATTTTTGACATGTGATTACACTCAAATGCTGCATGCTACCCTACTAATCCCTGCTTATTTAGTTGGTCAAGTTTAATAAATTCATCGAGTTGCTAATGGTCTAAAAAATAAACCTACTTCAGGCTTTTTCCGTCCAAGCTGTGTAAACCAAACCGAGTGTTGCTACACGTGTTCAACCTCCCATGAGTACTAGACCTCACCAAGTGTTGTGCTCCAGCTTTCTGCAAACATATCCCATATGTTTTGAATTTCCTCTGCAGTCTAGTCTACTGGCAGCAGAAATTCCAGGCTCCACTGTAAGCAGCATTGGAGTAATGCGAGACTGCCTTACGGGCTCCTTTTATTCATTAGTATCCAGTGTTCTGCTTATCATTTGTTTGAAGTAATGTAATGCTTTTACTCAGTATTATGGATGTTGGGCTGCGTTCACTGCAGTGATTAGATCAAAGTTATCGACTAGTTTAAAACCCGGTTCTTTTTCAGTTAAAAAGCACTGAAGGGTTCTTGTAGATCAGTGAAACTCACTTCTTGGCATACTATATTGTGTAGAAGTGATGGGATTCCCCAGTATTAGCCAGTAGCATCACTTCTGATATAAAAGGTGTTAGCCACGGCTCAGTGGTAGCATTCTCGTGACTGAGTCAGGGGGTTGTGAGTTCAAGTCCTACTCCAGAGACTTGAACATAGAAATATAGGCTGACACTTCAGTGCAGTACTGTCAGAGGTGCCGTCTTTCAGATAATTACCCCTCAAAATTACCCCCAATAACTCTTCAGTGCATACAACGGTGTTGCTCCTCTGTAAAACTGCATGCATTATTTCCCTCTCTTCCAGTCAGTTGTCACCGCTGTGCCATTTGACCTGATGGAGGGCCGGAATTGGTTTTGAAATAACGGTGAGCCTAACAATGCTCGCCGTTATTAAAGGCGAAATCAAAGAGTCAGTTCCGGCAACCGCACATGTGCAGTCAAATGCAGAAATCCGGAACTTGCTCATCCTGGTTCGCTGGTGGTGTGAGAGCTCTGCAGATTTGACAGCTCTCCAGCTGGCTCTCCATTGAAATCAATGAAGGAGCATGAACTTGCTGCTGGAACGCAGTAAGTACCCACTAAAATAGACTAAAAATGGTACGCTCAAATATATCAGGTCTAAACCAAGTTTTAACAGCTTGGTAAGTCTTAATGACTGCCAAACAACCTCTCTGGCACTGAAAATTAAATTAAAAAAATGTGGAGTCTCATTCATTGCAATTTTAATAGTTGTTGGACATTTAAAAAAAACATTTTCCTTTCTGTCTTTTAATTCAATATTGCTTATCCTTTCTTTATTTCGCTGTCTCTAGCTGTTTTGACAATTGATTTTATTGTTGTAGCTTGTACTTTAAGGTTTTGACTCCGCGGTTTGTCAGCGATGCTGCAATCTGAATGGTGGAGGGAGAGAGAGATCATCTTGTCGGCCACATGGGTCCTAGGTTTGCGGGATTTAACGCCGGACTCTTTTCAGGTTCAGATCAGAGGAAGTTCCCGCAGTAAAGACCCCGGATACAACATGGGTAAGTTAGTACGTAAGGAGCGGCGAGCGAAGGTCGTTCACCACTCACAGCAATTTCCGGCAAGTTATTGAATAAAACACATGATACAGAGCAGGCTGAAAATGCTCAGGGACATAATGATGCAGCTGCACAGTGGGGATGGGAGACACAAATTCCAATGTTAAGCTTCAGTACAAGAAGAGAGTGCATATTATTGTGTTTAAGAAGAGCTAGAGTGTAATTCAAGCCTGAGACTCTCAGGGTTCAGTTAACTCAAAGTTGCTCAAGCTTTGCTCTCATGAGTATGAGTGTGTTACTGGTTTGTAATACTCCCCACCTTTGGTTATTCTATGTGAATGACTGCAAACAAAATTTGGAAATTCTCTTGTGGGAATCTTGTGATGCTGCCGTATTCAGTGATAGTATGACAAAGAATAATCATATACCTTTGTTGACCACATAGTCCTACTAACAGCATCCAATGAAAACACAGAATAGCACACTGTCAGCCTCATAGCCTCATTTTACATTAATTTTCTTTAAAAATTAAAGAAGTGTATGTTATCTATTTATGATACATGGTTGAACATACTCCCTTCTCTCCTCCATTAGCAAAAGGCTGGTCAAAATGTATCTTGCCCCGGGCAGGGTTATATGTGAATGCATACACTCACTCCCATCATTCTCCATGGGAAAGGCTGTTTTATGTTGCAGTCTGGGTCTTGAGAGATTGACCTAACTGTGCCACTTTCCTGCACTTTGCTGTTAATGGTGCAGCCGGCCTTCTTGTGAACCAGCGGCACTGTGGGCCTCACTGCTTTGTGCCTGTGCACAGTAGCCATGACATTCTGGTCAGTGTGAAGTGTTGGAGTTGTGTCATCAGCGGAAAGTGGGAATCACCGCGTGCATGTGATGACATCTGATGCTGCGTCATGCTAAGAAACACGTTTCTGCCACCAAAGCAATGCGTCTACTGGTCCCAGGAAGCCTGGTGACATCTGGGAAGACTCAGTTAAAAATAGGTCTTCCACCCCACCTGTGTTAAAAAAGAACCCAGTCTATTTTGCTTTCAGGTGCTACCAGTTATAAATTCTCCCCATGTATTGGAGCTAGCAGCACAAGTTCAGCATAAAATTGTCCCAATCTGTTAAAGCAACAGATACGCTGAGTGAAAAAGAAGAATGCAAGTAGCGAGAAAACAAAATCATATTTAAGGAGCAGTCGTGGGGCACTCAACTTTTCCGACAGTAACAAGTTTCCTTGTGACTGCTGAATAATGTATCCATAGTATGTCATCTTTTTCATCAGAATCAGCCTTATCTCCTTTTTCTTTTGCTGGTTCAAGAACCCTCTCATTAGTCGTTCTTATGGGTTATTATCTGATAGTTTTAGTTTATTCTTTGCCCAGCGTTTTGTAAACCAGGCCAAGAGTAATCCTATTTATGCATAAAAAACATTATTTCACATTAGTTTACTTTGGAATATGTTTTATAAGACCATAAGAGATAGGAGCAGGAGTAGGCCATTCGGCCCCTCGAGCCTGCTCCGACATTTAATGAAATCATGGCTGATCTGATTTTTACCTCAACTCCACTTTCCTGCCCTTTCCCCATATCCTTTGACTCCCTTGCTGATCAAAAATTTGTCTAACTCAGCCTTGAATGTATTCAATGACTCAGCCTCCACAGCTTTTTGGGGTAAAGAATTCCAAAGACTCACGACCCTCTGGGAGAAGAAGTGCGAGATGGAAAAGGGAAACAGGCATTTTGGTGTCCTGAGTGAACGGAGCAAGCAACTGTGTATCTCCTAGAATAGAATCCTAGAAAGGTTACAACACGGAAGCAGGCCATTCGGCCCATCAAGTACATGTTGGCTCTACGCAAGAAAAATCCAGCTAGTCCCACAGCCCCGTCCTATCCCTGTAGCCCTGCAAATTTCTTCCTTTCGAGCACTTATCCAGTTCCCTTTTGAAGGCCATGATTGAATCTGCCTCCACCATCCCCTCAGGCAGTGCATTCCAGATCTTAACCACTCACTGCGTAAAAAAGTGTTTTCCTCATGTCACCTTTGATTCTTTTGCCAATCACCTTTAAATCTATGTCCTCTGGTTTTTGACCCTTCTGCCAATGGGAACAGTTTCTCTCTATCTACTCTGTCTAGGCCCTTCATGATTTTGAATACCTCTATCAAATCTCCTCGCAACTGTCTCTGTTCCAAGGAGAACACCCCAGCTTCTCCAGTCTGTCCACGTAACTAAAGTCCCTCATCCCTGGAATCATTCTAGTAAATCTGTTCTGCACCCTCTCTAAGGCCTTCACATCTTTCCTAAAGTTCGGTGCCCAGAACTGGGCACAATACTCCAGTTGTGGCCAAACCAGTGTTTTATAAAAATTCATCATGACTTCCTTACTTTTGTACTCTAAGCCTCTATTTATAAAGCCCAGGATCCCGTGTGCTTTTTTAACCACTTTCTCAACCTGTCCTGCCACCTTCAATGATTTGTGCACATATACCCTCAGATCTCACTGTTCCTGTATCCCTTTTAAAATTGTGCCCTCTAGTTTATATTGCCCCTCCTCGTTCTTCCTACCAAAATGTATCACTTCGCATTTTTCTGGGTTAAATTTCATCTGCCATGTGTCCGCCCATTCCACCAGCCTGTCTATATCCTCTTGAAGTCTATCACTGTCCTCCTCACTGTTTACTACCCTTCCAAGTTTGTGTCAACTGCAAATTTTGAAATTGTGCCCTGTACACCCAAGACCAAGTCATTAATATATATCAAGAAAAGCAGTGGTCCTAGTACCGATCCCTGGGGAACACCACTGTACACCTCCCTCCACTCCGAAAAACAACCGTTCACCACTAATCAATCCATCAGTTCAACCGTTCACCACGTAATCAATCAGATTGAAGGATTGTGAAATTAACAGCACAAGGACTGAGAAGGAAGTGTAAATTAGAGTGGGTGAATTCAATGTCAAATCAGGTACAGAGAGAGAACTAAAGAGAGGAAAAGAAAGATTGGATTATGAGAGAAGATAAAGACAAAAAGGAAAAGTAAAAAAACGTTACAATTTTTAAAAAAATCTCAAACAATTAAAATCTGAAGGAATGAGGCTCCACACTTGTAATAGTTAATTTTCAGTGCCAGGGAGCTTGACTGGCAGCAATTAACACTTAGCACACCGTTAAAAGGGTACTTAGGCTTGTAATGACAAGACTTAACTTTCTGTGTCGAGTTTAGTTTGTATCTACCGGGCAAATACAGCAACTTCACCTGTTCAATGCATTTCAATGGTGAGGCAGGCAGCGAGATGGTGATTTCACAAAGCTAATGGCCCAGCGGCACATCTTGGATGGCAACTTTTGGATTTCCACGTTCAACCAAGCATCTGCACTCGCCTTAATTTGCTGTGTGATTTGTGTATAAATAACGGTGAACGCCATTAGCCTCACTGTGACTTTGACAGCAAATTCTGGGTCAATATTGCTCAAACATGCTTTGATCAGCATGTGTCTAGTGTTCAGTGAAAGCAAGTTTCCCACTTAGTTTAAATCAAAATATATAAACAGGCATGAATAAATCGATTAAAGTTTCCTCCAGTCTGATGTTCTTCCAGTTATTTTCCACCATCGGTCTATTTCTAGACACATGTTTCTCATTTCTTTTCTTACTTAATTTTTTTTAAAGCACACCTGGTTTTACATTTTCCTCAAAAGGTTCCTGGACATCATATAAATCTCCACTATTCATCTTGCAGTGTGTTTTTCTTTAAACCGTGGAATGCAGCATAAATAGGCATTACCCCCAGTATTGTGCCAAGTGGTATTAAAGTTACTCAGACTTAGCAAAAGATAAAAGTATTAAATCAGTGAAACAAAGTATAGTCGCTGGTCATGCTATTGGTATGACATGTTGACATACCAATACACTGTAGCAAGCAGTCACAGCCCTGATCTCAGTTGGACTGTTTCCGATTAAAGGTATAGAAAAAAAATCATGTGGTGTCTCATCCCAGGACACACTACATAGTGGCTGGTTATGTTGGGAGAGGTCTGGGGGAGAGTATTTGCCTATGGGAGCAATGGTATTGCGTTGTGTCAAATTTTGTTTGAAAATCGCTCCTGTGAAGGGCCTTGGGACGTTTTACTACGTTAAATGTGCTATATAAATGCAAGTTGTTGCTGTTCTTGTTGTTGTTATGGTACCAGACCTGTAGCCTAGAGGTTGGCCGTTCTCATCTGGCTACCACCAGAAAATGAGAGTGACAGTTGCTGGATTATTGTGAAGACCCAACTAGTTCAATGATGCCCTTCAGGGAGGGTACCTGCCATGTGTAACTCCAGTCCCACATGTGGTTGACCCTTAATTCACTCTGAAGTGGCTTCACCAGCCATTCAGTTGTAAACACAATGAGGTAGAAATTTGTCTTGGATGGTAGTGCAAAGTAGGTGGTATTGAATCGACTGCCCGTTATAGTCCACGCCCGATATAGTCCACGCCCGTTATAGTCCACGCCCGATATACTCCCTGCCCATTATACTCCCCGCCTGATATACTCCCTGCCCATTATAGTCCACGCCCAATATACTCCCTGCCCATTATAGTCCCCGCCTGATATACTCCCTGCCCATTATAGTCCCCGCCTGATATACTCCCTGCCCATTATAGTCCCCGCCCAATATACTCCCTGCCCATTATAGTCCCCGCCTGATATACTCCCTGCCCATTATAGTCCCCGCCTGATATACTCCCTGCCCATTATAGTCCCCGCCTGATATACTCCCCGCCCATTATAGTCCCCGCCCGATATACTCCCCACCCGATACACTCCCCGCCCGATACATCCCCGCCCGATATACTCCCTGCCCGATACACTCCCCGCCCGATACATCCCCGCCCGATACATCCCCGCCTGATACACTCCCCGCCCGTTAGAGTCGCCACCCGATACATTCCCCGCCCGGTATACTCCCCGCCCGATATACTCCCCGCCCAATACACTCCCCGCCCGTTACACTCCCTGCCCGATATGCGGTTCCATTGACTTCAATAGAACTGAATATCAAGAGGGGCGTAAGTCAGGCGGCCGATTCGATATCACCCATTTTGCGCTATCGCAATTTCTACCCCAATTGCTTCAAGAAGAAGTCCCACTGCCACGTTCTCAGGGGAACCAAAGATGTCAATAAATGTGACTTGCCAGTGTTGCTCTTATCCGAAGAACTAATTTTTTTAAAACTCTAGGAATGAGGTGTGGCATAGAAGAACCTGAAAGAGGAGAACAAAATATAGAACAAGGAATTGGAAATAAAAAGAAACAAATAAACAGTGTATACTAATTCAATGAACCCAGCCTGATTTTTTTTTTCCCCTTACTAATTTTCTCCCTTTACCCTCAGTTTTCCTGACTGCACTGATTTATACCGGGTACGGTTCCAGAGGCAGTGGTGATTCTAGTACTTTGTCCAAGTAGCCATCTTTCAAACGTAAGGCTACACAGGGAGTGTTGGCAAGCTGTTTGATTGGGGGGAAGACATCACAGCTACTGCCAGCAAAAAGCTGATCAAAAACAAACCAACGAGCACTACTCATAGTGCCTTTCCTGTAACAAAAGTTCCAAAGTGCTTTACAGAGAGGGTGGACAGGACCTGAGCAGAAGAAGGAGTGAGTTAGGGAATGTGGCCAAAAACACAGTCGAAGAAGTGGGTTTTGAGTAATGTTTTGAAGGGAAGAGACGTAGTGAGCCGAGGTTTTAGGGCCTTGATGATCCAAAGCTCTGCCATTGATTATGGATTCGAAGGCAGGGTGTGCAGTAGACCAGAGTCTGAGGATCAGAGGGTGTATGCTGGGACTGGAAAAGATTTCATAGATGGGGAGGACCGAGGCACTGGAAGGTTTAAAAACAAGGATAAGGATTTTGAAGTCAGTGAGTCTGAAGATGGGGAATCAGCGGAGATTAGTGAGGACAGGGTGGTAGGGGTGCAGGATTTGAGGCAGGAAGAGGATAGATCATCGGAGAGTGCAGAGGAGAACATTGGAGAAATCAAGCCAGGAACAGACAAAGACATGGATGAGGGAGGAAATCCACAATCTGTATCTGTACAATGCTGTACAATTGTCTGACTAAGCTGCAGACCAGCTGCATATTCATATAGTGGCAACCTTTCTGTTCATGAATCAAGTAGCATTGGGGTTAGCGGTGTGTATGGCCACATGAGTACAGTCAATGCATTCTTGGAAATCCTGTCACATAGTAGAAATGGAGGCCTCATTCCTGCTGCTTGCTGCTTTCCAAAGGAAAACTGATGAATTCACTGGCTCTGGCAAACAGCGCATCAGTGAGGTGCATGATACAAGTTCACACTTATGGATGGAGATGTAACAGAGGTCTCTCACAGTTATTTGGAAATGCCCTGTTGCATAAAAGTTCAATAAACAGTTGAACAAAGGTGAAAGCTTCACAACTACTGAGAGAGAGCTGACTCTGTCCTGGAACTGGTTTCCAGGTCTGGCTGCAGGGGTGTGCGTAGCTGTGTGTTGTCCTTCTTCAGGAGTCTTAATCTCTGCACGCACCTGGGCATGTCCAGATACGAGAGCCTAGCCTTATACAGATGGGAAGAAATGTAAGGATGGGTCCAAATAAAGCTTCTAAGGCTTATATGCACCTGCCTGGCATGCAAACTCTGATCCTCCTCCCCCAGAAGCTGCAACTAGATAGGGATATTCATATAGATACGGTCCCCACCACCTACACCATAGTCCGCTCTTCTCACAGACTGCTGCCTATATCAGGCAAATGGTGCTAACCATTTGTCATTACTATAGAAGTCAATTATAAAAGCACCATTTAAAATGTATTAAATAGTGCCAGCTATTTTGTGCAGTTCAGTACCTATCGATTTTAAAGCTCTGCTGATTTCAATGTCAAGTAGCTTCAATCAACTTTCGTACTGTTAACAATTACGGGAAGCAATCAGAAAGTGGAGACTTCAGGCAGCTTCGGGAGTTATTTCATTGCATTGGTTTTACCGTCCACCGCATATGGCGGGCAAATCGTGTTAGCACGAATGCGCCTGTTATATGCGATGGGGACTGTACCTATAACTCTTTGCAAATCAGCACACTAATACTGTTCACTGAACAAACAGAATACAGGTTTTATACAGCCTTAAGAAGCTGTCAGAAGGCTGATAATACAATCTTTGGCACTCATGGCGCTCACACGCCAGAGGCCTTATGTGGTTCTGAGACCTACGCAGCACTTGATATTGGAAAGAATCAAATTTGTATTATCAGCCCCAAAGTTTTTTATGTCATTGATCTAAATGTTTCCAAATGAGTTTCAAGAGCACAGGGGAGCCTATTCAGTAAAACTCACCATGAAATGGTTGACTGCAATAATTGGAGCAAATAGGCTTTATTGATATGGTAAAGTATCTATTATTTATTAATGAAAGGATAAAGCTGACTCAAACAATACTGGTAACTTTCACTGAATCTAGGAGAAAAAAAATTGAATGAAAACTGCAGTAATCTCCTGATTTATGATAGTAACATTGTCAAAGTTACTTCAATATGTTTGAGGTTTTATGCATTGCACAAAAAAAATGGTCAGAATAGACGATCAGAATGAGAACTTGCAATTTGAAACACTGCAGAATCAAAAATGAATAGCCTGAGAGACTTTGACCTACCGGAAGATAATTACAAGCTGATACACTTTGTCTCCCTCCTGTCTACAGGCCGCATGTACTTAGTGCCACAGGCCATTAACAGCAACCACCCACAGGTTTAATGTCACTCATCTACCAGCATGGCAACATATATTCTAATAGCTCTTTGAACTGACAGATGTGGATTACGGCAGAAAGATCTGGGTTATATCTGAATATAATGCCCAGGGTTTTGTTCATGTTTCTTTCTGAAGAAGGAAAAAAGAAGTAATGCTCAGCAGATGAATTTAACTGGCAGAATAAAGTTTGAGGCTCCTCTGATTACATCATAACGCAAGCTGCAGCGACCTTTTTTACAAATTAACCTTGGCCCAGGAATAACAGTGAGACTAATGGCGCTCACTGTTATTTATGTGTAAATGGTACAGCAATTTCAGGCAAGGAGCAGATTTGCAGTTAAGTGCGAATATCCAAAAGTTGCTGTCTGAATTGCTCCGCTCCGCCGTTAGCTCCACGAAAACGGCATCTCGCTATCTGCCTCACCATTCACCTGCATCGAATGTCGAGAAGTTGTTGTATTTGCGCAGTAGATACGAACTAAACCCACCGCAGATATTTAGAGCTAATAATTAGCAGCGTTAAGTACCCTTTTAACGACATGGTAAATGTTAATTACTGCCAATCAACTTCTTTCGTACTGAAAATTAACTATTACAAGTGTGCAGTCTCATTCCTTCAGGTTTTGAATTTTTTGGGGAGTTTTTAAAAATGTCAATTTTTAAAAAAAAATGTCTTACTTTTCCTTTCTGTCTCTTTTTTCTCTCGCTCTTAATTCAATCTTTCTTCCCCTCTCTTTATTTCTCTTTCTGTACCTGATTTGACATTGAATTCACCCTCTCTAATTCACCCTCCGTCCCTTCCTTCCTGTGTTTATTTCCCAATCCTTATATCTCATTGGTTAAGGAGATACCCTGTTGGTTGCCTGTTTCTCTCACTGCGACGTTGTCAGCTCGCACTTTCAGCAAGAAATCTTTGAGCTGAAGGGTGCAGGAGCAAGTCTAACATTCGACAGATGCCATTAGATGCCCTGCTACAGCAAATTCTGGCCCCTTCTCTTTTGTAAAACTGGCTCAATGCTCTGGATGAATCCCCGCCCCCCCCCAATGGCTGAGTGGGTAAAGCCCCTTCCTGGTGTAACACTACACCACAAGCACCAGAAAGTCCCAGGTTCGATTTCCAGTCAGGGCTGATCTCAGCAGTGGCACATTAGCCCTTGTGCCCATGAGCTAGGAAACAGGGGAAAAAGTAGTCAGGGCCCCCCGCTCCTTGGTTTCTATCAAGTGACCTCTTTTGGAAAGTGTGCACGTCAGGTGAGAATAGAATTAGGCTTGTTTGTGGTGCTCCTTACAGTCGAATAGCCTGCTGTCACTTACCGTCTAGGTTCACAAGTGACTGATGGCCATTTGAGTGAGGTACTGGAAGGCAGCCAGCACTGATCGAACCATCCTCCAGCAAGACTTCACATCTTCAGGAGTGGAGATAAGGAAGGGATAGAAAATTGTAAGTTAGTTATTTTATTTTTAAGTGGCATTGGTATAACACTGGAGACTACTGAAAAGCCAGGAACATCCTGTTCAAAACACAACGCTACAGTGCTGCCACATTGACTGGCTGGGAACATATGTGATATAACAGATCTTTAATGTGTAATGATGTGAAACAATTTTTGCATTTTGATGTCAGTTTATTGTTAAAGTTTCTTTTCCCCTCCTAATTGTTCTCCTCCTCCACCAAAGGCACTGAACGGAGTTTTCCTAAGGCATCAGTTGCGCTTTGTCCGAATGGCCATTTTTTGTATATAATTTCATACAGAGCGTGTTGGCAAGATATTCGACTAAGGGGTGCATCACAGACAAATCTAAAACTGTTGTGACATCAACGTATGAACTTTCCAGTGTCGGTCGCTGAATAGCAATCAGGAGTGGTATTTCCACTCTCTGGCCCATGTACAGCAGAGACCCAGAAAGAAACCTGCAATCTTATTTGTCCAAATGGCTCTGTTCCACACTGGGCAGTGAATTTACCAACTGTTATCAACTCTGGCCTCCTATGTATCCCTCCCCTGCCTTTGACTCACCATTGATGGAACAGCCTTCACTCACCTCAGCCCTACTCTTTGGAACCCCCTCCCTAAACCTCTCTTCCTCTTCATCTCTCTCCGCCTTTCAAAACCTACTCATAACCGATCTCTTTGGCCGAGCTTTCAGGTAGCCCCCCGCAACCCCCCACCCCCCCGCCAAACCTTACTCACCTCCTTCCTGAATCAACATCTGTTTCCATTACTCCTATTTGTGAAGCACCTTAGGGCATTTTTTTTACATTAAAAGTGCCCTAGAAATGCAAATTGTTGCAGTAAAAATCTGGTACAGTGTCTCAAGAGTAACTTTACCAAATGAGAACGCCCGTTAACCAGCTAGGGAATGATTGTACATGTAATGTAGTGATGTGTGCTTCAGATGACTTTGGCCACAGATTTGTGAAAAGAATTTGGAGAGCATACCCAAAGAATGTGATAAAAGCAATTGAGCATTAGATTTTTAGACAGTTGACTTAGATGTCTGACAGTACAGAAGAATGGTTAGTTCTTGTTTCCCGAAAGCCCACGTGAATGAAAGTGGAGATGGATTAGATTGCATGTGCAGACTGGTGAAGGGGTTAATTTAAGCAGGAATGAAAAGCAAGTCTGCAGATCCTGTAGACATTGTTTAGCCACGGGTAAATGACATTGCCCCAGGGCTTTATTCAGAGCTGGATCTTATTTTTAGCGTAACTGAATATGAATTAGGATTGCTTTCATGAAATGACAGTATTCACCAAACAAATCTGCAAACTCCATACATAAGTATAAGTTTACCACTATTTGGTACATTATTTGCAAATGGAATGGTAAATATCCTATTTCATTTTCAACCTAAGATTAGATGACCTTAGCCAAGGCATAGAATGCCTTTCATCCCGTGGTGTATTACCTGAATACCTGTACTGTGGATTACTAGTACCTTTATATTTCAATATTGCCTGAAGAAATTGATAGTCACAAAAGGACAAACTTTGACCCAAAAACAATAGAATCTAATGGGATACTTAAGTCAGAACATAAGACATACAACTGGCTTAGTTTATCAACAGATTTTCTTTTGCTAGAGTAAGCCTGTCCAATACTGGAGGCAATGTAAATATCCCAATGAGATATTAGGATTCTGCACAGAATATCTTGTTTGAATAGTAAGCATATCAAGGTGTATACATAGCAAAGGAACATTTACATTTACATGTTTATATATAGCAAAGAAACATTTCCGGATTGTGTGTGGGGGGGGAAGGTGTGTGTGTGTGTGTAGGGGTGTGACGGGGACTATGTATTTATGGGTGTGTGAGTGTAGGGGTGTGACGGGGACTATGTATGTATGTGTGTGTGTGTGTAGGGGTGTGACGGGGACTACGTATGTGTGTGTGTGTGTGTAGGGGTGTGACGGGGACTATGTATGTATGTGTGTGTGTGTGTGTAGGGGTGTGACGGGGACTACGTATGTGTGTGTGTGTGTAGGGGTGTGACGGGGACTATGTGTATGTGTGTGTGTGTAGGGGTGTGACGGGGACTATGTGTATGTGTGTGTGTGTGTGTGTAGGGGTGTGGCCGGGACTATGTATGTGTGTGTGTGTAGGGGTGTGACGGGGACTATGTGTGTGTGTGTGTGTAGGGGTGTGACGGGGACTATGTGTGTGTGTGTGTGTGTGTGTGTAGGGGTGTGACGGGGACTATGTGTATGTGTGTGTGTGTAGGGGTGTGACGGGGACTATGTGTATGTGTGTGTGTGTAGGGGTGTGACGGGGACTATGTATGTGTGTGTGTGTAGGGGTGTGACGGGGACTATGTGTGTGTGTGTGTGTGTGTGTGTAGGGGTGTGACGGGGACTATGTATTTATGGGTGTGTGTGTGTAGGGGTGTGGCCGGGACTATGTATGTGTGTGTGTGTGTGTAGGGGTGTGACGGGGACTATGTGTATGTGTGTGTGTGTGTGTAGGGGTGTGACGGGGACTATGTATGTATGTGTGTGTGTGTAGGGGTGTGACGGGGACTATGTATGTGTGTGTGTGTGTGTAGGGGTGTGACGGGGACTATGTATGTGTGTGTGTGTGTGTGTAGGGGTGTGACGGGGACTATGTGTATGTGTGTGTGTGTGTGTAGGGGTGTGACGGGGACTATGTATGTGTGTGTGTGTGTGTAGTGGTGTGGCCAGGACTATGTATGTATGGGTGTGTGTGTAGGGGTGTGACGGGCACTATGTATTTATGGGTGTGTGTGTGTAGGGGTGTGACGGGGACTATGTATGTATGGGTGTGTGTGTGTAGGGGTGTGACGGGGACTATGTATTTATGGGTATGTGTGTGTAGGGGTGTGACGGGGACTATGTATGTGTGTGTGTGTGTGTAGGGGTGTGACGGGGACTATGTATGTGTGTGTGTGTGTGTAGGGGTGTGACGGGGACTATATGTGTGTGTGTGTGTGTGTAGGGGTGTGACGGGGACTATGTATGTGTGTGTGTGTGTGTAGGGGTGTGACGGGGACTATGTGTATGTGTGTGTGTGTGTGTAGGGGTGTGACGGGGACTATGTATGTGTGTGTGTGTGTGTAGGGGTGTGACGGGGACTATGTGTATGTGTGTGTGTGTGTGTAGGGGTGTGACGGGGACTATGTGTATGTGTGTGTGTGTGTGTAGGGGTGTGACGGGGACTATGTATGTGTGTGTGTGTGTGTAGTGGTGTGGCCAGGACTATGTATGTATGGGTGTGTGTGTAGGGGTGTGACGGGGACTATGTATGTATGTGTGTGTGTGTGTAGGGGTGTGACGGGGACTATGTATGTGTGTGTGTGTGTGTGTAGGGGTGTGACGGGGACTATGTGTATGTGTGTGTGTGTGTGTGTAGGGGTGTGACGGGGACTATGTATGTGTGTGTGTGTGTGTAGTGGTGTGGCCAGGACTATGTATGTATGGGTGTGTGTGTAGGGGTGTGACGGGGACTATGTATTTATGGGTGTGTGTGTGTAGGGGTGTGACGGGGACTATGTATGGGTGTGTGTGTGTAGGGGTGTGACGGGGACTATGTGTATGTGTGTGTGTGTGTGTAGGAGTGTGACGGGGACTATGTATGTGTGTGTGTGTGTAGGGGTGTGACGGGGACTATGTGTATGTGTGTGTGTGTGTGTAGGGGTGTGACGGGGACTATGTATGTGTGTGTGTGTGTGTGTAGTGGTGTGGCCAGGACTATGTATGTATGGGTGTGTGTGTAGGGGTGTGACGGGGTCTATGTATTTATGGGTGTGTGTGTGTAGGGGTGTGACGGGGACTATGTATGTGTGTGTGTGTGTGTAGGGGTGTGACGGGGACTATGTATGTGTGTGTGTGTGTAGGGGTGTGACGGGGACTATGTATGTGTGTGTGTGTGTGTAGGGGTGTGACGGGGACTATGTATGTGTGTGTGTGTGTGTGTAGGGGTGTGACGGGGACTATGTGTGTGTGTGTGTAGGGGTGTGACGGGGACTATGTATGTGTGTGTGTGTGTGTAGGGGTGTGATGGGGACTATGTATGTGTGTGTGTGTGTGTAGGGGTGTGACGGGGACTATGTATGTATGGGTGTGTGTGTAGGGGTGTGACGGGGACTATGTATGTGTGTGTGTGTGTGTAGGGGTGTGATGGGGACTATGTATGTGTGTGTGTGTGTAGGGGTGTGACGGGGACTATGTATGTGTGTGTGTGTGTGTGGGGGTGTGGCCGGGACTATGTATGTATGGGTGTGTGTGTAGGGGTGTGACGGGGACTATGTATGTGTGTGTGTGTGTGTGGGGGTGTGACGGGGACTATGTATGTGTGTGTGTGTGTGTAGGGGTGTGGCCGGGACTATGTATTTATGGGTGTGTGTGTGTAGGGGTGTGACGGGGACTATGTATGTATGTGTGTGTGTGTGTGTAGGGGTGTGACGGGGACTATGTATGTGTGTGTGTGTGTAGGGGTGTGACGGGGACTATGTATGTGTGTGTGTGTGTAGGGGTGTGACGGGGACTATGTATGTGCGTGTGTGTGTGTGTAGGGGTGTGACGGGGACTATGTATGTGTGTGTGTGTGTAGGGGTGTGACGGGGACTATGTATGTGTGTGTGTGTGGGGGTGTGACGGGGACTATGTGTGTGTGTGTGTGTGTAGGGGTGTGACGGGGACTATGTGTGTGTGTGTGTGTGTAGGGGTGTGACGGGGACTATGTGTGTGTGTGTGTGTGTGTGTAGGGGTGTGGCCGGGACTATGTATGTATGTGTGTGTGTGTGGGGGTGTGACGGGGACTATGTATGTGTGTGTGTGTGTGTAGGGGTGTGACGGGGACTATGTATGTGTGTGTGTGTGTGTAGGGGTGTGACGGGGACTATGTATGTATGTGTGTGTGTGTGGGGGTGTGACGGGGACTATGTATGTGTGTGTGTGTGTGTAGGGGTGTGACGGGGACTATGTATGTGTGTGTGTGTGTGTGTAGGGGTGTGACGGGGACTATGTATGTGTGTGTGTGTGTGTAGGGGTGTGACGGGGACTATGTATGTGTGTGTGTGTGTAGGGGTGTGACGGGGACTATGTATGTGTGTGTGTGTGTGTGTGTAGGGGTGTGACGGGGACTATGTATGTGTGTGTGTGTGTGTGTAGGAGTGTGACGGGGACTATGTATGTGTGTGTGTGTGTAGGGGTGTGGCCGGGACTATGTATGTGTGTGTGTGTGTGTGTGTAGGGGTGTGACGGGGACTATGTATGTGTGTGTGTGTGTGTGTAGGGGTGTGACGGGGACTATGTGTGTGTGTGTGTGTGTGTAGGGGTGTGACGGGGACTATGTATGTGTGTGTGTGTGTGTGTGTAGGGGTGTGACGGGGACTATGTATGTGTGTGTGTGTGTGTGTAGGGGTGTGACGGGGACTATGTATGTGTGTGTGTGTGTGTGTAGGGGTGTGACGGGGACTATGTATGTGTGTGTGTGTGTGTGTAGGGGTGTGACGGGGACTATGTGTGTGTGTGTGTGTGTGTAGGGGTGTGACGGGGACTATGTGTGTGTGTGTGTGTGTGTAGGGGTGTGACGGGGACTATGTATGTGTGTGTGTGTGTGTGTGTAGGGGTGTGACGGGGACTATGTATGTGTGTGTGTGTGTGTGTAGGGGTGTGACGGGGACTATGTATGTGTGTGTGTGTGTGTGTAGGGGTGTGACGGGGACTATGTATGTGTGTGTGTGTGTGTGTAGGGGTGTGGCCGGGACTATGTATGTGTGTGTGTGTGTGTAGTGGTGTGGCCAGGACTATGTATGTATGGGTGTGTGTGTGTGTAGGGGTGTGGCGGGGACTATGTATGTGTGTGTGTGTGTGTGTAGGGGTGTGTCGGGGACTATGTGTATGTTTGTGTGTGTGTAGGGGTGTGACGGGGACTATGTATGTGCGTGTGTGTGTGTGTAGGGGTGTGACGGGGACTATGTATGTGTGTGTGTGTGTGTAGGGGTGTGACGGGGACTATGTATGTGTGTGTGTGTGTGTAGGGGTGTGGCCGGGACTATGTATTTATGGGTGTGTGTGTGTAGGGGTGTGACGGGGACTATGTATGTATGTGTGTGTGTGTGTGTAGGGGTGTGACGGGGACTATGTATGTGTGTGTGTGTGTGTAGGGGTGTGGCCGGGACTATGTATTTATGGGTGTGTGTGTGTAGGGGTGTGACGGGGACTATGTATGTATGTGTGTGTGTGTGTGTAGGGGTGTGACGGGGACTATGTATGTGTGTGTGTGTGTAGGGGTGTGACGGGGACTATGTATGTGTGTGTGTGTGTAGGGGTGTGACGGGGACTATGTATGTGCGTGTGTGTGTGTGTAGGGGTGTGACGGGGACTATGTATGTGTGTGTGTGTGTAGGGGTGTGACGGGGACTATGTATGTGTGTGTGTGTGGGGGTGTGACGGGGACTATGTGTGTGTGTGTGTGTGTAGGGGTGTGACGGGGACTATGTGTGTGTGTGTGTGTGTAGGGGTGTGACGGGGACTATGTGTGTGTGTGTGTGTGTGTGTAGGGGTGTGGCCGGGACTATGTATGTATGTGTGTGTGTGTGGGGGTGTGACGGGGACTATGTATGTGTGTGTGTGTGTGTAGGGGTGTGACGGGGACTATGTATGTGTGTGTGTGTGTGTAGGGGTGTGACGGGGACTATGTATGTATGTGTGTGTGTGTGGGGGTGTGACGGGGACTATGTATGTGTGTGTGTGTGTGTAGGGGTGTGACGGGGACTATGTATGTGTGTGTGTGTGTGTGTAGGGGTGTGACGGGGACTATGTATGTGTGTGTGTGTGTAGGGGTGTGACGGGGACTATGTATGTGTGTGTGTGTGTAGGGGTGTGACGGGGACTATGTATGTGTGTGTGTGTGTGTGTGTAGGGGTGTGACGGGGACTATGTATGTGTGTGTGTGTGTGTGTAGGAGTGTGACGGGGACTATGTATGTGTGTGTGTGTGTAGGGGTGTGGCCGGGACTATGTATGTGTGTGTGTGTGTGTGTGTAGGGGTGTGACGGGGACTATGTATGTGTGTGTGTGTGTGTGTAGGGGTGTGACGGGGACTATGTGTGTGTGTGTGTGTGTGTAGGGGTGTGACGGGGACTATGTATGTGTGTGTGTGTGTGTGTGTAGGGGTGTGACGGGGACTATGTATGTGTGTGTGTGTGTGTGTAGGGGTGTGACGGGGACTATGTATGTGTGTGTGTGTGTGTGTAGGGGTGTGACGGGGACTATGTATGTGTGTGTGTGTGTGTGTAGGGGTGTGACGGGGACTATGTGTGTGTGTGTGTGTGTGTAGGGGTGTGACGGGGACTATGTGTGTGTGTGTGTGTGTGTAGGGGTGTGACGGGGACTATGTATGTGTGTGTGTGTGTGTGTGTAGGGGTGTGACGGGGACTATGTATGTGTGTGTGTGTGTGTGTAGGGGTGTGACGGGGACTATGTGTGTGTGTGTGTGTGTAGGGGTGTGACGGGGACTATGTATGTGTGTGTGTGTGTGTGTAGGGGTGTGGCCGGGACTATGTATGTGTGTGTGTGTGTGTAGTGGTGTGGCCAGGACTATGTATGTATGGGTGTGTGTGTGTGTAGGGGTGTGGCGGGGACTATGTATGTGTGTGTGTGTGTGTGTAGGGGTGTGTCGGGGACTATGTATGTGTGTGTGTGTGTGTGTAGGGGTGTGGCGGGGTCTATGTATGTGTGTGTGTGTGTAGGGGTGTGGTGGGGACTATGTATGTGTGTGTGTGTGTAGGGGTGTGGCGGGGACTATGTATGTATGTGTGTGTGTGTGTAGGGGTGTGGCGGGGTCTATGTATGTGTGTGTGTGTGTGTAGGGGTGTGGCCGGGACTATGTATGTGTGTGTGTGTGTAGGGGTGTGGCGGGGACTATGTATGTATGTGTGTGTGTGTGTAGGGGTGTGGCGGGGACTATGTATGTATGTGTGTGTGTAGGGGTGTGGCGGGGACTATGTATGTGTGTGTGTGTGTGTGTGTAGGGGTGTGACGGGGACTATGTATGTGTGTGTGTGTGTGTGTAGGGGTGTGACGGGGACTATGTATGTGTGTGTGTGTGTGTAGTGGTGTGACGGGGACTATGTATGTGTGTGTGTGTGTGTAGGGGTGTGACGGGGACTATGTATGTATGGGTGTGTGTGTAGGGGTGTGACGGGGACTATGTATGTGTGTGTGTGTGTGTGTGGGGGTGTGGCGGGGACTATATGTGTATGTTTGTGTATAGCAAAGAGACATTTCTGTAAATCAGCCTTCTTCAAGCAAGTTTGGTTTAAAGGAAAAACACTTTCCGAAGCTGCGGTGAGCCAATGGAAATGAAAGATGAAATCATCAGAAGGAATTCAGCACATCAGAGGGAAATACTTTCAAATAGACCTGACTCCTAGATTTATTCACTGCTGAAGGTGCTCCCTACATCCTTAGTTTAGCCGTGTTAAAACCAATGATCATACTATCATCTGACTTGTTAAGAAGTTCATCTTCCATTCTCTTTAATACCACCCAATCTGTTGCACATACTTTAGTGGTGTCAGGTTCATGGGAAAATGTAACTGCAACACTGCCATTAATCTTCTGAAAGCTATCAAGGTATTGCAATGACTGAAAAGCTCCCCTGATTAGAAGCTTCAATTAACTTGAAGGCCTGGCATCTGATAATCATCAAACTTCCTATTTTCTTATACCATTTGGGAACATATCAAACTCTTCAATGACATTATACATCACTGGAGTCACTTTCATTTGCACTTAACAGTTCCTGAATTTTTGTGCTCTTCGAGCTGAGGATGTTGGTATTGGGGAATGGAACATTTGCTGTTTCCATTCCTGCAACGTCAGCATCAAACACGGCAGCCTGTGTATAGCACAGCTAGTTACAAAGTGAAAGTTGTCTTAAGACTGCCTCGTCCTAGTGCAATAAGTCTAACCTCAGAGGAACACTCTTTGCTACTACACCATCCATCCTTGTAGCAAAGCTTCTTAAATATCTAAGGGCAAAATTCTTACCACGTTTGAAATGACATATTTGTGGTGAAATCTTTTCTGCACTTTGAGTCTGTAAATCCTTCGCAGCCATCAGAAAGCAGTTCATGGACATATGAATGGTCATATGAATACGATGCAGTAGTGATTTTAAATATACAGGGCTAGATTGTTTGACCACTGACTATGAACAGCAGTATATCTAGCCCACGCCTCCTCATGTTATACCACTAAACATGATAGTGATCACTATTAGTAGCACTCCACAAAACCATTTTGAAACATAGGAACATAGGAATTGCTAGATGAAAAAAGACCTGGTTCGCCTTCCACCATCCTGGTAGTTGTATGGTACAATAATAATGGACTTGTTGACTAATCACTGTTAAAATTCTAATTGGGGAGAGTGAAAAAGATACCCTTTTACTGTTGCATTCTGTAAAGTACATACTGTAAATTATGAGTACTCAACTCATGAGAGTCAACTCATTTCATTCAATGCAACAATCAAATTAGATATTCAAACAACTCATTGACAACAGGCCAATTGTTGCCAGAATAATATAATAAACTCTCTTCGCCCATAAAGTTGATAGTTGATCTCTGCTTTCAGGGGAGGATCGAATAGTGCAAACCAAGTCTGAAGTAGATTACCGTTTGTACTGTAAGTTCTATCCACAATACATGTAATTCCAAATTTAATTTTGTTACAGCTGGCAATTACATTTTCAATACAAATTAATCAGTAATCAAGAAATGAGTCAGCTCACAAATTCAAATGTTAAAAGTTCAATGCTACATCTTTATTTTTGCTAATTGTTTTCATTATGATGAATGAGTTCATCGAGTAGCTGAATCATACAGACAAGGAGGGTCTCAGGTTCAATCCTCTGTCTGTGCTGAATTAGCTGATCTCAGTTACAGTTGGACTCAGAACTCTTGGATAAAGGAGGGGAAAATCATTATCCAGAGATCCCTGCTGGAATGCATGTCTGTGGGCACCCACCAAACATTCCACAGATGGCAGCTGGACTGAGTAAGATCAGAAGTGATGATAAATGGATGTGTTTTGGATTGGCAAGATGTGGATACTGGCGTGGCCCAGCAATCTGTGCTGGGACCTCTTTTGTTTTCCATTTATATAAATGACTTGGACATAGGCATAAGATGAATGGTGTTGAAGTTTGCTGATGATACATAAGAACATAAGAAATAGGAGCAGGAGTAGGCCAATCGGCCCCTTGAGCCTGCTCCGCCATTCAATAAGATCATGGCTGATCTGATCCTAACCTCAAATCTAAATTCATGTCCAATTTCCTGCCTGCTCCCCGTAACCCCTAATTCCCTTTACCAATTTAGGAAGAAGAATGTAGGAAATTCTAGGAGGACATAGCCGGTCTAGCAGAGTGGGAAGATAGGTGGCAGATGCAATAGTAAAGTAGTACATTTTGTGAAAAAGAACTGTGAAGAAAAATATATTCTTACATTAAAATTCTTAGCAGAGTGGAGGAACAGAGACATCTAGGAGTGCAGATACATAGATCATGGTAATGCAAGTAGAAAAGGCCAATAAAAGCAAATGGATTTCTGGGTTTTATATTAGACAGACAGACACAGAGAGATACAGACAGACAGACAGATAGATAGACAAAATCAAGACGTTGGGGTGATTTTAATCCGACCTGCCCAATGGAAACTGGGGATCTTTTTTCAAGAGCGGGTGAATTTTGCACTGACATCAAAACTCACCCGCTCAAAACTGGCTCCCAGTTAAAATCAGGGCCATTGGTTAGGCCACAGTTGAAGTATTGCATTCCTTCCTGGGCACCCAACACCTACATCAAGGTCATTAATAAAGATAGTAAACAGCAAAGACCCTAACACTGATGGGCCTATGGGATACCACTGGTAACTGGTCTTCAAGCAGATCCACAGTCATTGACAATAACTTTCTGTCCAGTACATGCAGCCAATTCTTAATTCATTGTAGTGGCTTCCCACTAATTCCACAAGATTCTTGCAGAGTAACCTGTTGTGAGGTACCTTATCAAAGGCTTTCTGAAAGTTCAGGTAGACAATATCTACTGGTCCTCATCCACTAACCTAGTGACTTCTTCAAAAAATCCGATCAAATTAGTAAGATGAATGAAATTGAAAAGCTAACAGTATGATGGGTTGATTGTCTTCCTTCTGTGCTATAATTTCTATGATTCTGTGTCTCATGATGTACAGACTGGTGATTACAGTCCTGCAGACATCTCTATACCAAGCAATACCTGACTATGTTATGTGATAAATGGTTCAGTGAAAATGGTCAAGGACCACGAATCAAAAATAAATGGCAAAAACTTTGAAGTAATCTTTAAATTCTGTGGTATTCATAGAATTGTGGAATGATGCAGTGCAGAAGGAGGCCATTTGGCCTATTGAGCCTGTGCTGGATCTTTGAAAGAGCTATCTAATTAGCCCCACTCCCCAGCTCTTTCCCCATAGCTCTGCAAATTGTTCTCCTTTAAGTATTTATCTAATTCCCTTTTGAAAGTTATTATTGAATCTGTTTCCATCACTCTTTCAGAGTTACACTGTTGAGATTAGAAACCATGCAGTGTGGGACACTGAGGTTATATTTACCACTAATGAACCACCATATGTGTTGGAGTGTAATGTGCTGTGCCACCACACTATTGTTGGTTCTTGTCTTCAATCTTTTAACTCCAGACAACAGGAGAGGGAGTTTATCCAAAGAGGTTAATTTCTGTTAGGCATGAAAAGCTCATTGGGTACAGCACTGATCGTCTTATAACAGACCACTAGGAAACTGCAATAGCATGGCAAGTATTGCTCAGTCCCTGATGTTTCTATGTACATCCTAAGACATAGGAGTAGATTTTCATCTTTACTGTCTGGATGTTAAACATTTCCTGTGTGGAACATAGAGAGGAAAATCATGCAAAGAGGATCGTACACCTATAACAGAGCCCACGCAATTTTCTCTGTATTTGTTTAAATGGAAGGGAAATCAGGCAGGCTCTGTTATGTGCGTGTGATTCTCCTACCAGATTTTTCTCTCTATACTGCGCCCAGGCAGTGATTAACACCCAGGCAATGAAGGTAATGTGTCTTGGGACATTAAAGGTGCTATCGAAATTCAAGTTGTTGTTGTTGTGAAAATGTACTCCATAGTATTCATTTTACACAACTTGCAAGGATGAAAGGCTATGGTGTGATTTAAACACCTTCTGGCTCTGAGTCCAGATCTCAACCGACTGAGCTACTCAGCCTGATTTATAGGTCATTTGTTTAGCATTACAGAAGACATTTATCGCTAAGCACATGTTAATAGATGCTATCTGATGTACAGAGTGACTAAGCATGTGAACACTGTCGAAACCTCACAATGATTAGAATTTTTTTAACGACAGAAATAACCATTAAATTGTGTTATTTCGAATGAACTCCAAAGATATATTTTTACTAAACTGGGGGGTACTCTGGAGATTGCTCAAAAAATTTTGCAGGCTATCATACGGTGCAAATCTTTGTAATGTTGTTTATTTTTGTTTATTTTTTAAATTGCAGCAAAAGACTCATCATAGCATCGCATAAAAAAAAGACTTAAATTTATATATTTCTTTCACAAGATTCTTTGGAACATCTCAAAGTGTTTTGCACAGTGAATTGTTAACATGGTAGCCATTTTGCAAACAGCAAGATCTATAAAACAGCAATCTGTTTTTGATGGTGCTGATTGAGGGAGGAATTTTCACCAGGAGACCTGAAAATGTCCTGTTTGAATAGTGCCATGGGATCTTTAAAATCCAGCTGAACAGGTAAACAGACCATTGCACTTTTCTCTGTTTGTAAATCTGGGATATGTTTTCCTCTGTTTGCTAATGTTATCAAAAAAGCCTGCATGAGTCTATAGCATGGAGGGAAATAATTGCCTTAAACTGTCTCATAAGCGACTTTTCAGGTGACCTAGTAAATCTGTTATTAATTTCTAATAGGTTAGAAATTACTGCTTACTACATTAGAAGATAAATGTTTAACATGTTTATATAATGTTCCTCTGAGGCGTTGACTCATTTAAAATATGTTGATACATCAATATCACAAACAATCATAGTTAGGCTAATATCTTTTTATAGGACATTTACCTTAATATCATAATGATACTAATGTATTCACTTTCATTGCACATGGATTGAAATAAAGTTGTGATTTCTGTACCATAACTGCAGTGAGAACAAGATCTAACACAGTCAAAGGTCTTGCCTCACATATGGTGAGTTTACATGGCTGATTTCAACAAATAAATCATCCCAGCAAGTGAAGGTTTATTGCAGGACAATTAACTGCATTCTGTCATGGTTCATTAGTATTTGTTTTCTATGGTACTAGGAGTGTACTTTGGTATTTTTTTCATGGCCACATTAGTAATTTGGCATGACAGTACAAAAGAAAACTTTTGGAACTGACCACTTATGGGAATTGGGTGGCACAGTGAGTTACAACACTGACCTTTCACCTCTGTTCAAATGCAACCTTGACTGAAGGGATGAAAGTCTCCTTTTTCTGCTGGTTGTAAACAAATGGGAAAATTCACACAAGCTGTATTTCTGAAGTTTGAATTCAATCAAAATTATAGGGGCAACCAGCGTAGAAGAAGCTTTACACTGTATCTGATTATGCTGTTCCTGAACAAGGAATGCTAGATCCTGAGCCTCAGTGCCCAAAGTGGAAAAGGTGTTTGAATCCCAGGACTGGCGCCTCAATTCCCCTCAGTAAAATACATATCAAAATATGTTCCAATGCATGTTGGAATAATCATATTTCTTTTCGTTATGCTTTAGTTATAATCTCATTGAATGTTTCTCTGTGTCCCAAATCATATCAGGAGTGGAAAAATTATGCCTCCAAAATAAGGCAGCAAGGAAGTGTTTGTGTAAAATGTACTCCAACGTAGCTTCAGTTTAAAATGAGATTGTTGATTTAATTTCCAATCTCCCATTGCCAGGCATGTCATCTTGGAATCAACTCAACCCTTAAATGACCCAGCATAACTCTACATCCCCCCTCCCCCCCTCAATAGTTGTTGTTAGACAATGGATAAGCATGGGTTTGAGCCCTTGCTAGATGGACAACAAGTACCAAGAACTCACAAATGGAATGGTAAACAACATAACTCATCATTATGTAACTATTTTCAGTTGTTGACTCTACACTGAACAATGACTGAGTGACAGACAGCACCCAATTCAGACACTAACCATTGACCTCCAAACCATGACAAACATTACCATATGCAGAAGCATCATCTGATGACCGCAGTTTCTCATTAAGATTTATTTTGAACTGATTCTTTTATTCCTTTTGTTGCTCACCACTGTGCCTCATTTATTTCATCTATATCATAACAGGATGTCAGAATAACCCCTGAGGGTCAAAGGTAAAGAAATGCTAAGAGTGTTGTGAATTGTAAGTGGGACACCTTTTTTTAATGACACACCAACACTGTTTTACCTCTGACTCTCAGAGGCCATGACAATTTTCTCTTATGATGTGAATAGAATAAATGAGGCATAGCATGGGGACTTGAAGAGCAAAAACAGGAAAAAATATAAATTCAAATATCATCCTTGACAAGAAATTAATGAATGCTACTTTGTATGATTATCTCATAGTTTGCCTCAATTACCTCAGGACCAAGTAAGACTACATCGCTGCAGGGAATACTTGAGCAGTAACCTTGAAGGGGCAGGCTAGGATAACACCCAAACAGCACGCTTTAGATCCCAGACCATCTTTAACAGCAACGCCAGGAGAGACCAACTCGTTCAATGTAAATATGCATGAAGTTGAAATAAATTTGATGAATTTCATGCTCATCAAGTGGAAGAATTAAGATCAGCATTTGGAATGGAACATTGTCCCACATTATGGACCCAGTGTCAGCATCAAGTACTCTCAGGTGAGGTGTAACACAACCTGCATGCAGAGCAAAACAGCTTTTTTTTTCTCTGCTTCAATGGATCTGAACCTCAGAACAGCACTCCTTATTACACCAGCTGGTGCTGACACTGAACATGAGAAAAAATTGAGGTAAAGTAGTTCCAATTGGGTTGTTATGTGGAATAATTTCATTTACTACATACTGGGATGACAGCAATTTATTTGATAGTGTTTTTGGCCACATATGTTTTCTAGTTCCACTTCCCAAACTGGTTATTCTTATGGATTCTATCCATGAGTTTGCAATTTAATTTAACCTCAGACCTTTATTGGCTCAATGGGTAGACTTTCATCTGATTAGTCTGGGCTATTTTCAAACCCAGATGCCAGAGGTGAAAGGACAGTGGGAAACCCGACTCTACCATCCAATCCTCTCATTCACTAAGCTTTTAATGTGTACTGTTGGAAATAGAACAAGGGGAGGCAAGTCACGAGACATTTTTACTACTCTGCAATTACTGTGGTTAATTGACCATAAACCGAAGTTCCAACAGTGACAGAGAAATCAATCGGTCATTAAAGAAACTTGTTTGCATCGAATTCATTTTGGGAGATGCAAAAATCCATTGATTGCCATTAGGTTAAATAAAATGAAGCATAAATACTGACAGGGATTTCTGTATTATTCAGGACTTTAGAATACTTTCCATTTGTTACACAAGCAAATCCAGGGAACCTCATCTCTGTGCCATCCCATGTCTTATGGGGGAGAGATGCTTCTTGAATATTATATTCGGCCATATTATTTACTGCACGTCTGAATTATAAAATGCCAATTAACAGAAATTGCACTTGTCCTTTCATTGATTCTATTCTTTAGTGGAAAATTGAAAATATAGTTTTTAGAAACAGAATGTTACTATAGATGATCCGATGTAAAATAACGACAGAGCTAGAACTGTGCTCCGTTCTGGGCACCGCACCTCAGGAAGGATGTATTGGCCTTGGAGGGAGTGCAGCGTAGATTCATTAGAATGATGCCTGGACTCGAAGGATTAAATTACGAGAAGAGATTACACAAACTAGAGTTGTATTCCCTGGAATTTAGAAGATTAAGGGGTGATTTGATCGAAGTTTTCAAGATATTAAGGGGACCCAACAGGGTAGATAGAGAGAAACTATTTCCACTGGTTGGGGAGTCTAGGACTAGGGGACATAGCTTAAAAATTAGAGCCAGGACTTTCAGGAGTGAAGGTAGGAAACACTTCTACACGCAAAGGGTGGTAGAAGTTTGGAACTCTCTTCCACAAACGGCAGTTGATGCTAGCTCAATTGTTAATTTTAAATCTGAGATTGATAGATTTTTGTTAACCAAAGTTATTAAGGGATATGGGGCTAAGGCGGGGAAATAGAGTTAGGTCACAGATCAGCCATGATCTCATTGAATGGCGGAACAGGCTCGAGAGGCTAAATGGCCTACTCCTGTTCTTATGTGGCCTTAATTCTACAGTGTTATGTTATAATTTCCATGTGGAACAGGAGATGACAGGAACGTGTCAGTACAAATGTCACCAACAAAATGTTCTTTTTCAAATTTCTTTGGGTGAATTCTTTGCTCATCAAGGTGAAAGGTGTCAGTGCTACAAGTGAAATGTTTTTCCACTGTTGTCACACAGTGTCAGCATCAAGTGCTCCCAGGTGAGGTATAACTCAGCTAGCCACAGACTAAAGATATTTTCATGGGTCTATAAGAACGTGAGAAGCCAGTACACAGATGTCAGCTCCTGAGACCTGAACTAAAGAAGCATTAAATGCAAAAGCACTTTAAAACTCCTTCGACTTTGCCCCAGCATTGTGCACTCCATCAAGATTGTTCAGAAAAATAGGCAAGTTCCCATTCTTTCTCAGGAGAAGTTTGGCAGCCAAATACTGGCTGTCTCCGTAGTCTGTAAACTGTGGGGAAAGGATGGAATAACAGCCAGGAATAGGATTTGAAAGGTAAAAGAAACAAAGAGAAATTAAGGAAAGAAACAAAGGAATGCTAGGACGAGAGGCAATGAGAATAGTCAGGAAAAGGTTTCACAGCAGGTTTTGGATCAGTTTACGTTTTGTACTTTTTGTATAAAGGATTTTTTTCCCTTTGTGCTTCACATTCATCTCAGACCTTTACTCCTAATGTTGTCAATAGTACCCCAGTTGCAGCAGATTCTCAGATTTGATTCAATTTTTCTCTTTCTTCAAGTTTTCCCCATTCCTTTGGAAGAGAACCTCTGATCAGCATCTCCCCAGATACTTTTCATAGCCCATTTCTGATTTTCTGACTTTCTGTGTTTTTTTGCATAGTTTTGCATAGTGATTCAGGTAACCACTCATCTGAGCCCAGGTTGGCTGGCCGTCTGCAATGCCTTGTATATTTTTGTGAAAAAAAAATGATTTATTTAATTTCTAGTAATTGTTAGTTCAACCAATGGAACTTTTTTTTTAACATAATTTTTAGTGTTACTGTAAGGGAATTTTTTTCTTATCTGCTTGATTTTATGCATCGATATAGATGTGAATATATATATTAAATATAACATTGCATACAAGGCAAATTTTGTTTGTCACGCTCCAGATGTCATAGTTTGGTAAAGGTGCAAAACAATGATAAAGAGAGCAAGAAAGGCAGTCACCTAATACTGGGCACAACTGATCTGGATCTTGAAACTTTCAAATATTTTCCAATCTGCACAGTTCCCTCACCAAGCAACAATTAAACTTTGTTGTTAAGTAAACATAGCCTGAGATCAATCAAACCTTCTAGCCTTAAAGTGACAGAGATCTTCTTAGATATTAGATACTACATTGCATTGCATGGCATTACTGTCCTTATCAAACAGCTCAAAAACAGCCATCGTTCATACAAACAGTATCAAGTTTGAAAAGGACAGTACCATTTGTCAGGTTTAGAGGGAAGTTTGGAATAGAAGTCCTAATTTAAACAGGTATTTTTAAACAGAACCTTTAACAGCAGTTGTGCCCAGTATTAAGTCACTGCCTTTCTTGCTGTCTTTATTATTGTTTTGCACCTTTACCAAACTATGACATCTGGAGCCTGACAAACAAAACTTGCCTTGTGTGCAATGTTATATTTAATATATATTTTCACATCTATATCGATGTGTAAAATCAAGCAGATAGGAAAAAATTCCCTCACAGTAACACTAAAAATTATATTAAAAAACAAAAGTTCCATTGTTGCAGAGATATTTGGTTATCTTAAATTTTATATATTTCTTGACATTTACTGTAAACATCCACACTGTAACCAAATGGACAATTAAAGATAAAAGGTTGCTTCCCTATTTGCATACAGAGTTTTATTTATTTATCTAATGTTGGTATGTATTTATTTATCTAAACAATGGACCAGAAATTGCTGGAAAAATAATGGCAAATTAACGACATTCGCTATTATTAGTTCGTAAAAAAATCCAGCAATTTGTGGCGAAGAAGAGATACACCATGATTTCCGATTCTCCACAAATTGCTGGATGATTTGCGTCGTTCTGTTGTTAGCCTCAACAAAGTGAAAAAATTGCTGTCTTGCTGTGAGACTCCCCATTGAAGTTCATTGTGTGTCATGAAATTGTTGGATTTACGCCGTTCATGTGAATTAATCTTGCCGCAGCCATTTAGGGCTAGTAATTCATGTTGTAAGGACCCTGCTAATGATGTGATTTATGGTCCTGACATGACATCAACATTGAAGGCTTAGAAAGGGAACAATGAAGCTTTGGAGTCTCACTCCAGTAGGTAGTGAATTGTTCCTATAGGTTTTTAAATATTTTATCTGTCTTGGCAGTATTGTTGTGCCAGTCTTGCCATCCGCGCTCTTTTTAATGTTGGAAGGCAATAACTTTCAGGATGCAAATCTGTTTAGACACTCAGAAATGTAGATTAGATAGACTTCTTTCGGAAAATAATTTTGGGATACAGTATATTGGTAATTTGAGACATGATGTGGTAAGTGTAGCATGCTTGGGAGGAAAAAGGGGTTTTCTTCGTGTCATTTCTGGGTCTGTTGTAGACTAATTGATAGAGATTGATTGCTATAATTAGTCAACAACTCCATTATCATTGTATCAAGCGACTACCAGGATGATAGAAGATGAACTAGGTAGACATTGGACTTTTTTCGTCTAGCAATTCCTATGTTCCTATGAAAGCAGTTCCACTGTTCCTGATCATGATGGACGGAGGCGCTGGTTCTATACTTCATGGGTCAAGAATGTTTGTATGTTTTGCACACCTAACCTACCATTCACTCATTAACATCTCAAGGACCAATACAACAATTCCCAAACACAATTGGGTTACAATGTCCTCTTATTCTGCTTGTTCTTTTAAATTTTTTCTTACTTTTCCTCTCTTTTTTTTTCTCGTTTTCTTAAACCACTCTCTTTCTTTCCGTCTCTATTATTCTATCTGTATCTAATTTGACTCTAATTCACCATGTTTCCTTCTCCATCACTTGCTCTGTTTCTTCCTCTATTCTTTTCTTTCTTTCGTTAAGGAGATAGACCATTGGGCACGACATTCATGGGGTCCCAGATGCGATGTTGACATCGCTGCACCATTAACGCTTCGACATTCCAGCAATTTGTGGCGCAGATACTGTACGATCTGAACAGTGAGGTAAAATTAACATCGCTCGCCGTGAGATGTACCACTGCAGCAATTTCTGGCCCACTATTTTCCACAAATCACTAAAAACACTGCCTCTGGCTTGCAAATTTCTTTCCCAATTCTTTCAGTGGAGATGTGTACCCCTCCCCTAGTTCTATACCCCTTTATCATCCACTGCCCCTTGCAAAAGCATGAACTCTGACTCTGTGAGAGAGAAAATCTGTCAGCGTATTATATTTTCCATACAATCAGTAATATATATACTGAAAAAATAGTGTTGATTAAACAGACTTCAAAATGAAAAAGAAAATTTTAAGTTGGTTTATAAGCTTCATATTTTTCTAAATCAAACAAGATTCTCACATATTGGGAAGGAGGAATGTTGAGAGGATAAGGGGCTACCTTCATGGTGGTTAGTTGAAAGGTGTATAGTGCTCACCCAGCCTGTTTTACTGTGTGGCTGAGTAAACTGAATCTGACTGGTTCCAACCAGTTCTGCTCTGATGTTTGAATGCAAGATGATGTAACCTGACAAATAAAGGACACATTTTTTGTTCATGTTGTGTTTAAAGTGTGATCACTGAACAGCAAAGCGTTATAGTATATCTTTGACTTTAGTTCACTTAGGGACGATCTGTAATTGTCATCATCTTCACAAGAGTACAAAAAGTGGGGAGAGGGGTAAATGCTCCAGGTACATATAAATGTAAAAGTGACTATCAATTTTCAGCATTTTTTAGCAAAAAGCTTTTGGGAGGACACAGACAAAATATACTCTTTGCTCTCTTGCCACAAAGATGACATTTATGATCCATTCTATAAAACTTGTGCGAAAAGTCATGAGTGGTTTCTCAAATCTCACTGCCAAATGGAGGCGTGACATACCTGACTCTTAATCCCTTTATGGTGTGGGGTGATAGTTTGAAACTAAAGTTCTCTTCTTATAAATACTGTAAACTTCAATCACTTCTGAATGGAGGAAGCAGCTGCTCGTATCTCCCAGCCAGAAAGGACAAAGTATGTGGTGGGTCTGCCGGGGGAAGGTATGTTGAGCAGATTCAGACCCAAACCAGTACTGAATATTTTAATTGCGTTGTAATGCCAGAAATGGCATCCAGAACTGGGAAAGATGCCAATCCTCACTGAATATAAAAAAGCTGCCTAAGACAGGCCTACCATACACAAAACACCTGAGCAGGGCTTTCTGACGTGGCATGTCTCCAACAGGCTGATTTCTCATTAAGAAAAGTTAGAATTTCTTCTCTTGGCTAGAAGAAATGACATAGTTTTCTTTACAGGGCTTAGGGAAGGAGGATAGTATTTTAAGTTGAAAGTTAATGTTAGCTCTGCTTATTTGGTAACACTCACTTCCAAGTCAGAAGGTTGTGGGTCCAAGCATCACTCAGAGATTTGAGCAGATCATCTAGGCTGATACCTAAGTGTAACATTGAGGTAGTGCTGCTTTGTCAGAAATGCTTTCCTTCAGATAAGACATAAAATGGAGACCCTGTCCTCATGGTTCAAATAAACCATAGCACTATTTGACAAAGAGCAAGGAATTTGCCAGGTGTCCTAACCAACACGCTACCCTTCACCAATCATCAAAAACAAATAAATGGTCATTCACCCCACTGCTGCTCGGAGGAGCTGGCTTTTTGCAAATGGCTGCTGCATTTGCCTTTCTGAGCCCAGCATTGCACTTCAAAAGTAATTCATGATATGTGAAGCCCTTTGGGATGTTTTCAAGAGATGGGATAAGATGCTATATCAATACAAATTCTTTATTTCTTCCTTCAATACTGCCCTGCCTAGAACACTGTCCTCTTTAAATCTGTGTTGTGGTGAAGGGAAGCAAGCGATGGCAAAAGATTAACTACAGTGAATTTTATTTATATCCCACATATAAATAGAATTGGGATTTAGAAGAGGATATCAGTTATCAAAACATTTTTGTTTCAACTTGGAAACTGGAGACTTTGGGTGAATTCCCCCCTCAGGTTATTGCTGGGGAATCCTTGTTGAATGGCCATGTTAGTTTAACCTCTGCGTGATGTATGGCTTTTGAGATTGCAGTTCACTTTCCTGCAGTGTATAATTGCAGGACATCACTTGAACTATCTTGTCTCTGACTTTTTAATTGGCCTATTCTGCATAGGTGTGGTTGGCATGTTATGTTCTTACCCTGTAGTTGAGCTTTTATATCTGTTGTGTTAAGTCATTTAACTGCAGCCATAATCTTCTGGATACACAAAGTTAATGGGCCAACTGGTGAAAATTACACAGAAAATTAAACAGATGAACAGAAATGTCACATTATCAAGGGCAATAGGAGATCAAAAACCAACAGAACAAGTCATCTGTTTAAAAAGGGAGATAGAACCAGTCCAGGGAACTATTGACCAATTAGCTTAACGTCGGTGGTAGGAAAGATAATGGAATCCTTACTCAAAGATAATTTAATAGAAAAAATCTAGACACCGAAAATATAATAAAGAATAGTCAGCACGGATTTCAAAAGGGAAGGTCATGCTTGACCAGCCTTACTGAATCCTTTGAAGAAGTAACAGAAAATGTAGACAAGGGTAATGCAGTAAATATTTGGATTTTCAAAAGGCTTTCGATAAGGTACTGCATGGTAGACTCATGACTAAGGTCAGAGCATGTGGAGTCAGGGGACAAGTAGCAAGTTGGCTACAAAACAGATAACAGAGAGTAAAGGTTAAAGGTACTTACTCAGACTAGCAAAAGGTGGGATGTGGTGTTCCACAAGGATTGGTGCTGGAACCACTGTTGTTCACCATTTAGATAAACGATTTGGACTCGGGAATCAGAAGTACAATTTCAAAATTTGCAGAAGACACCAAATTGGGGGGGGGGGGGGGGGGGTATAGTTAATACCGAGGAGAACCGCAAAAAAATACAGGAAGACATTAATAAACTTGCAGAATGGGTGTGTAATTAGCAAATGAATTTCAATATAGGTAAGTGAGAGGTAGTACATTTTTGGTAGGAAGAATAAGGGGGCTTGGATAATAAGTGTCTAAATGGGGTAAAGGAGCAGAGGGATGTGGGGGTACAGATATACAAATCACTAAAAGTAGTGACGAATCTTAATAAGGCCATAAAAAAGCAAATGAAGCACTGGGGTTCATTTCTAGAGGGATAGGATTGAAAAGCAGAGAAGTTATGATAAACATGTATAGAACCTTGGTTAGACCACACTTGGAGTACTGTGAACAGTTCTAGTCTCCATATTATAAAACGGGTATGGAGACACTGGAAAAGGTGCAAAAAAGATTTACTAGGATCATACTAGAATTGAGAGGTTATACCTATTATGAAAGGATTTGATAACGTAGACATAGAGAAGATGTTTCCACTTGCGGAGGAGACCAGAACTAAGGGCCATAAAAATAATTGTCCCACCGGGCAACAACATACAAAAGCTGGCTAAATGGGCTGTTCAGAGAACTTACATGCAGGTGATCTGTAGAGGTCACCCTCCTCAGGAGGGAAACAAAAAGAAAAACACATTGAGCTTCCTCAATTCCTCAATATGTCCCTGGACGTACTGGGCAAAAAATCTCCCCAGCTGTGGACATCAGCGACCCAGGCGAAAAATATAGAGCTGAAATGCTAGGCCGACTCCTGCGGTTCCTGCACCACCGCCTCTTTTAAGATCCTAGAGGGTGACAACACAAGAAGATCTTATTTGCCCAGAAGGACTCCAATCAGGGAAGACGTGAGTGAGAATATTTCGTTATCCGGGGACCCTGCGAGGAAGTCGACCTGGAGATATTTATGAAAACTTCCATCTACAACACATCTGGAAGTTTAACCTATGGTTTACCCTCCTCGATACTGGACAATTGACCTACAGACTCTACATTTTACTTTTTATTGTTATACCATATTGGCTAATATGGTTTGAACATTTACTCCATTGATTGTTTTATACTGCATTTGATTCTGTTTACTATTTATATTTTAACTTACGATTTTAGATTTTATCCTTTTGTTCATGTTTTAATGCATCATTTATTTATAATTACTGATTTTAACCTACGATTTTATTCTGTAAAATGCTCAACAGTGATTTTAAATTTTGATCTAATTTGTGTTATTTTATCATTACTATTCAACCTATAGAGTCCATATGTGTGCAGTTTTCGAGTGTGAGTTGTTTTGTCATGTTGCACTATTTCATTTGTCAATCTCAATATTCTTACTGTGTATTACTGTGGTTATCTACAACACTATGTTTTTTTTTATTTTAATTACAGTTTTAGATTATTTCCCATTAAATTGCTTTTTTTTTCTTTTGCTTTTTTTCTGTTATCCCCTGAAGGCCTCAACACTTGATAAATTTATGCCTATGAACGACTGTTTTTAACATCTCGGGCCTTTCGCCCTTCCAATCCTGTGGTTTATTGCTGGATATGACAACAAGTAGACGAGCTACTTAAAAATTCAAAATTGACACTCATTTAATGGACCATAATTTGATCTACAAGTTTATTTGAAATAGTCACTAATAAATCCAATAGGAAATCCAGGAGAAACGTCTTTACCCAGAGAGTGGTTAGAATGTGGAACCCGCTACCACAAGGAGTAGTTGAGGCGACTAACATATATGCATTTAAGGGGAAGCTAGATAAATACATGAGGGAGAAAGGAATAGAAGGATATGCTGATGGGGTTACATGAAGTAGGGTGGGAGGAGGCTTGTCTGAAGCATAAGCAGAGGCATGGACCTGCTAGGCCGAATGGCCTGTTTCTGTGCTGTACATTCAATGTAATTCTATGTAATTCTATCTGGGTATAGCAGTAGATTTGTAAAACAGTTCTGACAGGTGGCTTCTCTGTGCACACCACTAGGAACATAGGAACATAGGAACAGGAGTAGGCCATTCAGCCCCTCGTGCCTGCTCCGCCATTTGATAAGATCATGGCTGATCTGTGATCTAGCTCCATATACCTGCCTTTGGCCCATATCCCTTAATACCTTTGGTTGCCAAAAAGCTATCTATCTCACATTTAAATTTAGCAATTGAGCTAGTATCAATTGCCGTTTGCGGAAGAGAGTTCCAAACTTCTACCACCCTTTGTGTGTAGAAATGTTTTCTAATCTCACACTGAAAACTATATAATAATTAGGATTAAAAAGAACTGATGAGGGTGGAAACTAAGCACAGTTTCAAAAGAATTAACCCAATAAAACTACTATCAGTGCAAAGTACAGCTGCTGGCGGAAGAGATTGTTACCAAAAAAGCCTGCAATTTGGTAGATAATGGAATTGTGAAAAATACTGGACGTAACCTCTCAGTTAATTGTTTAATCGCATTATTGTAAAACCTGATGTACAATTTGCAATAAAACACATGCCAGTAGCTCTATTACATCCTGGAGCAAAATATCACTAAGGTGCAACCTCAGGTCTACAAGACACATAGGCCTATTTGAAGCTGTCAATTCTGCACTATCAATTTTAATGCAAATTGCATGAGGGTAAAAGTAAAGTACTAGTTTGCCTGTCATAATTTCTTATGGATTCACAAACCATTGAATGGATTATTTGCATAAGCTGCTTATTGGCATGAGGGTTTGCCCCAGAGGTGGATTTTGAAGCCACTTATTTGCATAATGTTTTGGTTGCTCCATCTCCCAGGTCTGAATTCCACAAAAGAGGTTATTTGCGGAGGGGATGCTGCTCAGTACATCAGTCTGCCCTGTAAGAGATCAAGGAACCTCAGTGTAAAAACAACAAGGCTGTTCTTTCATTCCTTTATGGAGCCTTTCCAACACTCCAATAGCTCCAGAGAGTCTGGTATTTAACAGAGAAATCAGTTGCCCTCTGCTAATCCACAGGGAATGGAATTACAGTTTCCAGACCATTTTTTAAAAATGGGTGCCCATATTCTCTGAGGAAAATTGTGATCACTGCATATTTTCTCAGAAATGTAAACATTTTTAAAAGGTTCTATTTCATGCAGAGGACTAGTCCAAACCTCAGGTGGGCTTGGGATCACCAAATGAGAGCGAATGACGAGGTGAGGCAACAAACAGAGAGAGAGAGACAGAGAGAAATGAAACCTGGGGTAATCTAGAAAGATAGAAAGAGAACAACAAGAAACACAAGGAAAAAAGAGAGAAGTGGAAAAGAGAGACACTAAAGGAGGGAAGCTCATCAGAATCAAACTGTTGGCTGATCAGGTTCTGTGGCAGCACTCAAATGGGGCAAGAGTGAACTGGACATTAAGAGGGGATACCTCCATGATACTGTGACAACAGAATAAGCAATTTGTGAAACAATTCAATGTAAAAACAATCGTAAATTAATTTAACAATTAGCTTTAGCAACAGATTACCAACATATCTCTACAATAACTTGCAGTTTCTCCACAGAAATAAGGAAAAACCTCCAATTGTTTACAACAATCTACTGCAATACAAGTGATGGAATGTTGAGTAAAACTGCAGCAGAGACATATTGAGTTTGACTACAACAATAACAACAACTTGCATTTATATAGTGCCTTTAATGTAGTAAAATATCCCAAGGCGTTTTACAGGTGTGATTATCAAACAAAATTTGGCACCGAGCCATATAAGGAGATATTAGGAAAGGCGAACAAAAGCTTGGTCAAAGAGGTTGGTTTTAAGGAGAGAGGTAGAGACATGGAAAGGTTTAGGGAGGGAATTCCAGAGCTTAGGGCCTAGGCAGCTGAAGGCACGGCCACCAATTGTGGAGCGATTAAAATTGGGGATGCGCAAGAGACAAGAATTGGAGGAGCGCAGAGATCTCGGAGGGTTGTAGGGCTGGAGGAGGTTACAGAGATAGGGAGGGGCGAGGCTATGGAAGGATTTGAAAACAAAGATGAGAATTTTAAAATCAAGGCGTTCCCGGACCGGGGGCCAATGTAGGTCAGTGAGCACAGGGGTGATGGATGAACAGGACTTGGTGAGCGTTAGGATACGGGCAGCATGTAGATGAGAAATAGGAGAGGGCCAAGGATAGATCCTTGGGGCACTCCAAAAGTAATGGCAACTATCTGCTAGCAGCCTTTCCGCTCTGCTGTTTTTGAGGCTTTTGATTTGCTTTTGATCATTTTCCAGGTTGCCGTGCATGAATACATTGAGGGAAAATGTGTCACAGAAAGGTTTGTTTGTGAGTTATAAGAATTGGATTTTTGTCTTTATGGGAAAGAGACAGTGTGGGAGAGAGATTTCATTCATTTCAATTGGGTTGCTTAATCATATTGCCTATTTACTTGAGTGCATAATCCAGGTTGGGACTTCAGTATAGTGCTAACGGAGTGCTGCGTTGTTGGAGGTGCTGTCTTTCAGATGAGATCTTAAACTGAGGCTCCATTTTTTAATCCCATGGCACTATTTGAAGAAGAGCAGGGGAGTTCTCCCAGTGTCCTGGCCAATATTTAGTCCTCAACCAACACCACTACAATTGATTATATGATCATTTATCTCATTTGCTGTTTGCAGGCCCTTGCTTTGTACAATTTGGCTGCTGCATTTGTCTACATTACAACAGAGACTATACATCAAAATTCATTGACCTGATGTTACTGGAACCTTTAGCAAAATACTTAGATGGTAAATTATAGTGATGCATACAATCACAGACCCCGTTATATAGGAATCAACTTTAGGTAAAGTTGATTCTATTGCTGGTCTGTTGCTGTGCCCCCTCCCCTGCCAAAAGTGTTGCAAGTTATTTTCTCCCACTTCCTTATGCTCCCATGCACCACATACGAAGAGTCAGTTTGCACCCAGTCCTCAGCCTCTGATGCTTTTATTTTTCCCTCAGCAATTCTCTGCTCTTCCCTCCTCTCCTGAAACTTTGGAGCATTGGTCACACCCTCTCCAAAATGACCATTATTCAGTTGTGAGCCTTGATAATCATAGTCAGCGGACTATTTGTCTGTTCGACTGTGTCAGTCTTTGTTCAATTGGTAGCATTCTCACCTCTGAGTCAGAAAGTTATGGGTTCAAGTCCCACTCCAGAGATTTGAGGTCAACATCTAGGTTGACACTTCAGTGCAGTACTGAGGGAGTGCTGCACTGTCAGAGGTGCCATCTTTCAGATGAGATGTTAAACTGAGGGCCCATCCGCACTCTCAGGTGGACGTAAAAGATTCATTATTTCGAAGAAGAGCAGGAGAGTTCTCCCCGGTGTCCTGGCCAACATTTATTCCTCAAACCATGTGACTAAAAAAACAAATTATCTGGTCATTATCACATTGCCGTAGAGGGACTTTGCTGTGCGCATATTGACTGTTGCGTTACCTACACTTCAAAAATACTTAATTGGCTGTAAAGCACTTTCAGATGTCCTGAGATTGTGAAAAGCGCGATATAAATGCAAGTCTTTTTATTTTTTTTCCGTTCTATGAGGGCATCACTTTCAAACCTAATTTTGTCCCCACGCAAAGTCCACTCATACTTCCAGCAAGAGTCACTGGATATCGATCAGGAGCAGCAACCCAAGACGATCTTTCCCTCCGTAGCCGAAGGCAACTGCAGCATCCCCTACCGTCGCCCAGGTTTAGGTGAGTTAATTCCTGGCCTGTATGATTCACCTGCTCACTCGGTAAACTAGCTGAACCACTGGTGGAGCTTTATCTCTATTGCTGTTAAATTGAATAGCAGAAAATGTACAGGAGAGCCACGTTTTGAGGACTGATTCCATGACGCCACACTCCTAACACAATGCTCCTCATCAACAATGTCCAATTGCCTTCAACCCTTTGATTGACCCTTTCCCGGAATAATGCCAACTGAGAAGAGCAAAGAAAAGCTTGGAATATTTCCCTTTACTACAAGAACAATGTACAAATGTGCTAGATGGCACAAACGGTACCTCTATGCTGCAAGGAAATTCAGTCACCATTATTTGTAGCAACGTATCTAACAATTGATTTTGACTGCAATCATGAGGCTTTTAAAGGCTATTATACGAATCGTTTAAAAATAGCAGAGCAATCTCGTAAAGATATCCTCCACGGTATTATTACCTCAGCATTTTCGGAAAGGAAATATTACAGCAAATCCTTTCATCCTTCCTCTGATGTGGCCTGTCTATTTTTCTTGCCTGCTGAACAGGCATCAGTTGTTGCTGTTTAGCTTTTTCAGGCCCTATTCTTTGTTGAGATTTACACAGCCATGAGGCTACTTAGGGTTTTGACTGGTGCAAATGGTCTAATTACCCAGTGGAGACCTCACACTCTGTTAACTGGTTTTATTGACTTGATGAAAAAAATAGACATTGTAATTTTCATTTCGTTGGCCTGAGTTACAAGTTAATTTCCATTTCAGTTGTATTGAAGCCCTTATAAAGTCTTACTGCTGTTTCCCCATTCAGTGTTTAGTCTTTGTATTATACTCTTGACTGCATTAGGACATGTTTAAGCCCTGTTCTTTATGCACAAACTTTTTTTATTACTGCTCTCTGTATTAACCAATGAGTTATTATCAATGACGAGTCATCACTATCTGCCTCTAGGATAAAACATAATTAAAAATTATATCAATATAATATAAGAAAGACTGCACCATTTGGATTTAAAGTGTCTAACCAAGGTTCGATACAAGTTTAACATAACTTCACTGCTTTTCAATTCTATCTCTCTAGAAATGAACCCCAGTGCTTAGTTTGCTTTTTTAAAATCGCCTTATTAACCTGTGTTGCTACTTTTAGTGATTTGTGCATCTGTACCCCTACCCCTAGATCCTTTTTCTCCTCTACCTCTTATTACACAAGCAGTATGTGGCCTCCTTATTCTTCCTACTAAAATGTAACACCTCACACTTACAATAAGGAAATATGGAAAGAGTGTTTCCCACAGATGAAGAATGTAGTTTAGTCCCTTAATTTAAGATGTTCTACTTCCACAAAGAATGGGTATGGAGTTTAATATTCTGGCCAATAACCTACAAATTCCATTATGTGTGAATGTAGATTAATGTATCAGGTAGCATTAAGATGTGAGCCTTTGGCTTCCTAGGATTTAAATGGAGATTCTCAATGGCAACATTGTCAGACTGGCAGTATTTTTTTTAAAGTTCATTTTTTCCCAACTACCCATAATAAACAACCCAAATTGAATCTCAAAATTCATTAAGCAATTTTCAAACTTTCCCCTCACTCTTGTTAATCAGTCATTGAACAAACCAAGAGGTACAGTTGTCAGCTGATTTCTGAAGCCCCATTATTATTTTACTGCACTTAACATATTTAAAGTGTAGAAAATATTATTATGTTATGAAAGTATATGGATTTTTTGAAATTATATCCAGCTTGCACTTTCTACATTCCTTTAAACCTTGTTAAATCACCACTGTTTTAGAGTGTCAGGGGATTACAATTCAGACATAAATTATTAACATTAAAGATGCACCAAAGCTAGGTGTTCATTTTGTTTGTATCTCAATAGAGCAATGATTGTACTCACCAATATACCTCATTTTCTGTTACAATGTTGGATGAAATGTTCTACTTTTGAGCCTCGTTCAGCATGCCAGATGGCTTTTAGCCAGGATAGCTGAATAAGCCCCAGAGTGTTAATAGATTGTAGATTTAGCTAAACTATGAGTGGAATTTCCTCCCTTTGTACCTGAAACTGAGGTTTCTGTTAGAGTGTGCTTTGTATAAGGAGCATAAGAATGATACTCAATGAAATGGCTCATGCTTATCTTTAGTTTCCCATGAGTAAATATGTGAATATATTTTTTCTTTGACAATATGTTTATTTTTGTGCCTTTTTCAATTATATAATAGAGGAACAACAGGATTCACCTCATTGAATTTCAGCATTAAATGCACATTTTCTCTTGAATAAAGGTAAGTGCAGACATTTACTACATCGTAAATCATTCGTACACTAAGGCCATGATTTTCAAAGAAAATTGCGGGAATGTTGGGAGTGGGGGGGCTGTGAAAATCGGGGAAATCGCGAGCGTGTGAGGAAGTCGGCTCCAATCCGCCTACTTCCGGATTCCCCATAGACGCGTCTGCGTGCGCGCGTGCCTCAGGAATGCAGAAGTCCCGCCAGCTTTCCAAATGTACCTCATTGAGGTACTTAAGGTACTTCATTTCCAACGTAGTAGATAGTTAAAACGATTTTAAACTTACCTGGGCGGTTTCCCATGGCTTCCGATTCACGCCAAAGGTCGGATCAGGCAAAAATAGACAAAATAAATTAAATAAAAAACCATTGCACTAAGTTAGAAAAACAAAATAAAAGTTTCCACCCTGCTCCGATGTCCGATGTCTCCCTCTCCAATGTCCCTCTCAGCCCCCGATGTCTCCTTCCCCGATCTCCCCCTCTCCACCCCCATGTCCCACCCCGATCTCCCCTTCTCCCCTCCATGTCTCTCTTTGATCTCCCCACTCCCCCACGATCATCCCCCCGATCTTCCCCTCTCCCACCCCAATCTCCCCCTCTCCCCCCATGTCTCTCTGATCTCCCCCCTCCACCACGATCCACCCCCCGATCTCCCCCTCTCCTCACCCCGATCTCCCCCTCTCCCCACCCCGATCTCCCCTCTCTCCCCGATCTTCCCCCCCCCACCCCCCGATCTTCCCCTCTCCCCACCCCGATCTCCCCCTCTCCCCCCCATGTCTCTCTCTGATCTCCCCACTCCCCCACGATCACCCCCCCGATCTTCCCCTCTCCCACCCCAATCTCCCCCTCTCCCCCCATGTCTCTCTGATCTCCCCCCTCCACCACGATCTCCCCCCCTCGATCTCCCCCTCTCCTCACCCCGATCTCCCCCTCTCCCCACCCTGATCTCCCCTCTCTCCCCGATCTTCCCCCCCCAACCCCCCGATCTCCCCCTCTCCTCACCCCGATCTCCCCCTCTCCCCACCCCGATCTCCCCGATCTTCCCCCCCCCCCAACCCCCCGATCTTCAGCACCCTCCACTCTGTTCCAGCACCTGTCAACCAGGTTGGCTGCCGGGCACGAAACCCAGAAACAACTTTAATCACCATCAATTGCATCGCGATCGCGTCAGAAAAAGTAAGTTTTTTTTATTCGGGTTTGCCACGTGCACCTTCACTCCCCCACTACCAACCTGCCACCATTTCAAAACTGAGCCCTAAGTATGAGCTTAGACTTTGCCACATGCTGCTATATTAGGCCAGATAAAACTAACACTGTACCTCAGGAAGATTCATGGTTATGTGACAAAGAAGCCATGTGTGTATTTCCTCATACCAGTACAGTAAAGGTGGATAAGATCAGAATCAAATTTAAAGAGTCCAATATTAATCAAAGTTGTCGCTCCTCACTTTAATCCCAAAATTGCTTTCTGTGATGTATTTCTGAGAGTTGAGAAAGACAAACTTCTGACAGAAATAAAAGCATAACATGGCATCTGAAAGGCAAAGACAAGTCAATATCATGGTGGAGATACTCGGCCACCTGTTCTGATGAAGGGTTTTACCTGAAACAGCTGCTGACTGACCTGCTGTGCATTTTCTATGGTATTTTCTGCTTCTATTTCACATTTCTAGCACTCACTGTTTTCTTTTTTGTCAGTCGTGGCTCAGTGGTAGCGCTGTTGACCGGAAGTCACCAGTAACGGTTTTGGCTTAGTACACAGAGAAGTCAATTCTCTCTTAATTCTCAATTCACTTTATTAACATTATTAGATCATGTACATACCGCTTATACGTCTGGTTAGATATAGGCATGCAGTTTACAGCAGGTTATACAGTTTTATACTCAAACTAGGATTTAAACGCACACCCACTAGGTTTCTCTGACTAACACTCCCTGAGTGGTCACAGAATAGAAAGGATATTATATTATCATAGAATCATAGAATCATAGAAGTTACAACATGGAAACAGGCCCTTCGGCCCAACATGTCCATGTCGCCCAGTTTATACCACTAAGCTAGTCCCAATTGCCTGCACTTGGCCCATATCCCTCTATACCCATCTTACCCATGTAACTGTCCAAATGCTTTTTAAAAGACAAAATTGTACCCGCCTCTACTACTGCCTCTGGCAGCTCGTTCCAGACACTCACCACCCTTTGAGTGAAAAAATTGCCCCTCTGGACCCTTTTGTATCTCTCCCCTCTCACCTTAAATCTATGCCCCCTCGTTATAGACTCCCCTACCTTTGGGAAAAGATTTTGACTATCGACCTTATCTATGCCCCTCATTATTTTATAGACTTCTATAAGATCACCCCTTAACCTCCTACTCTCCAGGGAAAAAAGTCCCAGTCTGTCTAACCTCTCCCTGTAAGTCAAACCATCAAGTCCCGGTAGCATCCTAGTAAATCTTTTCTGCACTCTTTCTAGTTTAATAATATCCTTTCTATAATAGGGTGACCAGAACTGTACACAGTACTCCAAGTGTGGCCTCACCAATGCCCTGTACAACTTCAACAAGACATCCCAACTCCTGCATTCAATGTTCTGACCAATGAAACCAAGCATGCCGAATGCCTTCTTCACCACCCGGAAAGGAGAGATAACGCTGCCCAGGTGATTCGTTCTCTCCCTCTCGACGTCGTCTCTGCGTCCCTGACGTAGTCTCTACGTCCCTGACATAGGGCCCCTACTTCCGCAATGGTTAGTCTCCGGAGTCTTCCTCACAAACACACTGGCACCAAGCCTGCAATTCTTCAGTTTTAACTTCAAGCCTGTCTTTTCAAATGATGCTGTCTTCTCCGGTTGGCTCAAAGTTGCTGGAGTGGTCAATGTCATCCCCTGATTGGCCCTGTTCCAAGGGGCTAGGTAGCATCACCTCATTACTCCTTTTCTAAATAAGGCCTGGTGTCTCATCAAAGCTCCTTTGTCCCTCTAAGAAGCGGAACAAATTCAAAAGGGTTCTGGCCAGTTCAGACCAGTGACTGAACTCCAGGTCACCTCAGTTCAAACGTCAGCGTCTTTGTTAGCAATTCAAATTAAACTCCGTAGTTTTCTGCAGCCCCTGGCCAACAGCGCTCTCGCCTCTGAGTCAGAAGGTCGTGGGTTCAAGTCCCTCTCCAGAGACTTGAGCACAAAATGTAGGCTGGCACTTCAGTGCAGTACGAAGGCGCCATTTATCGGATGAGACGTGAAACTGAGGCCCCGTCTGCCCTCTCAGGTAGACGTAAAAGATCCCATAGCAATATTTCGAAGAAGATCGGGCCGTTCTCCACAGTGTCCTGAACAATATTTATCTCTCAATCACCATCACTAAAAAAAGATTGTTAGTTTCTAGTACTATATGTGAGTGGGATTTATTCTGTATCGCTCAGTCTCAGTATGTGAGTGGGATTCATTCTATGTCTGTGTGAGATAATGGTTAATATCACATTGCTGTTTGTGAGACTTTGCTGTGTACAAATTGGCTGCTACGTTTCCTACATTACAACAGTGACTACACTTCAAAAGTACTTCAATGGCTGCAAAGCACTTTGGAATGTCCTGAGGTTGTGAAAGGTGTTATATAAATGTAAGTCTTTCTTTCTTTATTGTTTCATCTTAACTTTGAAAAGAATTGTTGCTAGCGCCATCTATTAGAAAGAGGTCAATTAAATTTATGAAAGAAATAAGTCAGAGGCACAGTCTTCATGAAATATGCTGTTTGAAAGTGCAATGTAATGACATAAATTACATCAAAATACTTTAATATTTTTGGATAATGCCATCTTGAGAAACATGACATGTGGCTCCTCGAGATCTCCTTTGGACCCAAAATTAAAGAAAATGTTTGCCAAGCACTTTTCATGAAGATAATGTCCATTTAAATCCTGTGAAGTTATTGTAAACAGGACACAGTGCTCAGTTCATTGCAAGGTCAGAGCATTCCAGTAGTTTACTGAATACACTTCCTCATTCTGTCCAGCTGAAAATCGCTAGCCTTCTGCCTTACTAGCAATGACTTGTGGATCAATTTTCACCTTCAGCATCCCTGAAACAGAGCCTCACATGAGTGCATAGCATGAATTGAGGCTACTGCCTGCCACCATTTCTATATCATCAGCAACTAAACATACATCTTGTATTGGAAAGATTTGTTAAGTGAAGTCCCACTAACATTCCAGTGTGATAGCAGTTAGAAATGGAAGTTACAGCCTGTATATGGCCATGTGTGCAAGCTTGCAAAGGGCTGTAAGGTTGTATGAAAGCTTTGGAGGGGTGAACGGTACAAGAGTGACATGGTTCTGAGGACACACTTTGCAGCACTCCATTCCTGGCACCAGACACTTCCTATAGAAATCTGCTACTTAGCATTATCCCGGCACCATTCCTCAGGTGTGTCATCTTCTTTCACATTTACAGCAAGGTCCTCTGTGTGTTGGAGAAACCACTCACCCTGCCAGGCATTTAGGACAAATCTTCTCTGAGGACTTGGTGCTTTTGAATGCCAATCAGGCGAACCCGCCTTTGCATTAATCCCCATAGCGGCATCTCAAGGGCACCAGCCCTAAATATATCTGTGCACTGTTAGGAACTATCCATTGGTGAGAAAGGGAGTAATTTTATTTTTAAATCTCTTCCATTTAGCTCATATAAAATGGGAATTTAATTTGGAGTATTTTTTGGCTTTAAATTCTCAATGTTTCTTTTTTTTAATCACTGCATTACATTTGGAGATTATGTGGCAAAACCTTAAATAAGCCTTTTTTCCAGCTTGCTCACCTCTGTATTTATAACCTACTGAGGTTGCTTTTTAATGAAATCTTACAAATTTCAAGTCAATAAAAATCTGCTTTTCAGTGCAAAATGCAAAAAAGTGATTCCAAGCAATTGAAAGATGCTGAACACTCATTGTTATTAAAACGTAAAATGCCTTCGTTCACTGTATTTGAAATTTTGTGATCAGTCACTTTAATATGGGTAAAATTTGCAGTCTATTTCCTTGTTTATGCAGTCATTATCCTAGTCTATGGTCTGCCAACTTTATTTTTCATCTCGCTGTAAATGAAATAATAATATCGCAGTGATTGCAGTTTACTACAAAATAAAACCCTTATTAATTTGGCTGCTTCAGCCCTTTAAACAGCTGTAGCAGTGATTTCAAATTCTATATCCATGCTTGTGCTGTCCTCAACATGTTAGTTTTTAAAAGGGAAGTACATAAATATTTGAAAAACAAAAAAAGTAAAAGGTTATAAGGAAAGGTCAGAGCCACAGGATTAAATGGATAGCTTTTCTGTGCTGTAAAATTCTACAATTCTATGATACTGGCACGTGGAAACTTATAACAGGGGCTCATGGATTGTGGTCAGGATTGGAATCTCTATCTGTTTTTTTCTCCATCTTAGCCCAAGAAAAGTAAGTTTACAACCGCACTGCAACCCCCGTTAGTCACAGGCCAGGGATCAAGTTTGGTTACCCCTGGTCTACATGGGCTCAGGGTCATATCAGGAAAGCAGTAAGGGGCAACATTTAAAATATTTTGGTGTATTGGTCTGAAAAGGGAGCAATAATGCTACAGTGGTGAATGTATTTAGAGCTGTGCTGCCTTCTTGGAACGTGTGTGTTGTGGAATTTGCTTCCACCATTGTGCAAATGCTACATTTCATTGCACTCACCACTTGCCTTTATTCATTGTCATTAGTGTATGTGTCATTTACTGATTTCATATTCTGAAACCATTAATGTTTTTAAAACTAGGATAGAAAATGTAATATTTAAAACATTAGGTATATATTAAATGTGACTGTAGTGTCAGCCTTGGCTCATGGTAGTACTCTTGCCTCTGAGACAGAAGGTTGTGAGTTCAAGCCCCTCTCCAAGTGCTTGAGCACCTAATCTATGCTGATACATCAGTGCAGTACTGAGGGAGTGCTGCACTGTCAGTGGTGCTATTCTTCAGATGAGACATTAACCAAGGCCCCAATGGCACTCTCAGGTGGACGCAAAATGGCCCATGGCATTATTTTAAGGAGAGCAGTGTAGTTCTCCCAGAGTCCTGGCCAACACTTATCCCTCAACCAACATCACCAAAACAAATTATCTGGACGCTTATCTCATTTGCTGTTTGTGGGACCTTGCTGTGCACAATTTGGCTGCTGTGTTTCCCTACATTACAATAGTGACTACACTTTAAAAGCAGTTCATTTGCTGTGAAGTATTTTAGGACGTCCTGAGTTCATGAAAGGCCCTATATGAATGCAAATTCTTTCTGCATTAAATATCGATCAAATCTACCTCTGATATTTAAAAAAACTTAATCTGAATACTTGTAGTCTGAGAAGTTAAACATTCCAGTCACAGGTGGTACACTGGGCTAGGAAGACGCTGCAGAAAGTCATAGGCCCGGATATTACCAGGGAGGCGGGATGGCAGTGGGGGGGGGCGACTGGGTACGTGGGTAACCTGCCCAGTAAAATCCGTCCGTTCCCCACGCGATCGTGGGTAAATTGGAAATACTTAATGTGGCTTCCGGGTTTCCCATCGTAAACCTGCGCAGCGGGCTGCCTGCGCACCCGCATCACAGGCTGTCAGCTGGAGGAGCCCTATTTAAAGGGGCAGTCCTCCAATGCTGCTCCTGGAGCAAACACCCCAAATTACAGAATGGAGCAGCCAAGGGGAAAGGCTGCTCCTAGATTCAGTGATGCCTCACTCCAGGTGCTACTGAATGGGGTGAGGAGGAGGAGGGATATATTTCTACCCAGCGGATCGGAGGAAGTGGCCTGCTTCTGCCACCAAGAAGGCGTGGCTCGAGGTGGCAGAGGAGGTCACCAGCAGCAGCAATGTCTCCCGCACCTGGTTCCAGTGCAGGAAGCGCTTCAATGACCTAACTAGGTCAGCCAAAGTGAGTACACTTACTCATTCTCCTACACTCCGTCTTCCACATCACCGCCCCCACCCACACAACTCATTCTGCACTGCCAACACTACTCTAACACAACACTCCCCACACCCACTCAAAGCTCATCCTCAACTTACCTGCACTTACTCACCATTTCTTCACCTCCCCAGTACTCATCCCACCACTAACACTCAACCCAATCCTCATACAATGTCATGGCTCTGTCTCATAGTCACCCTCTGATGCATCTCTTCCATGGTCAGCCTCACCCAAACCAATGCATTCAGCAGTTGGCCACATCACCATCACTCACTCACACCTCTCTACTTTCTCCCCTTATGGGAGAAGAGAGCCCAGAATGCGTTGGAGAGGGCGAGGACCAGAGGGGGGCCGCAACATCCAGTCGTCCTCACAGACGGGGAGCAGGAGGCGCTAGAACTGAGCCGCACCCTCGAGTGCATGTCCATCGGGGGCGCTGAGACTGGCACCCGACAAACAGTTGGTGTCAGAATTTTAGCATTCAGCACTAACAATAGCAAATGATGTTAACATGCCTTGCCATCTTCAGCACCTCAACATCTGTAATCATGCTTAATATTGCCTTCTGTTCTCTTACAGGGCCTTCAGCGACCGCTGTGACGGTGGAGGGTGATTCCTCAGAGGACCTCGGTGGGTCCCCGTCCTCACTTAGTTGGGGTCACACATGTGAGTCACCACACACACACATGTGAGCATGAGCACACATTGGTGGCAGGGGCAGCTGTGGAGGATCCGCGTCGGTGGGAGCACTCTTCTCCAGGCTCTGCTCAGCTGGGCGCAGATGCTGAACCCTGGGGGCCATCCATGAAAAGGAGAATGATCTCGGGGCAGCAGCACATTTGCCAGGTGCTGGAACAGGTGCCATGCGCGCTCTCCACAATAGCGCAGAGGATGTAGGAGTCCAACTCCTGCATGAGTGGAATACTGTCACAATGACGTGAGGGCATCTCTGAGATAGTGTCACGGGTAAGTGCGGGAATGTCTGCGAGGGAGGGAAGGCTAGTCTCCATCGAGCTTCAAGCACGGCTCACCGTAGAGTCCATTGTTGCCCCGACAACGGCCCTTTGGACTCAGGGTGAACAATATTCTGCCACCTTAAACAGGGAGGCAGATACTCTGGCACTGGCCTTACAAGGCTTCACACATGTCCTCCAAACTGTTGTCCAGCAGTGTGGTAGGAGTGGTGCAGGCCTGGCCCAGGGGACGGAAGATGGCGAAAGGGGGCATGGAAGTGGGGACGCCACTCAAAGCGCTCTCACGTCTCACCCGTTGCCCCCCTCTCAACCAGTACCCACAATGCTGCCTCCTCTCCAGGTGGCCGAGTCTGCCCCTGCACAAGTGCAGGTGGAGCAGTCTTTAGAGGGGTCCTCACGGGCACCGAAACCCAGAGAGCATAGGCCCAAAGCATCTAATTGGTCAGGACATGAACAAGAGCAACCTGCCACTACCTCTGCTGCAGCCACAGGGGATGCACCACGTAGGAGTAGTCGTAAGTGAAAGACGAAAGTTTTGTGAGCACAAAAGGGATGCACAAGGGTGTTTGACAGTTTTTCATGTTTTTATTTATATTTGATTTTTGTTAATCGCACATTAAATATTATTATTGTCACCACTACTGCCACGTCTTGGCCATTCGTGGCTGGCTTGTGTAATAAGGCCCTTTCATGAGGTTCACCATGAACGCCCACACTTGATGCCACCTATTGGGTCACTCTACAGTGGGTGTATGTGTAATTGCACGACTATTTTGTGCGGGGGGGCGGGGGAGGGGGCTGGTGTGGCCGCTGCTCTGTCCAGGTGGTGAGGACTGGACTCTTCACACTGTTTGATGTTAGGAGAACCATTCACATATTGGTGACTCCCTGACCTCACAAGCAGCCAGGTGAGCCACTGTTCTGCCCATGGGTTGCTCCTCCTCCACCTCCTCCTCCTCCTCAATGTGGGTGGCAGAAGTAAATGGGGCCTTCTCCAGCGGCACCCCTCTCTGTTGTGCCCTGTTGTGCAGGGCACAACAGATGACTATAATGCATCCCACTCTGTCTGGTGCATATTGAAGGGCACCCTCAGAACGATCAAGGCACCTGAAGCACATCTTGAGCAGCCCTATAGCATGCTTAATTGTAGACCAAGTAGTGATGTGGCTGTCGTTATATCGACGCTGTTGCTCGGTGGTGGGGTTCCTCAGAGATGTCATGAGCCACGTGTGCAGGGGGTATCCCTTGTCCCCAAAGAGCCAGCCCTTGTGGGTGTTCGGTGCGTGGAAGAGGGGCGGGATGTTGGACTCCCGGAAGATGAAGGAATCGTGGCAGCTGCCAGGGTATCTGGTGCACAAGTGAAGGAATCTCTTGGGGTGGTCACAGATGAGCTGAGTGTTGATGGAGTGATAGTCCTTCCTGTTGATGAACAGTCCTGGCTCGTGTGGAGGTGCTCGTATTGCTATATGGGTGCAATCGATTACACCTGGAAAGCCAGCCACAGCGCGGAATCTGACTGCCCTCTCTGTCTGGCTGAAGTCATCCATGGGGAAGTTGATATAGTGCGAGGCCTTGCGGAACAAGCCGTCAGTGACCTGCCTTATGCATTTACATGCAGACGACTGAGAGACCCCAGCGATGTCCCCGGTGGCACCCTGGAACGATCCGGAGGCGAAGAAGTTGAGGGCAGTGGTGACTTTGACAGCAACAGGTAAGGAGATGCTGCTCGGGCCAGCCGGGAGCAGCTTGGCATGAAGGAGGCTGCAGATGTCCGCGACTACCTGGCGACTGACTCTGAGCCTCAGTGTGCGCTGCTTCTCAGAGAGGTCCAGGAAGCTGAGCCTCGGTCTGTAGACCCTGTTGCGAGGGTATTGCCTCCTGCGACGTTGCTCTCTCTGTTGTTGCCCTCCCTGCTGTTGTGTAGGTGCCTGTGGCACAGCACTGTGTTGTGGAGCTCCACGTGGTGGAGGTGGATGGCATGCCTGGCGAGGCTGGTGATGTTGCTCGTCCTCGAATGAAGTGATGAATGCAGCTATGGCGCCCCTTGTCCTGACGGTGTGAGTTTGAGGGGGTCCGCAAAGTAGGTAAATGTGTTTGCACAGCAGAGTTTTGGGTATAAATTAAGAATTTTGAGTAGAAAGACAAAGGTGTTGCAGCCAAAACTTTGTCTGAAGTGACAGAGTGCCCTGCTGCAATAAATGAGGTTTTCCCCCAACCTGTCAAATAATCCTTTGCACCTCCCACAGGTTGCTGGCTGAAACACGTCTGCTACAACAAGGAGTGTTTCCCACAACACGGGAAACACGCTGAGGATCCTTCAAAATTGCACCCCAGCCAAAATCTCCACTCAATGAGGTCTGTCAAGTACCTCCACTATCTGACTAACTATGTAAATTATCATCCCGCCGGCTTTAATTGCCGGTGGGAGTCCTGCATTCGGTAGGTGTGCGCGCACCCGAACGCGTCACTGGGGAACCCGGAAGTCAGCGGGTTGGAGCCGGGCTCCAAACACGCTCCGGGATTCCGCCATTTTACGAGCCCCCCCCCGCCCTCAACGCACCCGCTCTGCCATCCGAAAATCGGCCCCATAATGTGAGAAGGAAAGCAAGGAAAATTAGCATCCAAATATGATTAATTATAGTTTTTGAAAATTCTTCCTGATAATTATAGCACTGGCAGATAAAGCTTTAGTGTATCAGAATGTCACATGACAAGAAGTTTAGTTGGCACACTGTATTCTATCTATAATTACCAGGCAGAAAGTTTTTGTGCATGTAATATAAATCATCATTTACAAATTGAGACAAAATTCAGTTGAGAATAATGTTGGCACCAGTATGTGTTAATAATATCTCAGCAATATTAATGCATTTTATAATTATTTGTGTTATAAATGACTGGATGGCATTTTTTCCTCCTCTCAACTGTATTAGAAATTAGGGGATGATTAAACAGAATTACACATTGCAGTAATGAACCTTCGCTGTTAGGAGAGTCACATGTTGTTTGATCAGGGATGAAATGTTTGTGCCTAACTGATCAGGAATGCTTAGTAACTCTTTTTACATTGCTAAACCCCTTAATCTTCCATTCAACCCGATTTCCTGGCTATATAAAGAATGTCTAGAAAACACTTATTCTTTCTGTTTGACAATGTGTATGCAATTCACTGTACACAAATATGCAGAAATATAGATGAGCTTAATGGTTTTCTTGTGTAAACTCTGACTGACAGAGGTATGCACTCTAAATTATTAAACAGCTGGCAGCTTACGAGAAATATGGTTTAAATTCTTATGCTAAAATGACATGCAGTCATTGAAAGATTTTTAGCTGCTGGCCATTGTACTGTCAAGACAGAAATCCAAATAGTCTGCAAACCAAACATTCATTTGCTTAATTTTATCGTCAAGCTCTTGTTACGGTTATGGAATAAATGAAGACAAAAAAAAACACATCAAATGCCAGAAATCAGAAATAAAAAGAAAAAATGATCAAAATTCAAAGTCTGTTGGCATCTGCAAAGAGAAAACACAGGTTAACATTTCAGATGTAGGCCCTTCAAATGAATATTGACATTATAGTCGACTGTTCAGATTCCTGACTTGGCAGGAACAGTGTAAACATAATAACCAAGACTCCATCTCGCAGTTAACTACAAACAAGTAAACAGCTGCTGAATTTAAGTATACTGAGTAAAATAAATGACTGAAGATAGCCCATAATGTTCCATCTGAATAATTTAACAGCCTCATTTGTAAAATAACCATGACACTGCAAAAGAGAGAGTGTTAGAAATTCCCTCAGGGCTTTCAAGGTTAATGGTGTGGTAAAAACAATACTTCTTGGAAAAGCTGTTGGTTTGCTTTGATGAACTCATGTCATCAAGTTTGAATCTCACAGGTCACCTCAGCACCATCTGGAAGCTTCATCAAAAGGCTCCTAATGTAATGTGCTGGTATACAAAGCCCAAAGACTATGTGCTGAGAGAGAATGCATGGCATAGACATGTTACGCTAATCCTGGTGGTCTCCATACCACCTTCCGTGAAAAATGCTGCCTCTCCCAATCTGACTGGGTCTGTAATTCAATGCCAGCACAATAAGCCTTGGACTAAGCCCTGCCTTCCTTAGGATCACAAGAATAACTGGAGGCAGAAGAAAACAAGTATAGGCCATGTTGACCTTTAGGTCATGAGAATTTCCACAGGTGAAAAGGCCATGTGAAGATATCTAGAAAATTTGCATCAAATAACAGGATCTAAACCATACCACAGTCCTCACTTTCCCTTTGAAATTTCAAATTGCCCATTGACCTATGCAAGGTCATCAGTTACCTTTACTTAAATGGTAATTCAACCCATCTAAATTTCTTCTATTTCCACCTCCTACTGCATCAAATAAGGAGTGTAGTGGTACCTATTGTCTTTTGAATTGTGTATGAAATCTACTTCTACCATTTTCTCATGCTTATACAAGCTTTTATTACCTCCAGTTGCACTGTGTCCTCAATCCTGATACTCAATGCACACACAGATAGGAAAGTTTATTAGTGTGTAAAAGAGCATGCAAAAATCACAATGGTAGAATCATTTTTAAGAACTGAGATCTTTACAACTGAGGTCAACATGCACATCATAAAGCATAAACCATAAATCATTTATGATTTGACTAAATAGTGGTAACAACAACAAATAACTTGCATTTACACAGCGTCTTTAATGTAGAAAAATGTCCTAAGGTGCTGCACAGGGGAGAGAAGAAGCTGGCATTGTCAGTTTTTAGGAGGTTTAGAAGATATTACTGAAAGTTTAGTTGAATAACTACATTTTGAGGAGGTTTTTAAAGGTGAGGAGGGGAGCAAGAAGGCAGAAGAGTTTGGGAAGGAAATTCCAAAGATGGAGGAGTTGGGGCGGGAGGGGAGTGTCGGTACACAGGAGGCCAGAATCAGATGTCTGAAGGAAATAGAAGGAAATGTAAGGTTGAAGAAGGTTGCATAGATAGGGTGAGACGAGGCAAGGAGGTGATTTGTAGATGAGGACAAGGATTTTAAACTCAATCCATTGGGAGACAGGAAGGCCAGCAAGAATGGTGGTGATGGGTAAGGGGGCTTAGTGTGATAAATATTGGACATGTGGCAGTAAAGGCACTTGTTAAATTCACATTGTTATATGGTGCAATTAGAAACAGCGAGGTAATTAAAACACAAACTGACAAATGAGCTTTTAATTTTTAATTAGAACTGAGTTCCTACAACACACTAAATCTTATTGAAAAAGTAGGAACATAAAATAGCAGAAACAAATAAAGGTTACTCAGTCTATGTACATGTGCTTTAGGTTGATCTGTATAAACCAGTTTTATCTCTCCTGACTTTGCTCCCGGGCTATTTCCCTCCACTCCCTGAGTGTGCTTTAAAATGGGATTATATCCATAATTAGTGACTGTCGAGCAACCAATCAGATAATGGTTTTCAATAAACTATCTTTGACAGTGTCTGTATTGAAAGGTTTCTTTTCTTAACCCATGCTGTACTGTGGATAAATTTGCTTGTCTGGACATGATTAAACTGCCAATGTTGTGAGCAAGATAAACATATCCAGCAAATCCATTCTCTAGTACTGACACCTTCACCTCAATGAGCACAAAAATTCATTAAAGCAATATGAATTTAAAGGGGGAAGTAAGAAATGTAGAGATCATGTTATAAGATAGATGACAGAAGTAGAGGTAGATATGAAGCAAAAAGTGTTAAAATTTAAAACAAAAGAAAGAAAGAGAACAATGAAGAAAATAGAATAAAGGGAAAGGACACACAAAGCCAGCTGATATAAAGAGTTTAACTTGTTTTTTAAATGCCCTAAGTGTTAATTTTTATAGTATAGTGATACTATTACAACATTAAAACTGCTCCTGACATTTGAGTAGCTTTATTAAAGTAATGTATTAGGGTTGTTTAAATATTAGTGTGTGTATTGAAAACTTTAAAAATAAGGTAAGCCCAGGGAGCTTGTAATTCCCCAGGGCCACTAGGAAGACGAGCAGTCAAACCAGAGCGAGAAAACTGATTAATATATGAGGCGATAGGACCTGAAAGAGGCCTTTCATAAAAAGGAGACTCAAAGCACTACTTCTGATTTCAAAGAGTGTTCGAAGATTTAGGATGCTTGGCAATTGCTGTCAATAAGCCTGCAAATCATAATTCATAATTTGCCATCCAACTAGTAGATAATGCATTAGCTTTAATCACAGGGGTTACTTACCTTCAATTTGTGTAGATATATATATATATATTAGATGTGTGGTGCATCAACAGGATATAGCTGCAGGCACTGTAAAAGCAATTAATATCTCATGAATTTGATCACAGTCTTCATTGGCATCGGCAAAAAACTTGAAGTAATCGTAATTTGGCTCCAAAGGGTTTGCAATATCAGCCCCAATTTTCCGCATGCAGCAAAAATGAGGATGTGCTCACAATGGTGTGATTGTGCCCACGGGGAAGGTTGGCTTCACAAATTGTGAAAGACAAGCCTCTGGCCTTCATTTGAATAGATTTCCTGAGCATAGAAAACATACACAGGAAGGCAGGCCAGCAAGATGGTTGGCTGAAAAACAGGCCAGCAAGTTGGTTGGCAGATACTCACAAAATTGGATGAGCCGTGAATCTGTAGAGGGCATTGGTAAGGGTGGGTTTCGAGGTCCGATTCCACCATTCAGCAACTTTGGGGCTGATTTTGACTTTTGGGCGACTGACCGGTAGAGTGTGCTGGCCGGCCGCCCATTTCGGCAGCAAAGAGGCCCCCGCAATTTTGCAACAGCTTGTGCACTGTGCTGGCTCCGACCAGTTCCGACCCAAAATGGCAATCTGCGTCCTAATTACATCGTAGGACCCCGATTTCCATACTAAAATGGGCCAATCATCTGGAACAGGAAGCCGTTTAGGACACCCGGCGGTGGGCCCCATTCAAAATGGAGCCAGCCGCATCGCCGGCGTTAAAGGGGGCGGGTATGGCTACCGACCTCAGTTTGAGGCCATTAGTGCCCCGTTAATGCCAGGCAAAGGCAGTGAAAAATCAACCCCATTGTGTCTAAAACCTCACAGCATAGAGTCATAGAGAGTCATAGAGTTATACAGCACGGATAGAGGCCCTTCGGCCCATCGTGTCCGCGCCGGCCATCAAGCCCTGTCTAATCTAATCCCATATTCCAGCATTTGGTCCGTAGCCTTGTATGCTATGGCATTTCAAGTGCTCATCCAAATGCTTCTTGAATGTTGTGAGGGTTCCTGCCTCCACAACCCTTTCAGGCAGTGAGTTCCAGACTCCAACCACCCTCTGGTGACTATATTTGCAATGCAGCTGAATGAGTCACTTACAAGTCATGTGATCTCACCCGTTTTGGAAGCCATTGTTGGGGTATGGACTGTAAGTGATATTCCTTCTCCTTCAGGTACTTTCAAGAGGCAATGATGCCCCAGAACCAGGCATTTTACAGCATGCTGCCTCTAGCATTCCACACATTGAGGGCCTATGAGGTTTTATATCATCAACAGTACTTTGGAATATCTGGCTGGAGAACAACAAACCACTATCAGGATGTTAGAAGACAATAAGACAATCAGCGGAGTTCTGATAAATCAGAAACTCTGGGAATTAATTTTGAGACGTTTCTACAAGTTATGTGCAGCATTACAGTAAATTTTATTGATTGCCAAAATCCCAAGCGACGCATTGTCAAAATCCGCTCTCAGAAATTTGCAACATGGGGTGATGAAGATAAGTTTGCCTCGTCAATTCCTCTGGTACAGTAAGTTTCTGATTTCAGTTATGCTATTATTGTGAATTAACAAGTAAAATCTCCATAGGAAAAGAAAAAAAATGATACGGTCAATAGTTCTATTTTAATAGGGCTCTTTCACTGTTGTATTGCAGGGAAACGTGGCAGTCAATTTGCACACTGCATGATCCCACAAACTGCAATGAGGTAAATGACTACATAACCTAATGTTGGTTGAGAGAGAAATATTGGCCAGGACACCGGGGAGAACTCCCCTGCTCTTCTTCGAATGGTTCCATGGGATCTTTTACGTCCACCCGAGAGGGGAGGTGGGGCATCGGTTTAACATCCCATCTGAAAGATGGCACCTCCGACAAAGCAGCACTCTCTCAGTACTGCACTGAACTTCAACTTAAAGGAAAATCGGACAGGATGTAAAACAGGCAGCTGATCTGATCATGTCAGTTTCCCGCCGGGCGGGTTATGTAAAAATTACCCCCTACAATTTTAGTGTTGGTGCAAAGCAATTTTTAGCTTTGTACCATTGTTAAACTGGCAGTTTAAATCCAGTTAGGGCCGGATCTGGTTTTGGGATAAAGTGTAATGAAACTCCCTGGTGGGGGGGGGGGGGAAGTAATCTCACGCTCCTTGGATTTAACACTGCATGCACTGTTAATATAGAACCAGAGGGCATGCAGACAAGTGCCAGGCAATGACCATCTCCAACAAGAAAGAGTCTAACCACCTACCCTTGACATTCAACGGCATTACCATCGCCGAATCCCCCACCATCAACATCTTGGGGGTCACCATTGACCAGAAACTTAACTGGACCAGCCATATAAATACTGTGGCTTCAAGAGCAGGTCAGAGGCTGGGTATTCTGCGGCGAGTGACTCACTTCCTAACTCCCCAAAGCCTTTCCACCATCTACAAGGCACAAGTCAGGAGTTTGATGGAGTACTCTCCACTTGTCTGGATGAGTGCAGCTCCAACAACACTCAAGAAGCTCAACACCATCCAGAACAAAGCAGCCCGCTTGATTGGCACCCCATCCACCACCCTAAACATTCACTCCCTTCACCACCGCGCACTGTGGCTGCAGTGTGTACCATCTACAGGATGCACTGCAGCAACTCACCAAGGCTTCTTCGACAGCACCTCCCAAACCTGCGACCTCTACCACCTAGAAAGACAAGGACAGCAGTCCCATAGGAACAACACCACCTGCATGTTCCCCTCCAAGTCACACACCATCCTGACTTGGAAATATATCACCATTCCTTCATCGTCGCTGGGTCAAAATCCTGGAACTCCCTTTCTAACAGCACTGTGGGAGAACATTCACCACACGGACTGCAGCAGTTCAAGAAAGCGGCTCACCACCACCTTCTCAAGGGCAATTGCACTGCAGCAACTCGCCAAGGCTTCTTCGACAGCACCTCCCAAACCCGCGACCTCTACCACCTAGAAGGACAAGAGCAGCAGGCACATGGGAACAACACCACCTGCACGTTCCCCTTCAAGTCACACACCATCCCGACTTGGAAATATATCGCCGTTCCTTCATTGTCGCTGGGTCAAAATCCTGGAACTCCCTTCCTAATAGCACTGTGGGAGAACCGTCACCACACGGACTGCAGCGGTTCAAGAAGGCGGCTCACCACCACCTTCTCGAGGGCAATTAGGGATGGGCAATAAATGCTGGCCTCGCCAGCGACGCCCACATCCTGTGAACGAATAAAAAAAAAATTAGGGATGGGCAATAAATGCTGGCCTTGCCAGCGACGCCCACATCCCATGAACTAATTTTTAAAAATGGAATGTTTATTCAAAATTGACAAACACTAAAATAGACTTTCTACATAGAAGATAAAGAAGGGGCAAAGCAAAAACTTTATTGTTTGAACTCTTGACTTAGTGGTTTCAGCCAAGCAGAATAAAGTTTACTTGAATTAGACTTTGACCTGATGCAAATGAAATATGACAGGTTAAAGTCCCAGTAGTGTGTTTTTTTAATGACACTAAAGTGGAACTGTCCTGAGTAAGACACACTGTCAGAGACTCACAGGTAGGATTTTCTGAAATGAGATAAGCCATGGGCAGCTGTAGCTCCCTATAAATGTTAATGTCAAACATTTGAAAGGGACTTATCCATTTAAATTTCCATTTCAAAAATCATCCATTTTTATCCAATAGTGACCAAATTATTTGAAGCATTTTCTTAGTTTTAGGTTTTTGACAGATGACAAAAATATTCTGTGAAGAAAGGATCTTATGTCAGTTATGGGGATACCAGTGACATGCATTTCTCACTGCATTTGAAATTGTTTCAGTTACAGCTTTTGTGAGAGAGAAAGGGCTGACAAGTGGAAAATGTGAGGAACAGTACCTTTACTTCCATAGTTAGTTACTGCGATTATTATGTAACTTTTTCTTGTTCCTCTGATTGGATTACTGTGTGTTCCTTATTTAAGCCATATGGATTGCCATGACATTATTTACCTGCTAAGAATTATGGATAACCATTACGGGTTATGTTATTATTAAATGTTCTTGTTTAAACCTGTGTCCAAGACGTTATTTAAGCATCAAAACTGTTATGGAATACCTAGGGGCTTTTCATAAAAATTCTGAATGCTTGGTGCGATCATTTATCAATGGAAGTTCCTAGGAGGGGGAAATATCAGAGCATCTCACGTAATGTAAATAATCAAGCACAGAGTTTTCTGCCCAGAATGTCAAATAACAGCTGAAAAATATTTCTCATGGAGAGAAAAGCAAAAAATATAATGAAAGGAATAACCAGTGCTGCATTTTATTTCACAATAAGTTTTCAAAGATATGCAAAATGATCTCTCAGACTTGTTACTGAATATGAAACAGTCTGTAGACTGGTGAAGATAATGGTGAAGTTATCTTTCAGGTATTGGAAAATTCTTCAACCAATTTATATCAGATTCTATGTGGAAGTCATATTACATTGCTTTATCCAAATTTTACATTCTATATTTATCTGGAAGGAAACAATTGTCTTTAAAGTGTTCAAAAGCTTTAATTTAGTAAATAATCTTCCACACTGACTACAGCTTTCACCACATATGAAATTTGGACCTTAATGACTATTGTGGTGTAACTTCCTCCTGAAAGCACCATCTGAGGTCTTACACCAATATTAAGAATGAGGAGCTAGATTGCTAATGATTCATATGATTTTTACACTATTATTTCCAAAATACATTTATGTTGTTAAAGAAAAGCCTGGAATAGATACCCTATTCAATTGCTAGTACCAATCCCAGCGCTGAGAAAATGACATAAAGGCACAGTCTCTTCAGATGCTAGATTGTTAACAATGCTTTTAGCAGTGTGGGACTACTACAGAACAGGAGAACAGCACTGTGTAAGCACCAAATCTAGCATCAGAATTACACAATTACAAAACCTGATCTACAAGCATAAATATACATATAATATTTAGTGTACACTGCAGATTACATAGAAAGGGAGTCATAGGTGTTGTTGGCATGCTGTTGTTATGTTTCACATGGATAGGATGATGTTACAAAAGCAAAGACGAGTGGCAATAATGGTCACTAATCTCTGATGTTACTCAATGTACATGTTGATTGGTTTCTCATTGCAGCACCGACAGTAACTCATTAAAGTGAATGGTTACGTTTGGCATTACAATCAGAAAACTTAGGTCAAAGTACCATAGCCTAGAGGAATTTAAACCATTCGGAATGCCTGCTGCGTGTTTGGTTTATGCTAATAATAATGTGTATGCTAATAATAATAATGCGCTAATAATTATGCTAATAATTATGCTAATAATAATAATGTGACTAGCGTTGGTACTGATGTCACTGCATTCTTAGATTGGTGTGTGCACTAAATTTTAAAATTTTAAAATTTGTTGGCAGCAACTTTCAATTCCAGTTTTAAAGCTACAGGGCAGCCTGAAAGCCAAACTTAATTAGTACAGTTTTACTTACAGCTAAATAAAGCGCAAAATAATCAACACTATGTTGGGATTATTATTAATGCCTGCTGCATATTTGGTTCTGATGAAATGACCTGAAACATTAACCCTACCTTCCTCTCCGCACATGCTGCCTGACCTGCTGAGGGGTTCCAGCATTTTCTGTTCTTATTTCTGTAAAAAAAGAAAGATAGGTTGGTGTTTTGGGTGTAACCCTTTGTCCGAGTGTTCCAATGTGTGTCACAAAATAATTCCAACATTATATTAACATGTCTTTTTTACAAATGCTGAAAGGACTGACACACTGGGGGTGAAATTCAACTTCAGCGGAGGTGCAAAACAGGGCAGTGGTGGATTGGCCGTCCATTATACACCCTGCCCTGATTTTCCTTTCTGTTGAGGTCAATGAAGAGGAAAATTGGGTGAAGTGTATGATCTACTACCACCAATTTTGTGCTCCCCCCATCCCATAGTTGAATTTCAACCCTACTGTGTTTTCCTACATCATTGAAATCACAGAAGTGCTCAACTTTAAAACATATGCCTTCTGAGAATGCAGTCATTAAATTTGGCACAAGACAACACATGTTTTTTCATTAAAAGACAATCTTTGGGACCTCAGTGCTTCACAGATTTGCTACAGATTCAACTCCTCTGAACATTAGACAATATTTACATTTGTGGCTCATTTGGTAATACAAAAATTTGGGTTTTCTGCTTCCTTTGTCTGCTGTGGCACATTTGTAATTCATCATTACACTGCTTTTACATTGCACAAGACTTGCACCAGAGAGACCAGTTCCCAAAGCACAGGTCTTGTGCAGCGGCTGAAAGTCGAATCTCTGGGACTTGCTAAGATTGACGACCTTGAATACCCGTGGGTCTCATGCGATGTAAAAGCAACTAGTGGGGCCGGTGATTGACACAAGGTAGCACCAAGTAACAGCTGAAGCTATTCTGTTACTTCAAAGGACATAGGCCCACCATGACAGTGCTATGTCTCACAATGCTCTTCTCCTGTTGAAGTTATAAAATGGAAACTATTATCTTATTTTTTTTTGAACATTTCAATTTGATTTGAAATGTCAGCTGTTCAAATGATTTTTTTTTGTTTGTTTATATGAGTGTTTTAAAATGTTAGGATTAGGAGGATCACACACTAGTTTCTCCCTGAAAGCCTATCTGTAATTTCAAGATGGGGAAAACAAGCCATTAAATTTAGGGGTCAGTGGTATGAGTGTAAATGGAAGAGTGCTTCAAGATAGTTAGAATCACATCCATGCAACGCATGCTGAATAATAGGTCACCCATTCACTGAGGGGTGTGGGTGTGAACAAACAAGTTAGCAATTTTTTTACTAATGACTTTCTATCTCTATTAAATAAATAATAATGGAGTGTATGGGGAGAGCCCTAAAGGCAGCACTTCTGCAAGGCAAACAACTGCACCCAGAATTGTGGTTTTGCTAGCAGTTGGTCCTGGGGACTCGCCCAGCTCTCACTGGTGGCTCCACCTCGGGATCTTGCCTCGGTTGGCATGCTAAATCTAGTGAGAGTAGCCATGGAGTAACGGTCAACATTTGGCAAATTCCAGGCATCTGAAACCGATTCGGTCCCATCGTCGCTGCTGAGCTGATGGACGGGAGTTTAGTGATAGTAATAGTAGTAGTATTAAATGAATACTAATTTTTTACTTAAGAGTCATGGCAAAGGAGGTGGGAAGGGACTGGCAGCTTGTTATATCAGTCACTGTAGGCAGCCAAATCTGTGAGCCCAGTGAAGCCAAAGCTTCAATCACTGTGCCTCCAAACTGCTTGGATTTTTTCCTTCGCAGAACTATATCTTTTTGTGGCTTTATCTTTGCTACATTCCTGTGACTTTTTGAAATTGTGCTTTCTAATCCCCAAATTAGTGTTGTTTAGTACAATGTGGGAGTCGTTCCAAAGTAATCTGTACTCCATTATCCACCAACACACACCTTGACAATCGCTGAAACATTATATCATGCAGACATCATGTAACATTAATTTGAGGATCAATTTTTTTTCATTGGGTGTGATATGGTCCAAGAATGTACACCTGTCACACATTTACATTTCATCAGTAACTCAACGATAATAATCCCTGTCAATCTTGGAATATGCCTGGAATGCACAGGTGTGAAGAATTTCTAGCATTCTAAAACAGGCAGCTCTTGTTGGTAGAAATCAGCTGCACATTGTGTAGTGTTAACCTGATCAAACAGATTGAACGTGATGCTGAATTTATGCCCCCTTTGGCAGCAGTACTGTAATAGACATAGGGAGGTACGAATGTCTCCAGCAGCACACAGTACCATCTCAACAAGTATTTTTTTCCCCCCTGCACTACTAATGATGCAGCACTGGTTAATTTGGCTACTATTCCTTCTGTTTGTGGACAGATTGACTGATAGAGGCCAACAATGAGGTTTTTGCATTGTTGGCCTGTGTGGAACTTTTCATAACACAAAGGAAGTCACAAAATTAAAGTATATGAAACAATTGCTTGTGAATGTGCAATGAGCAGTGGTCTGAAATCCACCTCATAAGTGTAAACGAGGCCAATGATAGAGCATCAGCAGCCTTGGTACATTACAAGGCCATTACTAACAGAAGAGGTTCTGCAAGATAAACTGGCCATTAAAGGTTGTGAGGAGGCAGACTTCACCACTGAGCAGTTGAATCTATTTAACGTAGGAGGCTTAAACCTATGGGAAGTATAGCGACTTCCTCCCTTGTCAAGTAGCAAAGAGTACAACATGTATTCCCTGTCCACTACTTCATCTAGTGATGTTGACATTGGTTTACTAGGGCAGAAACATCAGGACGAGATCCTCCAGGGAAACAGCTCAGATACAGTAGATGCTTGTGTGAGGTTTGCTCAACGAATTGATTACCGTGAGGCTAAATTAATAGTCTTGATTCAGCAGGAGAGAGCCAAGCAGCATCAAAGAGGCAGCTGTTGAGGACTGATCCTTTCAAAAGCCTACATTACAATGAAACTGAACCGAGCAAAACTTGGAAATGCAATAGATGATTTTTAATTAGAAAAATCTCTCCTTCAGAGAGTTAGATCACTTCAAGTAGAGCCCAACACTGGATTCCTGTTCTACCTGAGTGAGTGCCACTGACTGTATAATATTGAATGCTAATTGGAAGAACACTATTCACATCAGCACAGACAATTTTGTTTTAACATAACTTTTTGAAATTTTGGAAAAATTGTGTGGGGGTAATTTTAACTTTGGGTAACAGTATAAAAGGGGCGATATCGAATTAATCACCCATTATACGCCATGCTCAATTTGCATTCCCATTAAAGTCAATAGACGGGAAAATTGGACGTGATATATAATGGGCGGCTAATTTGATATCGTCCATTTTACACTATCACCTAAAGTTAAAATTACCTCCTACTAATGCATTTTTCACTTTTGCAGTTCAATTCCTTTATAAAAATTGTCTTTAATCGTATTGGTTGTGTCCATTTGGGATACTTGGCCAATGAGCTAGTGTTGATTGTTCCTTCAAAACCTAAAAATGCACCGCCCTTGTGTGTCTGCTCTGAGTCTCTGAGTGTTGCTGAAGCTGTGACAAAATTAACTTGTCATGGTAAGTGCTTCAGCGACATTCAGACTCACAGGGAGACACACAAGGGTGGTGCATTTTTAAATACAGGATGCACCGCATTGGTAAGAATTTCATATCCTCACCCCATACCCAAACCATTCTATTCCATCTCTTTGTTTGGCTATTATAATTAAGGTGGCAATATAATAAAGTCCTCCTTCCTCCCCACTCCCAACCCTGCAGGTTACCCTGGTGGAAGGAAAGCCAGAGTCTAAGTAGTCTTGCCTCTTCCACTGGTTGTACAGTCATCCAAATTAGGTGACCAATGACCTAAGATGGGCTAAATGCCCTTCATGATCATATTTATCTTGTGATCTTGTGATTATGGTTTGTGTTGCAGTATGACAAGGAAAACTTTCCATTTGAAATTTGCATTACTTGTTTATTTTGGGACATGTTCATAGTGTTTGGAGCATTTGAATCTCTTTCATTCATCTGCATCGCTGTGCGTGAGAGAGAACAGAAAAATGATAACAGAGAAAGGGTTAACTTCAAGGAGAGAAATCTTGGAAGGACTGTAGCAGCATTCAAGTAAGGAGGAGAGGTCCATATAAAACATTTTACTTTTAGGCCAGGGACATAAACAGGAGGTGTTTAGTACCTATAAGTCCTAGTGCAGAAATGATGGCAGTTGATCATTTTTTTGATTATTCTATGATTCTATGATTTTCTTAAGTTTGGGTTATTGATTTTCAATATAAAAACCTACCCTCAAGCTTGATGGACTCAATATTGTAGCTATGGTATCTCCAAAATGAACCAATGGGCTTCTTTAAGGAATATATAGATAGAATTTTTTTTAAATGACCACCTCGTAGAAAATCTGTTTATTCTCTGAACAAACCATATTCAGAATCAGTGGCATGACTTAAAATAGAAGTAGACAGGATAAGATACCATTAAATGTCAACAGTGTGATCTCTCAGGCTGCCAGTCCACAAACATTTACTCAGGACAGAGCCACACAATGTTAGAATATAACCCCCCACAAGCCCGATGATTATAATGTCATAGATAAAACAAAACTGTATTTGCATTATTTTAGTTGCCTATTTGTTCATTAACTTCTTGGCTGATTGTGTACTGCTTGAATGGAAAGATAAACAGCACTGGGATTTGTCCAGGGTTTCATAAGGGATCAGCATTTGGCTGTGTGGGTGTTCTTACTTTGTAATATCTGCCTCTAAATATTTGTCTCTTTTCACTGTGATCCCTTCTTAGTTGTTTAGGTTAGTTTGGATATAAAGCATTTATCTGATTCGTATTTTCTTTTGACATCCCTTACTTCAGTGATCAATGAAGGGAATGGGGTCATCATAACACAGGTAAGTATCAAGTTCTGCTGATGCTGCTGTTCTGGTAGCATTACCACTCTGGGGGAGGGGGGAGAGGTGTGCACAGTGTGACCCAAGCAGCCCAGAAGCCACAATTGCAGTCTCTGATTTTCTCACTTTTGACACACGCACAACTCCACATGGATATGAAATTTAGAGAACAATGAAAGGTGGTGATTTTTAACTCTACCTGCCTGGCTGAAACCGAGCGGGTGGGCAGTTAAAAGTTACTTAGCTGCCCTGAAGTTGCCGGGAACTGACAGATTATAACTTTAACCTGCTCCACTGAGCAGTTGGCAGGCAAGGGCACCTGCCCAAAGCTGGCAGGATTCACTTTATTATATATTTTTATCAGGTAGCCTGAGCAGGAAGCGGCAGTGAGTTTCCCACCAGGCCAACTAGGCGAGGAAGCAGATTGGGACCAGAAAAGGAAAGGTTTTTGGCTTTCCTTGTGGGGCCAAGAGGAGCAGGAGTACTCCCCTGGATCCCACAAGGAAAGCTTAGGTTCCCCTGCCACAATCCCAATCGTGAGAGGCCCGCAAGATGGCCTAGCAGCCAATCTCCCCACTTTCCTGCTGTTGGTGGGTGGCCTTTGGCCTATGCAATTTACCCATTGCTTCCCGCCCGGAATGGGTGGGACATTATCTGGTGGGATTTAAATAAGGCTCGGCCGTTAAAATCATTCTGCCGTGGGTGGGTGAGACATTAACTCGCCAGCGCGGTTTCCCATCAGAAACCTAGTGGCAGTTGAAACCCAGGCTGAAGTCAACATTTTCCTGTATTCATGATCATGCTGTCTGTGATATTTCATACACACCAGGGAGTAGGATTAAATCTTTTTCAGGTTTTACTTCAGTTTCAGCACTGGAGCTAGTAATATTTGACTATTCCCAAAATCAAAGCCAAAGATCTAATCCCAACCCCATAGGCTATCTTGTAAGTCCTGAATACAGATGTCTGCATCCCTCTAGGGAATATTCAGATGTACTCACTGCTACATTTATATGTATTGGACACACGGATTGATTAGCAGGCTAATGCCTCAGGAAAAATAAATGCATCTATTATTGGATTGACAGAACAGAGTTGGAGCCAGAACATATCCTTGCCTTACTCCAGATCTGGTGTAGAACCTCTCCGACTTGTGGTTCCCCAGTCAGACCCATACTCCTGGGTCATTACGTAGAACTTGAATTAGGCTCAGGATGCCTTGTAGAGCCTTCCATAGGGTGTCAACAGAGTAAAAGGCTGCCTTGAGGTTGAATTTGCGATGAATTTCATACAATAGGTGGGGAGCAAGTATGGCATCCATTGTAGATTGCCCATCAGTGGAACCCAATTGCTCAAGGTGTTTCTTTAGGAGTGATTTAAGCTAATCAAGTAGGATTATATGAAAAGACTTTTCTTGGAACGGGAAGGATATTTATTTGTCTACAACTGCAACACTCAGTGCATGGGCCTTTTCTTTTATAGAGCAAAATAATGATCCCTTCCTTCCACTCCACTGGCACCTTCCCAGTCATCAGTAATCATTACCGTTGGGCATTCTTTGATCAGGTTGCCCATCTCGGAGACAAAGTTCCCACAAACCGGGCACTGAAGATCAGAATGAAGCTCAGGAAGGGACTCCGACCTGCTCCGGATTGGGGGTGGCCACAGGGTTGTCCTGGGCTATATCAGATCAGTAACAATCCAGTGAAACTTTCTGACACTAGTAATGAAGCCATACAGTGCAATAATAGACAGTTGATGCTATGGATCTCTGCTAACTAAGGGTAATTGCTTGCTTGCTGAATCACTAAGTGAAACAGACCCATAATCTAGCACAAGATCTTTTTTTTATTTGCTCATGGGATGTGGGCGTTGCTGGCAAGGCCAGCATTTATTGCCCATCCCAAATTGCCCTTGAGAAGGTGGTGGTGAGCCACCTTCTTGAATAACTGAGTGGCTTGCTAGGCCATTTCAGATGGTGATTAAGAATCAACTTCATTGCTGTGGGTCTGGAGTCACATATAGGGCCAGACCAGGACAGCAGGTTTCCTTCCCTAAAGGGCATCAGTGAACCAGATGGGTTTTTAACGACAATCTGGTAGTTTCATGGTCACCATTACTGATACTAGTTTTTTTAAAACTAATTGAATTTAAATTCCCCAGCTACTGTGGCAGGCTCTGAACTCATGACTCCAGAATATTAGTCTAGGCCTCTGGATTACTAGGCCAGTAACATAACCACTATGCTACCGTACCCAATAAAACAGAGGAAAGAGGCCAACCAGACCAGTAGAGATCAAAAGTGCCCCCACCCCAAACTTTACACAATCAGAAAACACTTACTTTTTTCTGCAGTTTGAACCACAAAGAGTACTGCTCCCACATCACCCAATTTGAGACCAGGAGACTAGCACTAGGATCCAATGTCTGCATGCCTTCCCAGACGTGTTTTGATTCCTCATGGTGCAATTTTATGCAACTTCAGGTGTCAGCCTTGGCTCAGTGGTAGCACTCTCACCTCTGAATCAGAAGATTGTGGGTTCAAGCTCCCCTCCAGAGACTTGAAACACATAATCAAGGCTGACCCTTCGGTGCAGTACTGTGGAAGTGCTGCACCATTAGGGGTGCTGTCTTTTGGATGAGACGTTAAACTGAGGCCCCGTCTGCTCTCTCAGGTGGCACAATTTTGAATTAAAGCAGGGGAAATCTCCTGGCCAACATTTATCCCTCAACCAACACCACTAAAACAGATTATCTGGTCATTTATCACATTGCTGCTTGTGAAACCTTGATGTGTGCAAATTGGCTGCTGCATTTCCCCTGTCTCTATACTAAATTGAAATGGAATCTGCCGTGTAGTTGTTGGACTGTATAGAAATTGAAACTGATCTACTGGCAGTGCAAATGCATTTTGTCACCAGTCGTTGTGATAAGTCACCTACTCATGCCATAAAAAGTAACTGGGATTGATGAAACAATATGTCCTAATTAAAAACATATTTTGAAACAAGGTTCATTGTAATAGAAACAAAACACAGTGGAAACAAAGAGGAGGTCCATCAAAATATATTAACACTGTGATTGGTGAAACGCGACTATAAATGTGGCAGCGGGAAGGTCAGTACGGTGTCCCAAAGGTGGGAGAGTAGTGTGAAGGATGTAGTTTCAGGCAATGCTGTAAACCTGCAGGCCTTTTACAGACTGAGAGGAACTGCAATCTTAGGAGCCAATTTTCATCTCAGGCGCTTAATAGTAATAAACTTTACAATGCATGCTAAAAACATTGACAACATTTCGCTGCCGGATTTCCCAAGCCCTAGGAAACCCAGCCAGCAGCAGTTAAATTGAAATCAGGCTCCCAATTGCACCGTGGGAGCCTGATTTAAATGTAATAATGAAGTGTCTGACCTCTCCAAGACGGGACACATGCACGCCTCGCAACCCGCCGCCATTTGCGTTCGCGTCGGGTTGGGGATGTGTTCCCTGTGTTTTTTTAGGGTTTAACCCCACCACCCCCCCCGATCTCCTCCCACCTGTCATGGGGGCATTAATATCGAGACCATTGTACCAGATTGGTTGATTGGAGACTAGGGATACCCCCTGCAGCCCTGGCTGATGATATCCTCCTGGTATCCAAGTTCCACAATGGAGAACAGCTATGAGGATCCACTCAAATTGTTATAGAGCAAACAATCGACATGTTGAATTCCTATTTCAGATGCCTCGATAAGTCATGGGGATCCCTGCAGTGGACAGGATGAGGTTCAGAGAAACCTATTACCAGTGCATGTGAAAAACAGCAACAAATAATCACCAACTGTTTCCAATAAATATCATTCAAAGCCTTCATATTAGACAATAATCCCCATGGTTGCTTTACTCTGAGCACTATTGCTTAGTGTAAAACAAATCTTGGATCCTTTCATGAAGAAGTCGTTCCTTCACAATATTATAAAAAGCATTATAAATCAGCATTCTCCAAAGAATAATGCATAATCACACATTTTGGCTGACAAATTTCAAGTTTACTAATTACAATGTCACATCAAACTGCTCCTGCTTCTTACCAATGTATCTAAGCCTTCTGTCTAACTTCTTACTAATTTATACTCCTGACTTATTACTTCTACGTGGTGCTTTGAGTGACAGAAGGAAGAGAAACTGGTGGCTGAGACAATTCTGCTGGAGCCTCCCAGGACTGAGGTGACGCGCATATCAGTGAAGTTGTTGTCCCTGAAGGACCCGCTCACAAGGGTTGCACCTGCCGTCACCTGCTTCAATTTGTTTCCTCTTTAGGCATTCAATAATAAAGAGGCAACATTGACACAGCTATTCTGGGAAAATTCCACTGAGAAGCCACCTGGATTGGACTACTTCCCAAATGGCATCGGTGCTATCAACCAACAATTCAGAAACTTTACAGGTCAGTACACTGCCTCCCTAATGGTCCTGCTGAGAAATCACTAGTTCCATTGTCTTAACATTGACAGAACAAGTTGATATAAGAATCTCCTGTTTTAGATCCCACCTATACATGCAATGAAACTAGGTAAGTTTGCATTTACTTTGGATTAAAGAATGCTGCTACTTTGACAGAAAAGGATAAGAATTCCTTTCATTTCAATGAGTAATGATATCACAGATACATTGTGAAGATGCCCTCATTTTGGTATTTATAGCAAAATGGTAAAGAGTTTATAACAAAAAAGATACATTTCTGATTTTACTATAAATACTGAATGGGGGAGTCTTCCTGAATGTATTTATGATGTCATTGTACATGCCAACCACAGACAGTCTTAACCCAAGATGGAGCTGAGTGTCAAAATTAACTCTGGTGTTCTGAAGCCCGGATAAACACTTGTATTGAGTTAATTTTTGCCACTAGATTTTGAGTATGTGTAGGAATTTTTAAATATAACTCTTTAAATTAACTGTTGCTTGTAATTCTTTTGAATTCACTTCAGACACAGTACAATTAACAGTTCAAGACTGATTGAAATTGCAAAAACACCAAGGTTGCAATTAGGATTCTTGGCAATCAGTACCCTGTATCCTTACTTTATCTTGTTGCTGTTTTAATTGTCAAGTGAAAAATCTATCTATAACAAATTACTTCTATAAGTTGTTATATTTTATTGCAAGTATTGCCAACCCTCTAATTGCTTATCCCAGGTTTGTAAATGTCAACATGCTGCTCTTAGGAAATTACAGAATTAAGTTAAAAAATTAACACCTGTCAATGAGAATTTTTCACTTCTGTATAAATCACCAACTTAAAGGTGTACAAATCATTTCAAATGAATGGACTATACTTAATTAGCATCACGTTAATCTGTCCCTGAGAGACAGACGTATGTCATCCACAGATGTTCACAATGATTGTGCCCCATGCTAATCGATAGCTACTGGCACTGGTGAGGGATCTGGGCTAGAGCTGCAGCTGTCAACCCACGTGCCTGACATGAGTTGGAATAGAAAAGAATTGCTTTGACTACACAGCCTATCTAGCCTGCAGGCGTGATGCCTTAGTCACGCTAGTAACCATTTACTGATTCCTGTGGTGACATATTGGATTTCATTGCTGCCATTCTCAATATACCAAGGCACTTCATGGCTGTAATGCATACACTTTTGTTTCTCACCAGCTAATGAAAATAGCTTCATGGAAATTTTCATGAATAATATTCTGATATGAAGCTTAAGTTTTTGTCATGTATATCTTGAGTAATTGCCTGTAACAAATCTTATTTGATATGATATGATTAGAATCTAAGAAAAGTCAAGAACAGAAATGGCTATCCAGTCTATAGAAGTCCATCCCTCCAGGACCTTACCATTATACCAACCAACTGCATTTGATTCTTTTGGAATAAATCATTAACGATTTTATAGCTCATCCCTGGGTGTGTTTCTATTAAATCTTAGAACTCTGAGACAGCAAGAAAATTACTATCATGCTCTGGATAGATTGAAGTTAACATTTAGCTTCCTTCCCTCAATTTTGCAAAGTTTCTAATAGATCTCCCATGGCACTACTCAGGGTGAGTTAGGGGATATGGTAGGATTTTGTGAGAATTGTGGTGAGAGACAGTGAAGTAAGTGGATTGTCGTAAAGTGTTTTTGGATGGCTCAAGTTTCGCATAAACCAATCAGCTTTCTTGTGTGGGATACTTTGTATGTGTGATGGAAATATCTCCGAACCCTTATATATAGGTTTTCCTATTTAATTGCTTGGTGTCATCAGCAATTTTAATAAGATTATTTGCAATGTACCCTTCTCTAATGCCTATGAACAATGCAAATCTCAGTGGATTTAGGACAGGCCTCCAGAGAACTCCATTGCTACCAGACAAAGCTCCTTCTATGTATTGCAATCTCTTGTCTGTTATTGCCAAAACAGATTTCGATCAAACTAGCTCATTTGCATTTAATTCAATGGCTGTTGACAACAATAACTTGAATTTACATAATGCCTTAAAGATAAGAAAATGTCCCAAGGCACTTCACAAAGGAAAGAGCAGATGCTGAACAAGAGCAGAAGAATTAGGAGAAAAGACTAAAATCATGGTCAAAAAGATAGACTCTGAGGAGGCTTTTAAATGTTGGGTCGTAGGGCTGAAGGAGGTTACAGAGGTAGGGAGAGGTGATGCCATGGAAGGATTTGTAAACAAGGAGAAGGATTTTGAATTCATTGCATTGGGGAAATAGGGAGCACAGTGGAGGTTGGTGAAGTCAAAGGTGATGGGTCAATTGGACATAATGCAGGACAAGAAATGGGCAACGGAGTTCTGGACAAGTTGGAATTTGCACAGGTTGAAGGCAGACAAAGACAGGATTGGAGAAATCAAGTCTTGAGGCAACAAAAGCATGGATAATGTGGCAGTGGGACTCAGATAAGGGTAGAGGGGGTTATATGGCAGAGCTAGAAGTAAGCAGTCTTAGTGATGGTTAGGGTTGGAGTTTGCTGAGTTCAGGGCTGAACAGGACACCATGCCTGAATGAGCAACTGAAGAGGAGAATGGAGTTGGAGCAAGGACACAGAGCTTTTAACAGGACCTGATTAAGATGTGTTCAGGGTCCCCAATATTCAACTGGAGAAATGTTTGGCTCAATCACAACTTGATGTCAGATAGACAGTCAGATAGCCAGAAGGTAACTATGGAGTCCAAGGAGATAGTGGAGTAGTGGAGAGGTAGAGCTGAGTGTCATCCGTATACACATGACAACTAATCCTATTCTTACAAATAATGCAGATACATGGAAACTTATCCCATGTTATGTTGAGTTACGGCATATGAATGGGAGAACCACCCCTGTAGAAATTTACCCCAGTGCCTCAAGGGGCAATATGTAAATGAGAAAGAGGGGGCTAACAGTGGAACATTGACATTCTAGAGGGGACCAATCAGGGGTGAGAGGAGAAGTCATTGCTGGAGATATGCTGGCTATGTAGGGACAGTTAGGAGTTGAACCAGGCAATTTTCATTACAAAAAGAAAACAATTGCATTTATAGAGCACCATATTCCAATCTCAGGAGGTCCAAAAGCGCTTCACATCCAATGAATTACTTTTGAAGTACAATCACTGTTGTAATGTAGGCAAACAACAAGTCAGACATAAGATCCTCCAAACAGCTAATGAGATGAATAACTAAGTAATTGTATTTTTTATGGGAGTGTTGTTTGAGGGTGGAATATTGTCCAGGACAACTCCTAATTCTTTTTCAAATTGTACCATGAGAATTTTTTTACATCCACCTAAACAAGCAGACAAGGTCTTGATTTAACATCTCTGGGGTCATTTTCAATTTAGGCATGGACAGAAAACTGGAGGGTGCAGATCGGTTGCTCGTTATACATCCCACCCAAGTTGACTTCAATGGAAAGGGAAATCGAGCAGACTGTATGATGAGTGGCCAATCTGCATCCGCCAGTTTTCTGCTCGCACCCAAACTGAAATTTACGCCCCTCATCTGAAGGACAGAACCTTGGACGATGCAGAATTTCCTTAGTACTGCACTGAAGTCAGCCTAGATTACGTGATAAAACCCTGGAGTAGGGTTTGAACTTTCAAACATCTGACTCAGAGGTAAGTGTCATTGAGCTAAGTTGACACTTTAAAAGCATCATCAGTGGAACTTTACCAAACGCCTTCTGAAATTCCATGTAAATTATATCCACTGTGTAGCCTTTTTCCCATTGATTTGATTACTCCTTAAAGAATGCCAATGATTTTTGTGAGGCATGACCTATTGTTTCTAGAAACATTTTAACTACTGTACTTCTTATTGCATCTACTCTCTTTAGATGAAAACTGATAGCATCCCATAAAATGCTTTCAAGCATCTTCCTTGCTGCCAACATTAGCCCCTTAATTCATTCTTCTAACTCCAACAACATTTGGGAGTCTAAGCAAATCTGTAAAATTCAATGGGGGAAAGAGGCCTTCTAGTCCTATAAGGATTAACATAAAGGGGTCAATTTTAACTGTTCCCCTGGGCGGCAGTGGGTCAGCTACCTGTTTTACACCCCGCCTGATTTTCCTTTTTATTGACTGCAACAGTGAGAAGAGACTAAATTATCAGAGAATCAGGTGAGGTGGGCATTGTGCACCCAATTCACAGCATTCATGATGTTCACTCAATGACCAGAATTCTCCAATCACCACTTGAGTCGAACGTGTCTCCACACTGTAATTGAAGTCTCTGAAAATGTATTCATATTTGAGTTTCAAAATACTGTATTCTTGTAAGAGCTGGGCCTCGATATTAAACCCCCCCCACCCATGACGGTGGGAAGAAGTCGGGGGGGGGGGGGTGAACCCTAAAAAATGGGAAATGCGTCCACAACCTGACATGTACATTGCCGTTTCTATGGCAGTGGGTTGCGAGGCTTGTGTGTGTACTGTCTTGGAGCGGTGGGACACTTCATAATCATATTCAAATCAGGTTCCCACAATGCACCCGATCTGAAGCCCGCCCCGCAATTACGATCACTGATTCCACCCCCCCAACACTAGAAGCCTATCCCACGATTGCTGGGGACCGTCCCCAAGGGTCCCCGACTGCGGCCTCCTGCCGCTGTTTCTCCCTCCCGCTAACTGGCCTGCCTGTCAATTTGGCCAGCTGCTAGGCAGGAAACGGAAGAAAAAAATTATAATGGGGTCCTGCCATTAAATTAGGCAGGACCTCCACGTCCCCAGCCCTGCCAGGTTTCCCTCATGCTACCACGCTCCCTCCCTGCCTCCCCATAAATATCGGGGCCCTGATCTCTGTTTTGAGTTTTCTCCCATACATTAAGACAAACAGTCCTATACAGTACGATGGAATTTATTGTTTAAAAGAGAGCTAAGTACGTCCTAGCAACCATTTAAATTTCTTACATGGATGATTATAATCTTTTTTTAAAATAAATTTAGTCAATTCTCCAAAATGGGTACTTCAATGACTTAAGTCAGAATTGGAAATCCAAAACCACTATCTATACTGATTGCATTCATTCCCTATTGACTAAATCATTTTAGCTGCAAACATCCCATTAAGTGAAACATATAAGCCTTCACTGTGTATTTTATCATCTACACAAATGAAGCTATGCCATTGAAAATTCATGCTAATACATATTCGTAGTTTCTGACCTGTGCTATCTAGCAAGAAGAATGGGAAGGCATACATCTGAGCTTCTAAACGTTTGCCTGATTGTCAGCGCAGCATCAATGTTCAAACTTTAATTCGGAGGATTTGAATTTTGATCTCTCCATATCTGAATCCAAATTTCAAAATGATCAGATCTGAAATCCAATAAAGAACTCAGGAGAAATTTCTTTACCCAGAGAGTGGTTAAATTGTGGAACTTGCTACCACATGGAGTAGTTGAGGTGAATAGCATAGATGCATTTAAGGGGAAGCTAGAAAAGCACATGAGGGAGCAAGGAATAGAAGGATATGCTGATAGGATTAGATGAAGAAGGGTGAGAGGAGGCTCTTGTGGAGCATAAACACTGGTATTGACCAGTTTGGCCAAATGGCCTGTTTCTGTGCTGTAAATTCTATGTAATTCTATGTATAAAAACATATCTCTCTTGCTAACAGCACTTCATATCAGCTGTTAAAGGGCAGAGCAGACAAATGCCTAGGAAAAGATCACCTGTCTGCTATGGTCCATGGCAGCAGAGGAGGGAACTTCAGCGATTTAGATAATGGAGGAGCAAGAGTGGGAAGAGGAATACATGCTTGTAAAATAATTCATATGATAAGCTAGAGGGCTTGTTCGGTTTTGGACACCAATCCTCAAGAAAGGTATATTGGCCTTTTGAAAGTACCGCGCAGATTCACCAGAATGATACAAGAGTATTAAGGGTTAAATTATGAGGACAGGCTGCATAAACTTTGCTTGTATTCCCTTGAGTTTAGAAGATTGAGGGGTGATCTAATTGATATGTTTAAAATGATAATGGGATTCGATAGGTTAGATAAAGACAAACTATTTCCTTGGGTGGGGGTCTCCAGAACAAGAGGGCATAATCTTAAAATTCGAGTCAGACAATTTAGGGGTAAAATCAGGAATCACTTTTTCAAACAATGGGTAGTGGAAGTCTGGAATGCTTTTCCCAAAAGACTGTGGATGCTGGGTCAATTGAAATTTTCAAGACCGAGGTCAATAGATTTTTCTTAGGTAAGGTTATGAAGAGATATGGAGCAATGGCAGATAAATGGAGTTGAGGTACAAATCAGCTATGAGTGAACTGAATGGTGCAACAGGCTCGAGGGTTTCTATTTCCCTATGTTTCCTGTGTCAGCATATATGACAGCCTGCTCAAACTATGATCAGCTATTGTTTTCCGGTTACACAGTGATCTTATTTCAAAGCGGCACTCTTTATCCTTTCCATTTCCAATGACAAGATAATTTATCATGAATGTGCTATCCTACACGTGCCATATTTTCTGTGAACTGCCTGGGACTCTGTGATACAATTAACCTCTTTATTGCAGGTGGTAAATCAACGTGCATAAACTTGTTGACTAATCCAACTTGGGTTTAGAGAGACCAAAGTAAATGATTTAAAGAACCTTGTGGTGCCACTAGTCGTGTAATATATTAAAGATTTAGGTTATACACTGCTCCCCATTACAGTAGTACCCCTGATTTCCAATGCAAAATACTCAAACAAAATTCTGTGTGATTTACTTTGTAATGTGCCCACCCTCTCTATTTGTTACGAGCTGACATATCAGATACAAATAAGTGTTGCTACATTGACTTATCTGTTATTATAATGCTGCTAGCACTGCTGATCAACTCTTACCAAACATTTTATACTGTTTTATTACTGTGCAACACATTATGAGTGACAGTGGTGTTCAAAAGGGAATGGGACTGGTACAGTGGAGGCCTGATATAGCAGGGACGAGAGACTTTATTACACCCTCATTCTCGTGGAGTCAGTATAACACAGGAGTGATGTGATACCTATCTAGAAGGGATTCTGAGAGCTTCCATCTCATTGCTTATGCTGCAATATGGCTTAACAATAGACACCCTCCTTGAAAAATCAAATGGTTACAAAGGATTGTGACTCACTTCAATATCTTTTGGCTCCTTTCTACTTTTCTGTTAATTTTAAACAAACATTGAAACATCAGACACCGATGACGTCATCTGGGAAACTGGCTGACAAGAGTCTTGCAGTGTGAGAGCCGAAGTAACATCAGCTGATACAATCGTTAACCCAGGCTGCTACAGTAGTTGTCACTTCAACAGCACAGATTCATTCATCTCCCTTACACTATTGGATTCAGTAGCTCTTCCGAATCAGCCCTCTCAATTATATTACCAGCACTCATCATTTCAACACAAATGTTTTTTAAAAAAAATCAGATCGAAAGAAAAAAGAACTATAGGAGTAGAATTCCCATGGGGGTTCTCCTAATTGTCCGACATAACTTCGGCGGAAGATCCATGGAAACCCTAGATAAACAGCGTAAATGCCATTTACACGATTGGGAGACCCCCCCAGAAGTTAGATTGAACTTAATGGGCCAGAATTTGCTGGAGCAGGGCATCTCACGGCTTACGACATTAGTTAGACTTTTTCTTGCCCCCTTCAGCTCAAAATTTTTTTTGCGCCTAGTGCTGGCTGATAATGGGGCATCTGGGACCTTGGTGACTAACGGGACAAACAGTGTGTCTCCTGAACCAGTGAGATTTAAGGATTGAGAAATAAACAGGGAGGGTGAATTAGAGTGGGTGATTCAATGTCAAATCAGGTACAGAAAGAGAAATAAAGAGAGGGAAAGAAATATTGGATTAAGAGAGAGGGAAAAAAAGAGACAGAAAGGAAAAGTAAGAAAAAAAAATTAATTCAAAATTTGACATTTCAAAAATCTCCAACGATTCACTACCTGAAGGAATGAGACTCCACAGTTTAAAGTGTTCACTTTTGGGGCCAGAGAGATTGATTGGCAGCCATTAACAATTATCACATCGTTAAGAGGGTACTTACACTATTAATTACTAGGCGTAACTTTCTGTGGTGAGTTTAATGGGCAATTAATATGCAAATCCAGCAAGTTCTTAAAAAGAATGGGGAGACTAAGGGCGAGATGCTGTTTGTGCGAAGCAGTGCAAATCGTCCAGCAACTTACGACAATTCGAAATTCACGGGGTATATCATCCTCGCCACAAGTTGTTGGACGATTTACACATTAATAACGGCAAGCACCATTAAACTCGCCGTTATTTTGGCTTCAAATTCTGGCCCAATAAAAATTATTTTGATCTGTGATGTTTACAGTGACACAGATGGTACTGCAAATGGCATGCAGACTTGCACTTGACTACGCAACGCACTGTGAACAAACAAATGGCATGGTAAAATGTTTTGAATGTTTGTGCTACATTAAAAGTACGATAGCATATTCCTGCATTTTATTCAATGTTGTCTAGCAATAATTAACATTAATTACAATTAATAAAATGTTAACCTCTAAATAAAAAACAGGATTAATAATGTGAAAAAAAGACTCGCGCCCGAACTTCTTTTCATGTTTACTCATGAAGTGACAAGAATATTGTGCATAGAATCACCTATACACTGGACTGTGTTATCAGGCAAAATCATAGCAACCTGCAGGTGTGTTATTGCCTTGGAATGCACCCCACCCTATCTTATTTATACATAGGCAAAGCTTGTGGGGTTGGTACTATTCCATTTTAATCATTCACTTTTGCCTCCGATGGGTATTATAAGATAGTGTTGGATGGCAGATTCCCTCTGTCAGATCATTTGTTCTGTAGCCTCTTGAAACTCTAATGAAATATATTTCAACAGTAACATAGTAACATCAGCACAAGTACATAGATGATTTATTTTAATCTTTTTTCAATTTCTTTTCTCTCCCCATTGTCCCTCCTACCATTTCTTGTGCAAGAGACTGAATGACTGACCTGCCTGCTGGTATCTACTAATAGTGCTTTATAAATGATGTCCTTGGAGTCAACCTCCAATTTTTCTTTCCATCCATGAGGAGCGTATTAGTTTCCACTCAACATTGCCCATTACCACCTACTGAGTTCAGGAACTCACAGCATGAGGAGTTGCAGGCACTAATCTACCTCTCACTATTCTGGGGTGCAGCACATCAGATCAACATATGACCATGCTGCCATAAAAGTCAACAATGCTTTTTTTATTCCATCAAGTCGCTCGCTTTCTCCTCAGTACCTGTGATGTCCGAGAGTCATATGGTAGCTTCATCTGAGTGCGTGAGTGGGTAAACAACAATAACTTGCATTTATATAGCTGCTTTAATGTAGTAAAACATCCCGAGGTGCTTCACAGGAGCGTTATCAGACAAAAATTGACATCAAGCCATATAAGGAGATATTGGGACAGGTGACCAAACCATTTAGTCAAAGAGGTAGGTTTTAAGGACCATCTTAAATGAGGAGAGAACGGTAGAGAGGCAGAGAGGTTAAGAGAGGGAATTCTAGAGCATGGGGCCCAGACAGCTGAAGGCAAGGCCACAAATAGTGGGATGAAGGAAATTGGGGATGCACAAGATTCCAGAATTGGAGAAATGCAGAGAGCTTGGAGGGTTGTAGGGCCGGAGGAGGTTACAGAGATAGGGAGGGGCGAGGCCATGGAGAGATTTGAACACAAGGATGAGAGGGAGCCAAATAGGTCAGCAAGCACAGGGGTGATGGGAGAATGGGACTTGCTACAAGTTAGGATATGGGTAGCAGAGTTTTGGATGAACTCATGTTTATGGAGGGTGGAAGATGGGATGCCAGCCAGGAGAGCATTGGAGTAGTCGAGTCTGGAGGCGACATAGACATGGATGAGGGTTTCAGCCACAGATGAGCTGAGGTAGGGACAAAGATGGGTGATGTTATGGAGGTGGAAGTAGGCGGTCTTGGTGATGGAAAGGATTTTTTTTTATTTGTTCATGGGATGTGTGCATCGCTGGCAAGGCCAACATTTATTGCCCATCCCTAATCGTCCTTGAGAAGGTGGTGGTGAGCCGCCTTCTTGAACCACGATGAAGGAACAGCGATATATTTCCAAGTCGGGATGTGTCTGTCTTGGAGGGGAACGTGCAGGTGGCGTTGTTCCCATGTACCTGCTGCCCTTGTCCTTCTAGGTAGTAGAGCTCGCAGGTTTGGGAGATGCTGTCGAAGAAGCCTTGACGAGTTGCTGCAGTGCATCCTGTGGATGGTACACACTACAGCCACGGTGCGCCGATGGTGAAGGGAGTGAATGTTTAGGGTGGTGAATGGGGTGCCAATCAAGCGGGCTGCTTTGTCCTGGATGGTGTCGAGCTTCTTGAGTGTTGTTGGAGCTGCACTCATCCAGGCAAGTGGAGAGTATTCCATCACACTCCTGACTTCTGCCTTGTAGATGGTGGAAAGGCTTTGGGGAGTCAGGAGGTGAGTCACTCGCTGCAGAATACCCAGCCTCTGACCTGCTCTTGTAGCCACAGTATTTATGTGGCTGGTCCAGTTAAGTTTCTGGTCAATGGTGACCCCCAGGATGTTGATGGTGGGGGATTCAGTGATGATAATGCCGTTGAATGTCAAGGAGAGGTGGTTAGACTCTCTCTTGTTGGAGATGGTCATTGCCTGGCACTCGTCTGGCGCGAATGTTACTTGCCACTTATCAGCCCAAGCCTGGATGTTGTCCAGGTCTTGCTGCATGCGGGCATGGACTGCTTCATTATCTGAGGGGTCGGAAGCTTAGCTCAGAGTCAATTAAGATGCCACTGTTGCAAACAGTCTGGTTCAGCCTCAGACAGTGGCCAGGGAGGGGGATGGAATTGGTGGTTAGGAAACAGAGTTTGTGGCGGGGACTGAAGATAATGACTTCGGTCCTCCCAGTATTTAACCCATACCAGATCTCCACCAGTCACACTGTAAGCCAGTCATGAGGAGGCACAAATCAACAGCGCAGGAAAGACTCCCTCTCTTCTCTTTGGGACACACTTTCTCTTATTGGGATTGAATGTGTATTTCCTCCCCCATCGCCCCATCCCAGCAGAGCGCAGAGCACATAGCTGCTTTAACATATGGGTATGGTAGCATAGTGGTTATGTTATTGGACTAATAATCCAGAATCATGAGTTCAAATCCTGCTACCAGCAGCTGGGGAATTTAAATTCAATTAATTAAATAAAATCTGGAATTAAAATACTAATATCAGTAATGGTGGTCATGAAACTACTGGATTGTTGTAAAAACCCATCTGGTTCACTAATGCCCTTTTAGGGAAGGAAACCTGCCGTCCTTACCCAGTCTGGCCTATATGTGACTCCAGACCCACAGCAATGTGGTTGATTCTTAATTGCCCTCTGAAATGGCCTAGCAAGCCACTCAGTTTACCACATGAACTGTAGTGGTTCAAGAAGGCAGCTCACCACCACCTTCTCAAGGGCAATTACGGATAGGCAATAAATGCTGGCCTTGCCAGCAACACCCACATCCCACGAACAAATAAAAAAAATCACACCACTGCTTCAAGCAGTTAACATGTGTCAATTTATATAAAGTGATGGCATTTTTCTGTTGTAAATGAGTAGCACATGAGTTACCTTTCTTCACAAGATACCATTTTGAATGCCTTCTTTATGATTCAAAAAAAATGAAAATACGATATAGCCTTTTGTCTCTGAGGGGTATAATTTTCAAAAAAGATAGATTTTTAATGAACCTAATGCAAACCCCACCGCCCTCCTGAGAAAATAGTGAGTTTATTGTGTCTATTGGGTTTATTGTGACCATTCACTGTATGGGGGGCAGGTTTGGTTTACAGCTGGATGAAAGGGTGTAGTTCTCTTCAGTTATCTGCAAACTATGTGTGCAAGAGCTCACTAATTTCTACTTGAAATTAATTTATTTTAATAATTGTTTATATCAAATAACAGCTGATGGATAATGAAGGTTACAGCATAACACTCCTTTCAGTATAGGTAACAATCAACAGCTTAGCTGAAAATACGGAAAGTTTCACCAGCTGCTAATCCGAATAAGCGCTCTGTATTGGGATAAAAATTCTAAGTGAGAAACACAAATGACAAGTGTTTGCCAGACTGATGTTATTTTAATTCAAGATGCGATAGCAGGAGAAACATTAAGAAGGGAACATACGTCCAACCAAAAAATGTAAGACTTATGACCTAAAGTGACGTGTGTTAATGTTCTCACTTTCAAGGAAAACACTGGCTTCACCAACTGTGCTTGGTGATGGTGTGAATATTGCATCTAAACTTACTCAATGTGTTGCACGCAGCATCAGACGTACTGCAAGTGTTTCAGCAGATTAAAAGTATTATAGTGAAACTCACTTATTAAAGGCCAGATCTCTACAATCCTAATACACGTGATCTACCAATGCAGTACTGAGGGAGTGCTGCACTGTCGGAAGTGACATCCTTTGGATGAGATGTTAAACCGAGGCCCCGTCTGCCCTCTCGGGTTGACAAAAAAGATTTCATGGCATAATTTCCAGTGTCCTGGACAATATTTAGCCCTCAACCAACATTACCTAAAAAACAGATTATCTGATCATTGCTGTTTGTGGGACCTAGTTGTGCGCAAATCAGCCGTGGCATTTCCTACATAACAACAGTGACTATTCTTCAAAAGTACTTCCGACGTCCGGTGGTCATGAAAGGCGCTATATAAATTCACGTCTTTTTACCAAAACGTTTACCATTGAGGGTTGCGTGAAAACAAGTATCAGAAAAAAAAACAATGTAAATAAATTGAGATTGCTTCAAATATACCGTTCAGGGGCATTTAGGGAAGCAGGAGATGTCCCGAGTGCCCCCCGTGAATTGGTTCCACGGCGCTGTATTATCTGAGCTCTCCTTTGTCCCTGAGAATCCCGCTCCCGACGGGGAACCGGGAACCCGCCGGGAGCGCTCCTACCGCCTGAAATGAGCTAACTCGGCATGGGCTGGTGATTTTCCTGGTCTGGGTGACTCAACTCCATACTTAACACCTGAGCCACCCAGGGAGCGGAATCCCCACTATATCCTCATTTCTTCAGCTGATTAAACTTTACATACGTCTACGTCATGGAATACAGACGGTCATTTCCAGTTAAACAACTGTACGCCCTCTTAAAATAAATACTGAGAAGTCCTATTGTTCGGTCCATGGTCTTTCCTAGAATCTATCAGCAGGAATTACCCCTCTCCCTGGTGCTTTCACTCTCTACATTCTTGTTTTAATATCTGCATGAAACAAGCGGCCGTTTGATCTCACTCTCCTTGCCCTCCTTCTTTAGCTTTTACTGTCCATTTCTTTTGGTGCCTTCCTCACAGTCAGAATCACTTCCTACTCCGCGGCGTTTCTCCTACTCTTACTTCTATTTGCACTTTGTCTCTTACTGTTGAGCTACCCGAGGCTTACCAGATGCCTTTCTATTACTGTCGTTAAATTTCTTAACACATCTGCTTACACTGACTTGCTCTCTGGGTGAACAGTCCCTCCAATCTCCCGTTTTCAGCCCTTCTTGGGCTCGAGTTTCCTTCATTTCGACTGAAGAGGGCGATATTTAAATACGCTATTTGCTCATTGGCTCGTAAAACTGGGGGAATTTTGTTTCAAAAGTGCCCCTTTCGAGTACCGTGGCAGAACGTGTCTCGCAAAACGATCGTTTCTCTTGGCCGTATGGTGTCTAATGCTAAATTCGCAATAAGGTTCCCTGGTCTGGAAAAATTCATATCAATTGTGAGTTATCTTGTGATAACCCCAGACCTTAACCCACCTTTTCCCCATTTCAGATGCTGAGAGCTCTGCTGTGTATTTCCTACACTTTCTGTTTTCACTTCAGATTTACAATGATTTTCTTCTAAATCCCGCGTCAACGAAACCAAGCGGTCAGATTGATTTGTAAAGCTGGGTCTTAAGAATATAGACTACTATCTAAAATTTATTGCAAGTAACATCATTAGGAGTAATTTAGCTTCAGTATTCTGCTGAAAGAACTGCGCACGAGTAGTTTACACTGTTAAGAAGCAGAATTACATATGCAACACCTTTTTGAAGATGTAAAGCATCTGAAAATTAAAAGCCTGGCTTCGGTGCACGATCTTCCGAAGGGGTTCTCTGCACTTTGCACAATAATTGTGCACCACGGCTTGTCTAGCTACAGACAAGCACATCGCCTCCAATATTCTGCATAACCTCTGCAGCCATATCCGCCCCTCTGTGATATTACAAGCACATGCTCCGAGTTTATCCAAAGCAGTGCAGTGTAATCTCTGCGAGAGGAAAAAGAAAAAACGAAGGGAGTCGTAATATATTTCGAATACAAAAATGATCTCACGCAAATCTATATAGTCACCACAAGACATGTCGGAATAACGGGTAAGGGTAACATTTTGCAATTGCAACATTTATAATCTGTGGAGATTTAAAATTGCACGCAAACCATAACGTTTTCGGCTTCTCAGTATTCAGAGAGCCCGAAAACACCGGCGGAGTCGCGCGGCTGAAGAGTGACAGGTCGTGTTAAACAGGGGGGGGGGTGGGGGGAATCGCGTGATTGACAGCGGAACAGCCAATAGCAATCCGTCACGTTCGCAAGTAGCCAATCAAAGGGGGCGTAAACTCCAGGGTACTGAATGGCGGGAGTTGTAGTTCAGCTTCATTCACAGTCCGCAGCAACCGAGGCCGAGCCTCTGGACTACAAGCACCAGCAGCACCACCAGCAGCAGCAGGCGCCGCAAGTCACACCGGCCGCACCACACAGGGAAACTGGGCTGTTCCAAAGTGCCCGCCCTTTGGTCCTTATATGGCCAAGGCGTGGAGCGACTGCTCCCCATCATTGGTGACAGCGCGCTAGGATTGGCAGAGAGATGTTATATTAGGAGGTGCGCAAACCCTAAGCAGAACCAGTTGTGTGTAGTTGCCCAGTGTTGGTGAGGTGAGGTGGGGAAGGGAAGGGAAGGAGGAGAGACGCACAGATCCAAGGCTCTCCTTCTTTAAGGAAGAAGTCAGCGTCCCGCACACATCGCCTTCTACTTTTATCCGGCGATCATTTGCAACCCAGCGATTTTTCTTTTAACAACCCCCCTTCCCCCCCCCTCCAAATCCACGTCAATGAAGGAAAGAAGGCCAAGCCAGAAGCTTACTAAAAACGCGATGGATAATCAAATCGTGAAATGCAAAATAGTTGTGGTGGGAGATAGCCAATGTGGAAAAACCGCTTTGCTGCACGTTTTTGCTAAGGATTGTTTCCCAGAGGTATGTTACCTGATCTGATTTAACTTAGTGACTGTGACATTATTACTCTTTTGAGTTATGAAAATTGTTTTTTAAAATATAAATTTGATTACGTTTGAGGGTCCCATTCTCAGTCCGTTGTGTTTTTAAACATTTTACTAGCAGGTGCTGTTATCTACTTTTATGTGGTTGGGATTCATTTTAAATGCTTTTTAGTGACTTAATCTTTTGACAGTGAATGTATAATTGTTGCATACACTCTTGTTTTAAGCACTTTATGCTTCTAGGATTGTTTTCCTTGTATTTGCATACATTAAAAAAAATTAAAACCCATACCTCTATTTCACAATCGCTCTCGTTCTTTGTGTTCAGAACTATGTGCCCACGGTCTTCGAAAATTACACAGCCAGCTTTGAAATTGAAACACAAAGGATAGAACTGAGTCTCTGGGATACTTCAGGTAAGAAACGTCCCAGCTCTTGGAATTTTATTTTTCTCTCTTTTTCCCTCTCCCGGAGTTAGCGTTGCACGGTGGATGATGACAAGAGATCCAGGAATTTTAAGTACAAACCTTCATCCAGTAGGAAAATCTGCGTTACTTACCCGCCAACAACTTGGTGATCGGTTCAGTAACATGTCAAGCTGCTACCTTAAGAAAACAGTTCACTGTTTTAGTACGGGTTTTCAGTGTGCTTTTTGAGATGGGGGCTTAGGAGACAGAAGACATTCTAAATATATTTTAAATATCAGTAACCAAGAACGCCCTCTCAAGAAGAATATTTTTGTTCTACAATGGGGTTGATTTTAGTGCATAGTTTGAGAATTGACACGGGTTGGTTTATTCCACTAAGAGACGGCGGGAATAATTACACCAGCGAATCTGGGCATTTCAGGTCTGTAGGTGGGTAGATCGCCCCACGTTTTATTTTTGTTTTACAAACGAGAATTAATAAAATAAAGTACACCACATCGGGAAATCGGATGTTCCGAGCCGTTATCCCAGCCGCGCCACTGCAGTTGTCTAGGTTTTAAGATCAAAGGGATTGGAACCAGGGGAATGCGATTATAGGAGACGGGAGGTTCTCTCAATTCGTTTCGGCGGAGGGGATCTCGGGTTCAACCACAAAGTATTTAAAGACGATCCAACTTCGCCCAACACGGCGAGGATTAGGCGGGCTAAATTGAGGAATTGCCCGTTTCTTACTATCATAGAGGTTTCTTTAAGAGACATAAGGTTTAAATACATTTTGATGTCGTATTCTTAAATATAAACACGAATCTAATACATTTACTGGTGCATAGATTTAATTGGATCTGAAATCAGCGACCGCCCGTTTACACACTTATATTTGTTGGAGCTTTTTATATGCACTTGCATAATATGGCGAATTCTTGGGCAGTTGCAATAATTATTGTATCGAATTTTGGAATCAGCACAAACAGGGTGGTCCAAAATGCTCAGCTTGCGGTTTAGTAGAAAACTGCTTCTTAAAAGGCAGAATATACCAGCCTTAACTTCCTATATTTAAAGGCACATCAAAGACGAGAAGGTGGCTGAGGAGCCGAGATAACTGCCCCGATTGCCACCGAGGGAGATAGATTGCTTGCAGAGGCTCGTGTCGATCAAGCATTCTTTAAATGGTTCCCATTTAAGTGATCTAACAGAGCTGGAATTTTCCCTTTCCATACTGGTATGTGAGGAATTGCGTTGACAAGTCATAAAGACTCCGGAGCGTAAATCAGTCTCTTTACCAGCAGAGGCAGCGAGAGGAGAATGTCGCCACCTATATAAACCAGTTGTCATTGTGTACTTTGTTTCCCTCAAGAGAATGTGGCTCCACATAGGAGGTGTGTGATAACTCTAGAAATCGTATTTACACGTTATTCTTCACTTATTCAACTATTAGAATATTGTATTCCAAAGACAAAGGCAGCATTGTAAACAATACAATTCATTCATTAAGATGGGAAAAGATTCCTAATTTCCCGCGACCCCAACCCCCCCCAACATTTCTTGCTAAGACTCCCACTATGTGAACCTATTTTGTATCATTACACTGGCTCTCCTTTGTATAAAAGTTATATTGTTTTTTTAAACATGTCTAATAATATTAGGTACTGATGTTGGAATTCAGACTATAGTAATAAATTATATTGAAAGAGCAGACAGCTTCAAACTCCTAAGATTATATTTGTGATTGGCTTCCTCATAGTCTCTGGTAAGTTATGTGTAACTAAATAGCCAACTACATACCTGCTTCCTCACAATTAAAAGGTATCTAACCATTAACTGTGTGGAGAGTTCAGAGCCATTTGGCTAAAACATTATGAAATCAATTTTACAATAATGGGGCACCCTGGAGACACAACTTAAAGCCCTTTACATTCTGTGTTTTAGGATAAAATGGAGAAATGTACTGTATTAAAACGTTAAGTTGAATGTTTGCTTAAAATTGATTTTCCTCTGTATTTTCAAAATATTAGAACAGAGTGCAGTTATTAAAATATGGGGTGGATTTATAGTGCTGTTATCCTTGTTTAAAGCTGATTATATAATAGCACTTATCAAAGTGTTATTTTTCTTCAAGGAGAGATGTGCTGAGAATATCAATGACTTGGTATCCTACAACTGCACTCAGAATAACTTGAGAGTTCTGCCATATCATTTTATTTAGTCGGAATTGGCTAAATTCTCTCGCTACTAACCTGCTTTTGGCTGCAATCCTCTTTAGGTCAGGGTGCTGCCTGTCATAGGCCAGCTAATTACTTGCCCCTCTTTAATGTGCTGATCCATTAAACTAGCCATGTCATTCAAAACACGGGAAGCATTCCCCACTGAAGCAAAGCAAAAGCTTTCAAGCAGCTTTTGAAACCTTAGGTGGTGATTTTTTTTTTAGGACACTTGCTTTCTAATGCTAAAGCAATGGCTTTACTGTGGGCGGCCAGAACTTTCAAAATCATTGAAATTTCTACATTCCTGCTTCTCAACTTCGCACGAACACTGACAGTGGATTTGTTGTTAAACAGAAGCTGTACCACTAAATATCATAGCGGTCCATCACTGTTAATTAAATTTTTCTGTCCTTTTTTAAATGAACTGTTTCCTCCTTGTAACACCTGGATTGTGATTCATAGATGAAAACTATTCCCTCAAAAAAAACTGCACGTTTTTCTACATGTAATTAAGTTCTTAATTGATTTATATTTGTTTAAAAGTCTTAAAACCTAACTGTAACCCAGTGTGAAACAGAGTCTCTTGTGGATCTCAGAAATACTTGGACAGTTTAATGTCTGTGGTCAGTGGATGAAACAAAAAATTTCTGATAGGATTGCGCACACATTGGCAATATAGATGGTTCCAGTACAAGATTCTTGAGCTATTATTGCTGCAGCCTTTAAGTAACAGATCTCGCTATTTCTCACAGATAAGGTGCCACAATTCATAAGCATTACATTACCTCTTAATTGCTGGAAAGAAAGTATACAAATAATTAAAGATTTACTAATAATATTTGGATCTTGGAGCACGTGGTTAATTTTATACTCTGGGACTTATAGTAAAATTCTCATTATGAATGTCTTAAGATTTCAAACAGTGGGGGGTTGTGTGTGTGCACGTGTGAATAGAGTGTTGGGATGATATTGCAAAACACACTAAGCTTATCCAGCAATCCAAATGGCTTGTTCTTTTTGTCTGTGAGTCTAATGTCATTGGAAAAGGTAGTTATAGTTCCAGACATAAGACTTAGGCCAGATGATCGAAAATAAGTAATGGTCTTTGCATAGCATTCTTGATATTGGTACTACAGCAAGAACTGGAATTTACATAGAACCCTATTGACCTGGTGCAGTTCATTGTCAGTATGAAGGGCATATAGTTTGGTGGCAGCAGCAAATTACTTTTGGAACAGAAGTTCTGAAAATCTGTGCATTGCAAAGATAAACTTATCTCGCTGGCAGAGTGCGGCTGTTTGATCACGTATCTTGTCTAAAATAGGCCCAATGAAATGGTGATCCGAATCAATATTCTCTTATCCAGTCCTCTGGCAAGATGATAGTTGAAGAACACATGATCCATATCCTATCTTATCTTGAATGTGGTGACTGCTCTGTAGATGATGGGGTCTGCTGAAGATTCTTTGATCTTCAATACTCTGTAGTAATTAGCCAGTGTGTATATCACCAGACATTTTTATTTTAACTGCTTGAATTAATGTTTTCATACCCCTTTGGAAATGGATTACAGTAAAATAGTGCACATAATGGCTGCATGGTAGTTTGAAAACCATGAATACTTAATAGTTTATAGCTGTATTGGCCTGTTCATCAATATTGGTTCATGATTCTCCACAGTAATATTTTACATAGTGCTTTACTAATGCAACCTGAAAAGGAAACAAATTCTTGGGCTTGTTTGCCTCGCTTAAACTACAGCTCCTGTACTGACTGCATTTAATTCGAATCAGGGCGAATGAACTGGTTGTGGAAGGCTTATGCATTGATAACTAGCCACATTCAGTTCACGACTGGGTGCTATTCGATAACCAGCCTCATGCACCAATGAATTTTCTCTCAAGTTGAGATGAGACAGTTATACTAGCATGAATTTCTTGAGTTGCAGCTGAAACCCAGGCCAGCGAGGAAGTTGAAAGAAATTCAATTTAAATTATGGACAGTAAGCACCCAATGACATGGTATGGTCCCATTTCAGTGTGGCTCTGATATTGTGGAGTGAAGATGATCTATTGGTTGCACAGCCTGTGGGCTACTAGGCTATGGAGTTTAAAGCATCAATAGCATTGCACAGCCTGTGTGGGCTACTAGGCTATGGAGTTTAAAGCATCAATAGCATTGCACAGCCTGTGTGGGCTACTAGGCTGTGGAGTTTAAAGCATCAATAGCATTGCACATCCAGACACACACACAGCAATGGTACAATTAGTGAAATTTCAAATTGCCATCATAAATTTATATTCAGTTTTCCACACCAACTCATCACTTATTGCTTAGCCATTTTCTAGGCATAACTGATATTATGGTTCAGGAGTCCGTATCTAACAGTGCTCCCTCACGTTTAAGATATGTGGGGGAGGACTTTTTTTTCGAACTATTTTCATTGAAGTCTCTAGAATTACCAGGTGAGAGAAATCTTATGGTTCCAATTATGCTACAACATATTAGAGAACTGAACTGCTGCACTGCATTTTATGTTGCCATGTGTACACAGTAAAGAGTTTCCACCTTTTTTCAGCACTATCTACTGGGACAAAGTGTCACCAAATCATGATTCCTCTTTTGATCTTCAGTGAATTTTTTCCTGCTCTATTAGTGAAACCCAATGATTCTTCCCCACCCCCTCCCCAGCTTAGCTTTAGCAACCACGTCAACATTGTTAAATTCCTTCTGACCTGTAACTTGATTAAACCCAACACAGTAGGTTCCTTGCTGCTGGAAATAAATTGCCGTTCACTAGTTTGAACCTCACTAGTACCCCCTCATCCGACCGTAAGAGTTTAGCTTGAAGCTCGATGGCAAAAGACAGTGAGTGATTATAAATTATTAGTGTGGTCCTTGGATTATTGAGTCCCCACTTTATTTCCTTCAGTTTTTACTAAAACCATTTACAGCAACCGTGTTAAATACTATCCTCAGGTGATCAGTGAGAGATCAGGCAATATTTTTATAGTATCATTTAATTTCCACATGGGAACATCTGTGAAGCTTCAAAGTAAATTAGCTTTTGCTACACTGTGGGAATTCTAATTGTGCCGTTTATGCAGCTGGAAGGATTGGATTAATTATCAAATGAAAAAGATGGCCTGTGGAATACATTTAAACACAGAACTAGATAGGATAATGCTAGCATTACATGAGAATAAAGAATATGTGAAATTAGATCTCTCTAGATCATGCATAGCCTACTCTTTTTTTTTAAATTAAGTGATTTTGAGAAAATTTTAATTATCATTTGAGTGTTGGGATCTGCCTATTGTTTTAATGCAGGTGGTTGCTGCCTGAGTGCTCTCCCGGATTTGCTAAGTATCAGGACTGGTTGGTAGTCTCAACTGAAACCATATTAGTGTTTAGAGGGGAGTCAATTGGAAGTGGTTAAGAGTAGCAGCAAGCATTGTATGATATGGGGGAACTCAGAGGAATGTCCACTGGTATTGACATCACAACAGTATGTTGTAATGCTTATTCTCTTAAAAATGGATAATGAGCTGGAATCACAAGTCTAAGAGATCCCAGATCATTGGTACTTTCTTTTTATTTGAGTGATCTGAACACTTCCCAAATTCACTCCAGCGTAGGAGATGATTCTGGTGGCCAGTGTCCGTTTAATTCCCAGTGGTTGGCATTCTGATCTATGGAATGCAGTTATCTTTGCTGCACATGCTCCAGTATCCCAATGACAATATAACACAAGCTCCATTCTGAACAGATCAGTCATACCACACTAAAGGCCTGCTTCTAATCCAGGAAAGTTAAGCAGTTGGTAAGATTGGGAAGACATAGACTGAATTTTTTGAAAAAAAAAATAATTGAACCAACACATTGAGCTAGACTGACTCACCAACTGAATGAGAGCTGAAGAGAAAGGAGATACCTAGCCACTCTACCGCTGCACACTTCAAATCAAGAGTCCAGTTGGTTTGATTGAGTATTACAATTCTAAACTGCAGTGCAGGGAGCAGCAGTATTTGTCAGGAAGCAAATGAAAAACCTGTAAAATGGAAAAGTAGAGCAGTCAGACACTCCGGTCAGCAGCTAATAACTTGCCCCTCATTTAAATGTGCTTCCTGAGCCCGATGCATTGAGCTGATCCTTTGTGCTGAAGTGATTCTGCATTTAATGGCTAATGCTAGCCTTTCAGAGCTTGTCTCACTCTGATTTTAGTCTTTCGTTCTTCACTCACACCCAGTACTTTGACAAATGGCAATGGTGATACTACAGTCACTTTATGTTATAAATGCACTCTGTTATAAATTTAATGTAATCACTTTTTTAGGAGAAGGTTAAAATATTTTCATCTAATTATGAAAGTGTAGTTTTGACCATACAGGCACAGAATTCAAATGCAGCATTTAAAAGAAATCCACAAAATTGGGAGCTGAAAGCATTGGTTTAATAGGAATGAAGGCAGCGGTTACAGAATCAATTTTCAAAATTTTTTCTGGTTAAATATGATTCATTATATCAGATATTTACTTAATGGAAGTGGTAGGATTAGATTAGGGAACAAATTCTTGAGCTGATGGGGTTTATTGGTGTGTAATTACCAGGGGTAGTGAATCAGGTCAGTGGAATTGATTTGTCTGACCACATGATAAACCGGTGTATAGCTGTTGTAAGATCTTCACTCAATACAGTACCCTAAGCTGACTTTTTAATACCAGTGGAAATAATCTTTCTATCATTGGAATACTCCGCGGCTGTGTGGGGCAGAATCATGCTGGCTGCAAATCAGTAGGTCGTGGAAAGCTGCCAGCGAGGCGATGGCCCATGAACCTGTTTTCATCCAGTTTCTTAGGCTACCAAGCCTCCTTCTCACTCATTAATCATCAAACCTGACATAATGAAGAACACTAAATCAAAAGCAAAATAATGCAGATGCTGGAAATCTGAAATAAAAACAGAAAATGCTTTAGAAGTTCAGCAAGTCAGGCAGCATCTGTAGAGAAAAACAGTTAACATTTCAGGTCGAAAGACTTTTCATCAGAACTGTTCTGATGAAAGATATTCAATCTGAAACATTAACTCTGTTTCTTTCTCCACAGATGCTGCCTGGCTTGCTGAACTTCTCCAGCATTTTCTGTTTGTAATGAAGAACATGTTGCAAACTACAATTAGAATGAACTCTTTACAGTAGAAGACCTTTTTGTGCTGTAAAGTGACTGGTTGTTTGTACAGTATCTAAAGCAAGAGAAAACAGTCATAATTATATTATGCCTATTGTGGGGCGGGGGGGGGGAGAAAACATATTCAGCTACTAATTGTAATAAATTCTGTAGCTTGGATGTGATTTAATCACTTTACCTACTACAGACTACTTTGTTTTTATCCATTTTTGCCAAATGAAGGCTCAGTGGTAGCACTCTTGCCTCTGAGTCAAACCCCACTCCAGAGACTTCAACACACAATCTAGGCTGACACTTCAGTGCAGTATTGAGGGAGTGCTAACACTGTCCAAGGTGAAGGAAGAGATGTTACTCCAAGGCCCCATCTGCCTGCTGAGGTGGATGTAAAAGATCCCATGGTGCTAAACAATTAAAGAGCAAGAGGACTCCTTCTGGTGTCCTGGCCAACATTTATCCCTCAAACAACATAACTAAAACAGATTATCTGATCATTTATCTCATTGCTGTTTTTGTCAGATCAAGCTGTGCACAAATTGGCTGCCATGTTCGCCTATATTGCAGCTAGGTTGGAGGTATTCCTGGAGTTTTGATCATGTGACATCTGTAAATGTTATTGTATTTACCTTATAAACTATAGTTGAGTATCTTTGCTCGTGGTTTCGCGTCAGCAACTTTGTGCGAGAAGTTTCGAGAACCAGGAGGCGTGGCGGGGGGATGGCGACGTCATCGAGCCAGAGGCTTCTCTGCGGCGGCTGCCAATGATGCCACTGAGCACGGGGGGTGGGAAATCTGAAGGGCACAGTTCTCCCGGGCTGCTAGCAGCAGTGCCTGGGTAATTCATGCCCCGTTCCAGGGAGACTCCCAGACAATCTGGGAGGGTTGGCAACCCTACATTTCAAAAGTACTTCATTGGCTGTGAAGTGCTTTGGAAGGTCCTGAAGATGTGAAAGGGCTACATAAATGCAACTTCTTCCTTTTGTATTTTAGTTTGAATATTGCATGCAGTAACAAAGTGGAGTTATCATTCTTCAGCGGCATGAATTTGAAAGACTGTCTTCAAAGTCACTTGCGTATTTGAAGATGTGCAGATTAAATATACTGAAGACTCATTTTCTGGCGTTGGACGAACACATTTATTTTTGTTGACATCAGTTTTAAAGTAATGAGTATTTACAGTTCCTGTCTTACCAGCCATAAGGATCCAAATTACATTCTTCACCTTAGCTGTCTGCATGTTTTGTATTAAACCGCTGTGCCTGAAATGAGATACCAGGGGAATTCTATGGTTACATACTTAAGGAGTGTTCAACTGAAGAATGGCAGATTGGGGCAGACTAGACTGCTTGTTACAGTGCATTTTAATGTAAATACTTTGCACAAAAAATACTATACGACTGACGGTTTGGCTTTTTGTATCCAGGATCTCCTTACTACGATAATGTCCGACCGCTTTCCTACCCAGATTCTGACGCTGTTTTGATTTGTTTTGATATAAGTCGCCCGGAGACCCTCGACAGTGTGCTTAAGAAGGTAGGTGCACCAAAGAGCATATTCCATTTTAACGCACAAAATATTTAATTGCGATTCGAGCGAGAAATCCACTGCCAGAAAGGGACATAGTTTTATCCCTTAATGTAGTTGTTATAATGTGCAGAGAAACCGAACTCTCACTCCTTCACATCTGTATTCTAAGTGCAGCTATTTCCTAGAGTGGAACACCTCAACCACCTTCACTTTAAAACCCTCTGTTGACCATCTTGTTTTCTCCTTACTTTTATTTAGCAAATTAGTCTTGCTATGTTTACTGTGAAAACACCCCTTTTTGAACCCCACTTGGCATTGTTTAGTGAATAATGTACGGGCAAGTAAAACAGTTTCTGAAAACGTGTAGAAAACATACAATACCACCTTCTTTTAAGCTGAAACAAATGCATGGACCAAAGGAAGCCCTTTCGCAAGGCCTGTGCAATTTCTGCACTGATATCTTAACTTACCAGTTCCAATGATGTCCTAGATTGGGATGTGGCTGGCACTCCCTGGAAGTGAGTTGTAATGCAATCACAGTGGAAAGTGATGACGTAATTGGAGTGGAACTTTCAACACAAAAGATCCTGCTCTCAGCCAACAACTAATAATTTAGAAGCACCAAGCAGTGGAATAAGAAATATTAAGAGTTCTGAAGGAATATGCATGCATTTAGGATTATATAGGAATTCTTCACAATGAGTACTGTGCCCAAAGGCATTCTCTTACTAGCCTGGTTAGCAATTTAGGTGCTGGTGTTGATAGGTTTTGACTCCTGCATTTGTAAATCTTTTTCAGTGTACTATTACAATCTCCATGCAGTCCATAAGAAAACTATTGCCCCTTTAAAATAAAACCAAGAGGGATAGCAAACTAATGTTGATACAAACAAAAATCATCAAATTTTAAATCTGCTTTCTTCCAATAACCTAGATTAAATGTGACTGTGTGGTGCTGGATGGTAACTGCAGTAAGTCACCTTGTATACAACAACCTTCTAACCTTCTGTTCTGGTTATTGTGGAAAGAAGGCAGCTGAACCTCTTTATAAACTTTAGAATAATAGCTTTGTGTACATTGATTTGAATGCTGGAGGTGCTTACGTTTGCAGTCTTGAGCACAGCTGTGAATTTGGACTCATTGCAGCATGAGATCAGTGGCTGAGTCATCAGGAAGACTCCAAAGAGATGGGCAAAACAGTGCCAAGTCTGCCTATCAGTGCTGAGTGTCACTGAAGGGAAATTGCATAAGGGAGACATTTAATAGTCACATCCTGCAGAGCAACTAGCATCACGACTGAGAAATACGTATGGTGAGGTAGCCGCCCTGTATTTGTAAGAGTTAAAATCCAGTGGCCGTCCCGCTCATTTTCTCTGACTTTAAATTTTGCCGATGTGCAATACTCACATTCATTTGGAATAATAATCATTAGAGATGGAAAATGAATTTCCCAGAAATTAATTTCCATAATCAGAGATTGGGTAATCTTTTTTCTTTCCAATCACGAGGGATTAAAGGCCAAAAAAGATAAAAGTATAACGTTCTACCATTTGTCCTTCTCCCTTAGAAAATGCTGCCTCTCTGTGGTACTGTCTGTTCTGGACATGTGTTCAGAAGCTTTTCTACATGCTGTTACTGTTAAGAACTGTTCTATGTTTGAACAGTCCAAAATAGAATTCCAAAGGATATGTTCTCGCAGGGTGACTTGCAGCCTCCACTCCGCTCCCACATGCCATTTGTTCTTTTACCAATCCAGATGGCACGGAAACTAATAAAACAAACCCTTTCTTTTAGTCTTGATGTGGGTTTGGCCATTGTTCACTACCAGCACAATCACATTCTATGTAGCTTATATATGACAAAAGCAGTATATCTTGCGTTTTTAGATTGATATGTACAGGCAGCAAGAAACAAAACTAGTGTTATTACCACTTTATCCCAGCTCGAGCTCCACAAGGGGTTGAATGAAGTTCCCGTGTGCACTGTTTTAACTTGTTGACACATTTTCTTAGAATTCAGGAATTTAATATAGTAAACATATCAACCAGTGAGCTAAAAATAGCACACAGAGGAATTTCAACCACTCAGTCATTGTTTTAAACTATCATCACTTAGGTAAACAGTCCAATTACAATGTGGAAAATATTAATCCAATGGACTAAAATGTAACTAACTCTGGATTTAATTCACAATTCAGATCATTAACACTGGTCATTTGTGGTAGGGAATCTCATTAAGAGACTGCAGCGGTTCAAGAAGGCGGCTCACCACCACCTTCTCGAGGACAATTAGGGATGGGCAATAAATGCCGGCCTTGCCAGCGACGCCACATCCCGTGAACGAATAAAAAAATAAAAAAAAATAAAAAAAATATTAATAGGAACCATTTCTTCTTCTTTATGGTATTCAACACTGAGCCTAGCCAAGCCCTTGATATCATCTGCAATTAAACTACTTTTTACGCACGTCTACTTAAAGAGAATGTGACCATAAGCATTCACATACTGTCTGTTTCCCTCTGTTAAATTATGCTTAATAGCTTTGTTTAATATGTTCTTTACAAAGTGCGTGCTGCAGCCACGAGCAGTGACTTTGAAAAGAAATCGACTTTAGTTTCATAGAAAGCTTCATTATCTTTGTTTTCTATCTTTTCAGTGGAAAGGTGAGATCCAGGAATTCTGCCCAAACACAAAAACCTTGTTGGTCGGCTGTAAATCTGATCTGCGCACAGATCTGACGACATTAGTGGAACTGTCCAATCACCGACAGAATCCGGTGTCCTACGATCAGGTATGTTTTGATTTCCATTATTCAATGACTGACATTGTGCTTGTACAAAGGAAGGAGTGTCGATGGTGTGCTTCCCATTCAAGTTTGCACTTGACCCAGAATTCTTGTTGAACTCAACAGAACTTTTAACAGCAATGAAGTGATGGAATTGTATCCATCTCTTAATTGTTCAGAAAGCAAATAAATATTTGCTAGTGTATTTACCAATGCTGATGCTACTGGCAGCCCCAACTTTGACAATAGTATTGTAAGATAAATAATATGGTGCCTCCTGGAGGCGCCTAGCTCTTCTCCCTCCCACCACCACCCCCCACCCCCCCCAACCAAAGATGCAGGTTGCACCAGTGCAGCAGTTATGTAAATGCCATCTTTAGTTGTGCCACTGCCATTTTTGCTGCCCCTTTGTGTTTTGTAATGATAGTAAAAGGCATATCTCACACTGCTTGATTAAAGATACAAGTGTCACGTCACCACAAAGAATGAAACCAAGCCTGAACAGTAAATAACACATCGGTGGTTTTGTTTTCTTGACCATACATTATAGCTCTGGAATTGACTAGCAGTAATTTCTCCAGCATGACCGTCCGTCTTAAGAAAGACTTACAGAAAATACAGATCATTCATAATGTGATGTACTTTGGAAGTTGCAAATTGCATTCATTACTGAGCAGAGTTCATTGATGCCCTTGTTAAAGGGAGGTCTCTGATCTGAGTGAGGTATATAAACAGTATTATCAGTTATAGCACACATAGCTCTTTGAAACTTTGAGCCCCATGGTGCAACTGTGGGCTGATGCGTACGATGACACATTTCCATGTACAATAGTGCTGTTGAGTTCCAGGGGGAGAGTGGAGCAGCCCAATACATCCAGCTGCATAATTAACTAACTGACATCTGCGTCGTTAGTTGGGGAAAAGGAATGGTCACAGTTACCCCAGCAAGTAGGGCGGTTTCATTGTATGTAGTGGCATTATGATGCACACTTGCATCCTGGGCAGTTTTTCAGCATATACTGCAGCCAGTGCCCTTCCAGCATCAGACTGACTACCTGAGAGAATCATGTTGGAGGTGGAGCAGCTGAACCACAGTACAGTTCAGCTGCTTTGTGCAGGCATTTTTGTACCAGTTAAATTCAGTGTGAAATCTCAATGTAACAATAGTAGAGGTGGCTCTGCAGCATTTGAATGTGGTTTTAACACTCCAATCCTTTGGAAGCTCAGCTACACCCATGCAGTGCAAGCTCACGAGCCTGATGGCTTTTAATTTATATCCACATATTACATCACATCTGCAAAGAGTGGTGTTTCATCAGTTTTGTTGCATTCTTCGTTTCATTTTTAGATCAGTTTAATGTTTATGTAGTCAGTGATCTCAGCCCTGCTACTGATGAAGATTGCTAGCAGAAAAGAAAATACATTTTAACCTGTGGGCATTTAATTCTCGCTGTTCATTATTTTTGGTGGACATATTAAAAATTTTACATAAATTCCGATCTGTACTATTTCACTGCCATGAAATAGCATTAATTTTTTTTTAAAAACATGAATAATATTATAGTGCACATAGGAATATATGCAAATGTATAACAGGTGCACTAAAAATAGCACGTAGAGGGAATGAAACCCAATTATATGTTCAAATACATATATACTGTCAGAACTTCATTTCATCAAGGGCAAAAATATTTCACTGCCCTGCTCCACTGTCATTGAGTCTCAATTAAAGATGTTAGTTAATTCAGTTCTCTCCACTATAATATCCTTCAAGTACACATGCTGTAGTGGAGTAGATGGGAAAAAAATACTGCAGTAACACATGGATAAGGGCCTTTGCAAATAGGTCTGTGAACCTGCTATCTTAGTGTGATATATGGTCAGTAATGCTTAAATATAAGCTGTTCCTCAGATCCTAGATTAGAACATTATATAAAGAGTATTGTACTAATATGGGGTGACAACGGGCATCGATAACAAAGAGACATTATCTCTTTTATTGGTCTCCATGCACAGTTACAAAGCTTTACATTCCTAGTGTGTACTACCACAAAATTCCTAATGTATGTTTGTGGGAAGTTTCTTAAGTTGTCTGTGAGAAGTGTAGGCTTGATGGAGTGAATGACCTTCACTCGTTCAAAGAGCATAAAGCACTGATAGATACTTCAATTGCTTTGTTTTCAAATAGTTGCCATATCAAAAGTTTTTTTTTAATGTGATAGCCTCCCACTATAGTACTTTAATATTATTTGCTGTTAGCAGTTGCCCCTCTACTATAGACCCAAACAAAAAAAAATCCACATCAGGGCTTTGATCTTAGAACACACTTTTTGTCAAAGGTACTCTTATTGAGAAGGTTGACTGTACAACTTATTGTATCGATTATGAGAAAAGATTCTACTTTGATCTTAAAAGAAATAGACACCGAGCTTCCAGCTGGGCCATTAAATGTAAAGACGTCCTTGTAGCCATGCCATTGATCCATTATTAATCCAGAATTTGTTGTCTCTTCAGGGTACCAACATGGCCAAGCAGATTGGAGCAGCAACATATATTGAATGCTCATCGTTGTCTTCCGAGAACAGCGTAAGAGACATTTTTCACGTGGCTACGCTGGCTTGCGTAAATAAGCCAAACAAAAACGTCAAACGGAACCAATCAAAGCGAGCCACAAAAAGGATTTCACATGTGCCCAGCAGACCCGAACTATCTACAGTGTCTCCCGATTTGCGGAAGGACAAGGCGCGAAGCTGCACAGTGATGTGAGAATGGTGGGGTTGGGGAACAGATGGAGACAGTCAGACGAAGTTACAATGACGTGGAATGAAAGGCTTTTTTGACAAAAAAGGAAAGGACTACGTGCAGTGCACAGCATCATTTACATACCAACGTGGCTCAAATAGCCTTTGAAAAGATATCCTTCACCTTTTTGTGTGGGACCTTGGGGTTCAGCAAGTGGAATGACTTGGCCTGAAAAAGCTGGGTGTAGATGCTGTCATCGGAATATGTGAGAAAGATAATCTTATGAATCCCTGGAGCTCCTAAGGGATGCCAGATCAAAGACTTGCGAGGGCCTCGTACCAGTAATAGAAGGCACAAGAGCTTGTTAGGAGGGGGAAGGCGAGAAAGAAACAAAAAAAAAATCAAACCAGCAAGCAAAATAACAATTATACTTCATTCTTGGAAGTTTTTTGGGGATGCTGTATTTATATGGACTTGTGGAGGGGGCAATATTGCCCAAATAATATTGAACATATAATGAGCGCTGTAGTTGCACTTTGTCCATCATCATTGCAAAAATGAGATCATTCCAGTGTTTCTACACCACTAAACAGTTGGTTTCTTCACTAAACAATGCTTTATGATTGGTGCATCATAATGCTTTAGGGTGGTATTATATAATGGCTGGCAAAAGCTTTTCTGTATTAGGTATTGTAAACTTAAATTATAAAATGTTTTCAAAAACTGTAGAGTGTCTTACAATTTTTTTTGAATGTTGAAGTTTGTACGTCCATTCTAATGTTTTGGCAGTATTTATTGAAGTATAGTATTTTTTTCTTGGAAAATATAATCCAGTATTGATGTAAATTATTGCAATAATTCTTTGTTTAGAAACCACCAATTAGAATTATTCAAGCTGTTTATAATAAGCAGACTGTTCTGTACCTGATCACTAAACTGTATTTTTAATCTGAGCTTATTAAAGCTTATGATCCATTACAAAGAATACTTATTTCTTTGCCAAATAAAAAAAAAACTCTGATCACAGCTTTGATTATTCTTTCTTGGTATGCAATATGTTGAGTAGTACAAACATTTCTGCTCACAAGAAAGGTTTAGATCAACTAGGCTGTTAAGAGCCTGTTTAATCTCATCTTGCCAAAATACCAACCCTACCATCTTCCCATTACTGCCTGGAACATCCACTTGACTATTAGATGGGGGACTTCCGTGAAAAACGGCACTCTGACAAAGCAACATTCCCTCAGTATTCCACTAAAGTTTCAGTCCAGCTTCTGCATTCAAGAAGGACTCATCCACAACCTTCTAACTTGAGGGTAAGTGCTAATAAGGCCATTTTAAAAGAAAAAGCAAACCGAGCACTAGGGTTCATTTCCAAAATGATAGAATTGAAAAGCAGAAAAGTTATGTTAAACTTGTATAGAACCTTGGTTAGAGCGCATTTGAGATTTGTGCACAATTTTGGTCTCCATATAAAAATGGGTACAAAAATGATTCAGAAGGATGATACCAGAACTGAGAGGATATACTTATCAGGAAAAGCTGAAAAGGTTGGGGCTCTTTTCTCTAGAAAAGAGAAGGCTGAGGGGTGACCTGATAGAGGTTTTTAACATAATGATAGGGTAGATCTAGGGAAAATGTTTCCATTTGTGGGGGGTGTCCAAAATTGGAGGTCATAAGTACAAGATAGTCACTAATAAATCTGATAGGGAATTCAGGAGAAGCTTCTTTACCTAAAGAGTGGTAAGAATGTGGAATGCACTACCACAAGGAGTAATTGAGGGAAATAGAATAAATGCATTTAAGGGGAAGCTAGATAAGCACATGAAGGAGAAAGGATTAGGAGGATATGCTGATAGGGTTAGATGAAGTAGGGAGGGAGGAGACTTGTGTGGAGAATAAACGCTGGCATAGACAAGTTGGACCGAATGGCCTGTTTCTGTGCTGCAGACTATGTAGCTACCAACTGAGCCAAGCTAAATACCTAGGAGGTGGGAATTTTAACCCCCCCCCCCACTTGACTGGCAGAAACCAGGTGGGTAGTTAAAATGCCCTGTGTGACTTACCTCCTCCGATCTTGCTGCCTTCCGATCCTGACATTAACCTGTTCTTTTTAGCCAGCAAGCAGGACACCCTTCGGAAGGCAGTGAGGTCCTGCTTTAAATATGCAGATTGGGCTCCGGTTATGTCATTGAGGTCCGACTGCAATCTTAACACCAGGCCTGAACGAAGAAGTTAGGCCAAACGTGCCAGGGCCAGAAGAGGCCCAGAAAGGTAAGTTTCTTTAATTTTGTTTATTTGGTTTCCTTGTGGGCCAGGAGGAGTTGGAGTGCCACACAAACCACAGACCATATGATCAATTCCCCAGCGGCGGCCTCGTCACCCGAAATCCTGCTCCCATCCGCCGCATTCAGGCGGGCGACTAACTCCGAGATATAGATGAGTTAAAATCACCTGGGCCTCATGCTGTAGGGTGCTGGGCGGCTTCCCATTCACCTCGCACCCCCCACCCCCCCCGTCTCCCCTGCCCCCCACCGTTGCACCGATTCTGCTCAACCTTAAAATCGCCCCCCCCCTCCCCCCCGCTAATCTTCACATTTAATATCTCTACTATTCACCATTACCTTCACTGTCACATTAATCTTAGAAAACCAAACTGTTCCTTAGTGAAATATGAAAACCCAAGAAAATACATATGGACCGGTGCATACTAACCATTGTTCCAAATGTGGAGTTAGTGAATTCAAAAGGCTGTGAATAGATGGGGGGCGGTGAGGGGACAGCTGGACAAGTAAAAAATAAATGCAGGATGATACAGAAAGGTTATCTCAGTCAGGTCTATGGAGAGACATTAGAGAGACAAAAAGTGAATAGAGTTGAAGGTAATGTAATGTGAATAGAAAGCAACAGGAAATCGGGAAAGAAGCTAAGGTCTGACTATGTGACAGTGTTAAGAGATCTTCAAGGTGCTCCAGCAGCAGATGCAATACTTTCCTGAATTCTGCATTGAGCTTGGCTGCAGCAGATAGAAAAGTTGGATTGAGACTTTTATATCTGGATGAAGCCATCGAGGGAGCTATCCACAAGTTCACGGACGATACAAAGATTTGCGTGGGTGTTAGGACCTTAGGTGAAAATAATATATTACAGGCAGATCTCAATGTAATGGGGGAATAAGCCTGTGTCTGACAGATTTCATTTAATGTAGATAAATGTAGTGTTATGCACATGTGCAGGGTTGCCAGCTTAGGGTTGTTGAGCAGGAGAAGGACCTAGGTGTTACAATATATGGATCTCTGAAGGTTCATGACCGCTGCTGAGAGGCTATTGCAAAAAAACAAATAGTATACTAGGATATGTTGCCAAGATGATTAAATACAAAAGCAAACATACTATTCTTTCCTTGTATAAGAACTTGGTTAGGCCTCATTTAGCATATCGTGTCCAGTTTTAGTTCCCTCATGATGGGTGATACAGTGGCCATGGAAAAGGTTCAGTGGAGGGCCAATAGATCGATACCTGGTTTAAAGGTCCTTAGTCATCACAATCGACTTAGGGGCCTGGGAATTTTTATTTTAGAAAAGCATGAACATCAAGGAAATATGATTGAGGTCTTTAAAATAATCATAGAATCATAGAAATTTATGGCACAGAAGGAGGCCACACGGCCCATCGTGTCTGTGCTGGCCAAAAAAGAGCTATCATGCCTAATTCCACTTTCCAGCACATGGTCCATAGCCTTGTAGGTTATGGTACTTCAAGTGCATATCCAAGTATGTTTTAAATGTGATGAGGGTTTCTGCCTCTACCAGCCTTTCAGGCAGTGAGTTCCATACCTCAACCACCATAATGAAAGGATTTGATTAGATTTGGTTCATGTGGATTGGCTATTTGAGTTAGCCAGATTAGGGAAGACTAAGGGATAAGAACATAAGAACATAAGAAATTGGAGCAGGAGTAGGCCAATCGGCCCCTCGAGCCTGCTCCGCCATTCGATAAGATCATGGCTGATCTGATCCCAACCACAAATCTAAAGAACACAAGAAGTCGGAGCAGGACCCGGCCACATAGCCCCTGGGCCCTCTCCGCCACCCACAGGGCATTGACCGATCCGAACTCAGCTTCATGTCCAATTTCCTGCCCGCTCCCCATAACCCCTAATTCCCTTTACTTCTAGGAAACTGTCTATTTCTGTTTTAAATTTATCTAATGATGTAGCTTCCACAGCTTCCTGGGGCAGCAAATTCCACAGACCTACCACCCTCTGAGTGAAGAAGTTTCTCCTCATCTCAGTTTTGAAAGAGCAGCCCCTTATTCTAAGATTATGCCCCCTAGTTCTAGTTTCACCCATCTTTGGGAACATCCTTACTGCATCCACCCGATCAAGACCCTTCACAATCTTATATGTTTCAATAAGATCGCCTCTCATTCTTCTGAACTCCAATGAGTAGAGTCCCAATCTACTCAACCTCTCCTCATATGTCCGCCCCCTCATCCCCGGGATTAACCGAGTGAACCTTCTTTGTACTGCCTCGAGAGCAAGTATGTCTTTTCTTAAGTATGGAGACCAAAACTGTATGCAGTATTCCAGGTGCGGTCTCACCAATACCCTATACAACTGCAGCAATACCTCCTTGCTTTTATATTCTATCCCCCTAGCAATAAAAGCCAACATTCCGTTGGCTTTCTTGATCACCTGCTGCACCTGCATACCAACTTTTTGATTTTCTTGCACTAGGACCCCCAGATCCCTTTGTACTGCAGTACTTTCCAGTCTCTCGCCATTAAGAAAATAACTTGCTCTCTGATTTTTCCTGCCAAAGTGCATAACCTCACATTTTCCAATATTATATTGCATCTGCCAAATCTCCGCCCACTCACCCAGCCTGTCTATATCCCCTTGCAGGTTTTTTATGTCCTCCTCACTCTCTACTTTCCCTCCCATCTTTGTATCATCTGCAAATTTTGATATGTTGCACTCGGTCCCCTCCTCCAAATCGTTAATATAGATTGTAAAGAGTTGGGGACCCAGCACCGACCCCTGTGGAACACCACTGGTTACTGGTTGCCAGTCCGAAAATGAACCATTTATCCCAACTCTCTGCTTCCTGTTCGATAACCAATCCTCCACCCATGCCAGAATATTACCCCCAATCCCGTGATTTTTTTATCTTAAGTAATAATCTTTTATGTGGCACCTTGTCGAATGCCTTCTGGAAGTCTAAATACACTACGTCCACTGGTTCCCCTTTATCCACCCTATACGTTATATCCTCGAAGAACTCAAGCAAATTTGTCAGACATGACTTCCCCTTCATAAAGCCATGCTGACTTTGTCCTATTAAATTATGCTTATCTAAATGTTCCGTTACTGTCTCCTTAATAATAGACTCCAAAATTTTACCCACCACAGATGTTAAGCTAACTGGCCTATAATTTCCAGCCTTCTGCCTACTACCCTTTTTAAATAACGGTGTTACATTAGCAGTTTTCCAATCTGCCGGGACCTCTCCTGAGTCCAGGGAATTTTGGAAAACTATCACCAAAGCATCCACAATCCCTACTGCCACTTCCCTCAAGACCCTAGGATGGAAGCCATCAGGTCCAGGGGATTTATCCGCCTTGAGTCCCATTATTTTACTGAGTACCATCTCTTGAGTGATTTTAATCGTATTTAGCTCCTCCCCCCCGAGAGTCCCCTGTTTGTCCAGTGTTGGGATATTCTTAGTGTCCTCTACTGTAAAGACTGAAACAAAATATTTGTTCAGCATTTTTGCCATCTCCATGTTTCCCACCATTAATTTCCCGGTCTCATCCTCTAAGGGACCTATGTTTGCCTTAGCCACCCTTTTTCTTTTTATATAACTATAGAAACTCTTGCTATCTGTTTTTATATTTTTTGCTAATTTCTTTTCATAATCTAACTTCCCTTTCTTAATCAATCCTTTAGTTACTTTTTGCTGTCTTTTGAAGAATTCCCAATCTTCTATCCTCCCACTAAGTTTGGCTACCTTATATGTCCTTGTTTTTAGTCGGATACTATCCTTGATTTCTTTACTTAGCCACGGGTGGCTGTCATTCCTTTTACACCCTTTTTTCCTCAGTGGAATATATTTATTTTGAAAGTTGTAAAATAACTCCCTAAATGAACACCACTGCTCATGTACCGTCTTACCCTTTAATCTATTTTCCCAGTCCACTTTAATCAATTCCGCTCTCATACCATCATAGTCTCCTTTATTCAAGCTCAGTACGCTTGTTTGAGAATCAACCTTCTCACCCTCTAATTGGATATGGAATTCAACCATGTTGTGGTCGCTCGTTCCAAGGGGATCCTTAACTAGGACATTATTAATTAATCCTGACTCATTACACAGGACCAGGTCCAAGGTTGCCTGCCCCCTTGTAGGATCAGTTACATACTGCTCAAGAAATCCATCCCTGATGCACTCAATGAACTCGTCCTCAAGGCTGCTCTGCCCAATTTGATTTGTCCAGTTAATATGATAATTAAAATCCCCCATAATTATGGCTGTTCCCTTATTACATGCCCCGACTATCTCCTGATTAATACTTCTTCCAGCAGAGTTGCAACTATTAGGAGGCCTTTATACTACGCCCACTAATGTTTTTTTTCCCTTATTATTCCTTATCTCCACCCAAACTGTTTCATTATCTTGATGCTTTGTCCCAAAATCATTTCTCTGTATTACAGTGATTCCTTCCTTTATTAACATAGCCACCCCACCTCCCCTTCCTTCCTGCCTGTCCTTCCTGATTGTTAAATACCCTGGCATATTTAATTCCCAGTCGTTGTCACCCTGCAGCCATGTTTCTGTAATGGCCACAAGATCATACCCATACGTAGTTATTTTTGCCGTTAACTCGTCCATTTTATTACGAATGCTACGTGCATTCAGATAAAGAACTTTCAAATCTGTTTTGTGACGCTTAGTTCCTGCTTTTTCCTTTTTTAACACTTTACCTATTACTCCATACCTTCTGTCCCTTCCTGTTACGCTTTCCTCTCTCTCCCTGCTCAGGTTCCCAACCCCCTGCCACTTTAGTTTAAACCCTCCCCAACAGCACGAGCAAACACTCCTCCTAGGACAGCGGTCCCGGCCCTGCCCAGGTGCAGACCATCCGGTTTGTACTGGTCCCACCTCCCCCAGAACCGTTTCCAGTGTCCCAGGAATTTGAATCCCTCCCCCTTGCACCATTCCTCTAGCCACGTATTCATTTGAAATATCCTCCTATTTCTACTCTGACTAGCACGTGGCACTGGCAGCAATCCTGAGATTACTACCTTTGAGGTCCTATTTTTTAATTTACCTCCTAACTCCCTATATTCTGCTTTTAGGACCTCATCCCCTTTTTTACCTATATCGTTGGTGCCTATGTGCACCACGACAGCTGGCTGTTCGCCCTCCCCCTCCAAAATGTTCTGTAGCCGCTCCGAGACATCCTTGATCCTTGAACCAGGGAGGCAACACACCATCCTGGAGTCTCGGTTGCGGCCGCAGAAACGCCTGTCTATTCCCCTTACAATTGAGTCCCCTATCACTATAGCTCTGCCACTCTTTTTCCTCCCAGCCTGTGCAGCAGAGCTACCCGTGGTGCCAGGAAGTTGGCTGCTGCTGCCTTCCCCTGATAAGTCATCCCCCCCAACAGCATCCAAAGTGGCATATCTGTTTGAGAGGGGGATGGACACAGGGGACCCCTGCACTACCTGCCTGCATCTCTTACTCTTCCTGGTGGTCACCCATTCACTTCCTGCCTGTATACCCTTTACCTGCGGTGTGACCAACTCGCTAAACGTGCTATCCACGAGTTTCTCTGCATCGCGGATGCTCCACAGTGAGTCCACCCGCAGCTCCAGCTCCGAGATACGATCGGTCAGTAGCTGCAGGTGGACACACTTCCCGCACACATGGTCGGCAGGGACACTGGTAGTGTCCATGACTTCCCACATCTTGCAGGAGGAGCATATCACGGGTGCGAGGTCTGCTGCCATGACTTGCCTTAGCTGAGTTACCCCTTTTAAATTACGTTGAAATTAGAAAATGTTAACTATACTAGGGACCTAGGTTCACTAAAAAAAAAACACTATCTGCTATAAAACCTGCAGATCTTCCCTTTCTTATTACTTTACTTACAGTAAAATGGTAGAAATACTCACCTGAACCTACTCACCAATCAGCTGCCTCCCCTGTGCCGTGTCACTTTCTGACTGGTGACGTCACCCCGAACTGCCGCTGGTCTCAGAGTCTCGCTCTCAGAGTAAGCTCTGGTCTCGCTCTCTCCGCGCTGTTTATATCTCCGCTCTGGTCTCGCTCTCTCCGCGCTGTTTTTATCCCCGCTCTGGTCTCGCTCTCTCCCGCCGCTCACCGCTCTCAGGTCCACTACCGCTCTGCAGGAAAAGCAAGGCAAAGCAGCACCTCCTTCCCCCACTTCACCTAACTCCCACACGTACCGAACTCTCAGCACACTGTGTAATATCCGCACACCGTGCAGTCCGCACTGACAGGCCCCTGTATTTCTACAGTTGAGACTCAGATGAGTCAGGCCTGCCCCACCTTCAGGGACCAATTGAATCTAGCTAACCAATTAACTTGCTACAGCAGCTCTCTGCTGAAGCCTGACAGAAACTTAGAAATTTAAACTTTTAATTTGACCTTAAACAGTTGAAGCAATATGCACTAGATTTAAAGAGATTAACCCTTCAACTCCCACACGTACCGAACTCTCAGCACACTGTGTAATATCCGTATAAGTTACACAAACATAGACTTATTGACCTGGGGAGCAAGTTTTCTGGCACATGCAGTAAGTAAGTATAGAGGGATGTGTCTCCCAGTCACTGTGGTCTCCTGGTACTTGCATGATCACTTTCAGGGGTTGGAGAGGAATTTCCCAAAGAATTTCCTAAATCGGCCTAGGGTTTTCCTTTGTTTTTTGCCTATCCCAGGAGATTGCATGGCTGGTTGATGGGACGGGGGGGGGTGGGGGAGAGGACATGGCAGATGGGGGTCATGTGTGCATAAGTTGCACCATGAGAGCATGAGACTGGCTTGATGGACCAGATAATCTTTTCCTGTCCTTCATTTTCATGTGTTCCTATAATCCTCCGTGTAAAGACATTTTTTCCAAGCCTCTCTCCCCACTCTTTTAGTGATATTTTTAAATTGATATCCCTAATCTCTGACTTCCCAGCCAGAGGAATTAGTGTTTCTTAATTAACTCTATCAAAGTCCTTTGTAATTTAAAAACTTCTATTAAATCTCCTCAGCCATCTCTGCTCCAGTGGAAATAGTCCCAGTATCTAAAGTCTCTCTTCATAACTATTGTTTCTCATCCCGGTCATCATCCTGGTGAATCAGTGCTATACAGTCTCTATGGCGTTAATGACCTGCTATAGCAAGGCATCCAAAATTGTAGACAGTACTCTAACTGTGGCCGAACCAATGTTTTTTTTTATGAATTCACCATGACATCTTTACTATTTTTAGCCAAGTGTCATCTTGGGTTGGTTGGTAGCTCTCTTGCCTCTTAATCAGAAGGTTGATGGTTTAAGCTCCACTCCAGAGCTTGAACATGTATTCTAGGTCAATGTTTCAGTATGATACCGAAAGAGTGATGCATTCTCAGAGATGCTGTCTTTTGGATGAAAAATTAATATGAGGCCCTGTATGCCTCTTCCAGTGGTTAAGGCAGACATTAAAAGATCCCCTGGAGGATCAAGGATCTTTCTTGGCCAACATTTTGCCCCGAGCCAACAAGGCCAAAAAAATAAATTAACTGGTCATTCCTCTCTTTCCTGGTTGTGGGAAAAGTGGTCACCTACATAATAATAGTGACTGCTCTTTAAAGTAACTCATTGCATGTTTCAAGACATATGGGAAACATTCAAGCTCTGGAGGAGGTGCAGAGAAGAGCAGTTTGGCTTTGTCAAAGAATTTTGTTTCCTTAATGTCAAATAATTGAGTTATAAGGAAAGACTGGAGGAACTGGAGCTCTTTACACTGAGCGGGGGTAATTTTCACTTTGTCAGTGGAAAGGAAAATTGAGCGGGGTGTAAAACAAGCGGCCAATCTGCAACTGTCAATATTCCACCGGCACCCAAAGTGAAGATTATCCCCAGTAAGTGCAAGAAGTTACAGAAGAACTGCTGAATAAGTTACAAAAGAACAGGAACGTTGAGGAAACCTTGTAGATGTGTTGAAAGTATCAAATGGCATTGACAAGGCTATTCCAGAGTAATGCTGCAAGGTATACCGGGATATTAGAACAAGGGGACATAAATCAAAACTAGAGAAAGACAAGTTTGAGACATCAAGAGTAATTTCTTCATACAAAGAATGATTTAAATCCTAAATGGTCTTCCTGGTAGAGGAGTCGAGATGAAAATCTTAGACCCATTAAAAAGTCAGTTCAAATGATGGGTTAGGGGAAATGCAGGTCTTTTGTCTGAGTCAAGATGGGTTGAATAACCTCCCTTGTCCGTAGTTTTTAAAAGATTCTCGGGATATGGCCATTGCTGGGAAGGCTGTCATTTGTTGCCCATCGCTAGTTGCCCAGAGAATGCAACTGAGTAGCTTGTTAGGCTACTTCAGAGGGCAGTTATGAGTCAGCCACGTAGGTTTAGGATTGGATTCAAATATAGGACAGATAAGGACGGCAGGTTTCCTTCCTTAAAGGACATTGGTGAACATGTTTAATTTAACAACAATCCGAGAGCTTCACGGTCATGTTTTACTGATGCCAGCTTTTTATTTCCCATTTTTTAAAACTGAATTCAAATTCTCAAACTCCCACTATGGGATTTGAACTCACAATCCAGGCCTCTGGATTACTAGCCCGGTAACATAACAAGGGCAGCAGGCACATGGGAACAACACCACCTGTACATTCCCCTTCAAGTCACACACCATCCCGACTTAGAAATATATCGCTGTTCCTTCATCGTCGCTGGGTCAAAATCCTGGAACTCCCTACCTAACAGCACTGTGGGAGAACCTTCACCACACGGACTGCAGCGGTTCAAGAAGGCGGCTCACCACCACCTTCTCAAGGGCAATTAGGGATGGGCATTAAATGCTGGACTTGCCAGCGACGCCCACATCCCATGAACGAATAAAAAAAATTACACAACCGCATCCCAGTGATCTTGTAAGAGATGTGATAAGGCACTATATAAATGCAAGTCTTCATGTGCTAGAATTTTTGCCTTTTTACTATGAATGGATGAAAATCTAGCCCTCTTTCTTACATCTGGGACTTACCATGCAAGGTTTAGCATGAGGAAAAACTGAGTGTCTACACACACATTTTGATTTCATTGTCATTAGATCCTGTTTGTTTTTAAGTAGAATTGATAATGATCTCACCATGATCTTAAAATACAGTACAAAATGGAATTGTTCTAAATATAACACAATAAGTAATGGTTAGGATGCCAGTATAGTGTTAAGACCTAATAATTATTGAGTAGCTTTCAGAAACTCAAGACGTAATCAAAATAATAAGTCAATAGCTTGAATGAGTGAAATGAGAAAACCAATGATAGATTATTTTCAGCTCTCACTCCTTTGCCATTACTGTACCTAGTTCAGGGCAGCCTCCTATCTTTAGTATATCTGTTTCTTCAAATCCAACTTCACACTGATTTGCTGGTCCATCCAAGCAGTGTCTGCCGCTGAAGGTGCTTCAGATTTGTTTTCAGTTAGGAACATAGGAACTGGTGTAGGCCATTCAGCCCCTCGAACCATTCAATTAGATTATGGCTAATCTGTATCTTAATTCCATCAATCTGCCTTGGTTCCATAATCCTTAATACCCTTGCCTAATAAGGATTTAGCAATCTCAGTTTTGAAATTTTCATTGACCCCTGGCCTCAACCGTTTTTTGGGGAAGATTATTCCAGATTTCTTGAAAGGTTGAAAGGTTTTAAGTAACATAGCTAGCCTGTTGAAAATCACATTTTGAAGTTGCTTCTTTTTTTTAATGCAGTTGGAATTGAATTTGGGATTTACATAGTTTACATACATATAAACTGACCTACCCCTGACTCATTCGTAATTATAGAGCCAGGAGTGAAGGGTTGCAGAACAGAGGTCAGCACTGTGTATATACAAAACACACATTTCTCAATCTCAGCCCTTGTGAAAAGAAATGAAATGTCTTCAAAGTGAATCATATTTCACAATATGATTTCCCCTTTCTTTAGTTAGGGCCTTTATGCAGAAAACCTTGAGCGATCTCATGAGAACAATTAAATTCAATTGCAGGCCAGAAAATGTCATGGATAGATTTTTGTGTACTAATGTCATTCAATCCTGAATGGTTAAGAACTGGTACAAGTCTAACTAGGATGATAATGTGCTCATTGTATAGTGTTTTACTGGGTCAGCTCATTTGCATAATTATTTACAGCTCCAAGTGGAGCTTAGATCTATTGTAGACCACTGGCCTAAAGGGAACCTGAAAATTGCAGCAAAGGTACAATTTAAAGGGATGTGGCTACTTAAAGGGAAGTCATAACATTGGCAGGCTCAAATTCTTACCCCCTTTAGAAAGGTTCGAATGACATTTCAACCTGATGAAATCCTTTGGCGAGTCTGAAGGGAGAGATGGGGAAAAGAAGTGACAGGTAAGGTGGAAACCCCACTTTGGAGGCACCACATGCAATCAAGGTGCAAATGATGGAATGAACCAGCATCTGACCTTTGGTGGCTGATGAAGCAGATATAATGCTGCTCGAGGTGGATGTGAGAAAGGTTACCTTTGAACAGCCGAACACCCAACACATGGGGCAGCAGTGCAACATGCCCGAAATAAGCCGTAGGCTTAAAAGGCTGAAGTGACCTTTGCAATCATTGGAAGTCCTGTGCTGCACTTTGGATGCAGGTCTGATTGCAAGAGGCGATACAACACTGCCACTGCCTCACAGGTGAATCAGAACCTATCCATACAGAGATTCTGGACAAATCCAAATAAGTGCACTCTGCTGGCATTAGTGGGCAGAAGAGTAATGTTGCATAGGCACAGTCTTTATATGCCGAAACCATTAGCTGCCCGGCATTACTCCATTTTCCTCCTCTGAAATGCTCAGATATAGGGGGTTCCCCATGGGAAGCCCATTGTGCCACTATTGGAGCTGCAAGGAAAAATGGCAGCAGCAGAACAATTGCACAAAGGCTCCTACCTAAGCGGTAGCACAAAAACAATCAGGAAAAACAGTGCTGAAACAGCCTGTTCACTGTATTTTCCTATTTTTCTCCATATACTGCTGATTGCCTAGCAACCCTTGATGCTCATTTTATGTGGACATGGAGAGCACTGTTTTAGGTGGGAGCTGTCTGGTCCCAATTTTTTTTGACCACCAGAAATTCACATGATTTGCAAAGAGGACAAAGATCAAGCATTACAGCTCCCTACTCAATTTTGCACTATGTTAACATCCTATGTACACCTGTTTATGGACATAATGCAGCCAAAACTTGATCCCCATTTGCCAACTGGATAGAATGACTTACTTATTTTTTATTGTCTCTCAATTTAAATTAGTTGAAAAAGAGTTCTCCTAATTTTTTGGTAGTGACTTTTAAAACAACCTGCTGGAGGGAACCGGATTATGTAATGATACTGACTTTTCACCTCTGGAACCTAGTTTGAAATTCTGCCCAGCTTGATTCTATGAAAGTCTCCTCTATCTACCATCTGTAAGGTTTCAGATCCAGAGATGAAAAACAAATTGTTATCCTGCTCTTGAATAAGCTGCTTAGTAGGCAGTTTCATCATCTTTGTTTCTTTTGGTTTGAGCAATGCTGAGATGAGTTTGGGTAGCCTCCAAATAGTTTCTAGTGGTTCACAAAAGAAAACAACCCCTAATTTGGTACTAATTGGGACTAAATTGTCAGTTTTACTCAGAAATGTTACGGGAATTGGAGTAGGAGATGGAGTATATCAGATTGGTACAGTGGAGATGTTCTACTGAACTTGGGGCGAGGTATGTTGTTGGAGCAGAGTAGAGAAAGTTTTGCTCTGCATCTAACCATGCTACATCTGATCATCCAAATAGCCATATTTCATACATGAATCTAGACAATCAGTGTTGGCAGAGTATTTTACCATGGAAGATATTGCAGCCAAGTCCAGTCTTATCCTTACCACACACACACACCACGCACAGTCCAGCAACGGTTACAGTAGAAAGATCCTGGACTAATTTTACTGCTCCCTGGCTTTTACAAATTTTTCGTCTCCCCTAAATATTTTCTCAGCTCATTGGTATCTGTAAGTGGACCTCACATCCCTTACGATCACGAGTTTGTCTGTACTGCCCAATATCTGGTTATTTAATAACATAAACCAAGAGCTTAACAAAGCATAACCTTTGTAACATGAACTGGTTACTGTAAACATGCACATGCACTCACATTTGCTTTGTAATCTTCTGAGAGGAGAACTGCCTAACACTTTAGTAATACAAGGCCAGATATGAATCATTAATCTGCTTTATGTTACAGTCAGTCAGTGAACATTCAGAGTAACAGTTATAGCAGATCACACTTTATTTGAACTTAATTACAGTCCCTCCTCTTAAAATAATTATAAACCATGCCACGCTGTCCTGGTTAGCTGTCTAAATAATACTTTCTTTTGGTCAACTATATCACTGAATCAGATTAAGGTTTGTTCTGGGTCTGGTTGACTCTCTTGTTAGTGTAGTTTGGCCTGGGCCCCTAACTGCCTCTCTCAGAAGAACTTACCAACTGACCCAGAATATGTCCATGTTCCTCTCTTCTTTTGTTCCTTCTCTGGACAGGAAGTTCAGAAATTTACCTCTGACTCCTGTCCAGTGGTTGGTCAGCAGAGCTGACAAATGAACTGACCATCACCCCCTACCCTCCAAGATGAAGGCCGCTGGCAACTAGTTCCTGCTGCTTTCAAAATAAATAGGCTCATCTCACCACAATGGGATTGAATCTCCATGTGGATTCTTCTGATTGTTTGCTGTAACTTCAATGGAAGATCTACAGAAACCCCTGAGAAATGGAGTCAACGTAATTTATCCCATTCCTCCAGGGTTTCCACAGATCTTCCGTCTAAGTAATGGCAGATGGTCGGGAGAACCCGTGCGTATATAACTGGTAAATGGTTCTGGATGGATGCCCATTGTCTAATTTGAAGACAAGCAACATTCCACAGACTAGCCCACCTGGCTTTAATATGCATCTCCACACCCTCCCCCACCTTCATACTGAGGGGTGGCATTCTAAACCCTTGTAAGTTCACTCTATTTAAAAATTATACATCAATATAAACTAAACCTAAATCTTCCATGGCAAAATGGTATACTGGCCAATAAATTCGGAGGCCAATGATAGCACTCAACTGCGGCTCTTCAGTAGTGATGGTGGTAAGTTAAGCCATTAAGTGAATACATGTTGCCAATAATTTCCTTAAGCAACTTGGTGAAGTTAATATATCAGCTCCTTCCCCTGGCCATGTCATCAATTGTAATTAATTATGGCATAAACACAATCTAGTGAACATCCACTTAATAGGACCATGTGGACCTCGTGGTAGGAACACTAAAACAGTAAGTTAGGGCATATCATACAGACAAAATGTATTAATAAAAACAATTGCTCCAAATGTTGTGTGTTCTTTTCTACTTTTAGTAACATGCTAAAATGTTGCAATCCAACCTCACATGAATTGACACAAAGCAAAAAACATTAAGAATGTTCATATACTATTCACATTGGTTGCATTGAATATTGAATATTGAAAACAGTTTAGAAGTTTAAGCTAAGATGTTCTTGAACAACGACTCTTATTTAGAAAGGATATCTACAAAAACGCTGTAAAATTACCCCTGAAGCCCCAAAATAACAAAGTTCATGAAGTTGATGGCTGTGATTATAGGCAATGCAGTTATAATTACAGACGATGAGTTTGAGCCTGTAACAACTGATGGACTATCATTTCTACTGAGCTTAAATTTAATTCAGACACTGATGTTGATTAAATCCAAATAGTTGGTTCTTTGCCAGTAAATTCTTTGAAAAGAATAATGCCTCATTCTCTGTATTCTCCTTCTATTATGCTGCTGCTGCTTTAAAACAGCTGCTGCTAAAATGAAGATTCCATGAATGTGAGATATTGCTGTTTTGTAGTATGGCTAAAAGTTGCTTTGTGTGCAAACACTGTTTCATTCTACTTCAAGTGCAATTTATAGTACACACATATAATACTGGCGTTTGAAATAGAAAATCACTGATTGACTTATTTTAGCAAGGTCCATCCCTTAATAATTGGTCTCATTCGTGATTTGCTGCATGCCCATTAATGTACTCTCTGTGATTAATTAACGGCACAAAATACAAGTTTGCTGAAATAGTAGCAAAAGTAGGCTTAACTCAAAAGTAACCATTCTTCTATAAGCCTAAATGAGTGTTAACATTACTATGGACAGGACAATCCAACAGTTTGTTTGGAGATACTATAGCAGCTTTAAAGAAAAAATAGCTTCTAAAAGAAACTCTGTGGTTAAATTGTGACCTACAAAGCATTTCTGATGATGTTATAGACAGGGATGACTCCAACTCTTATATAAGCATTATATTCAATATTTTTACAGTTCTTTTCTTTTTGTTTTACTTATTGTTGGATATGTTTTGGAGACAATATACTGACAGACTGGCATAAGCCTAAAATGTTTGCCTCATGCCCAGCAAGAGCTGTGTTTTCCGTACAAGTCCTCTGTGTAATTAGCCCGAACATTCACAGCCAGCTGCCTAGTGAGAAGGAACCACAGATCCTGCCCTGATTTGGCAGCCTGATAAGGAAGGTTTCTCACACTCCCTCCATCTGGCCCATCTACAGTCTATACGATCATGGCACTGTTGGGGGGCTTTGAGGCACTGCTGGCTGTGACTCAGGCTGCAATGATGAAGGGCTATTGAAATTCATGTTTTTCACTTAGATATTACTGTCAGTGATGATTAAAAGCTTTCATGCTGACACAGTTGTGCAGCCTAACGGCTTAAATATTTTGGGATAGTAGATGGCCAGTAGCAAATTAAAAAGTGGTGTTCTTGAGTGTTCTTCCTGATGTCACAGGGGATGAGTCAAATTCAAAAACTTTTTAACATTAATGGAATGAATTATCATGTTAAACTCCCAGCCAAATGGTTAATGTTTTTTACAATATATTGTTTCATTTAGATACATTCAGTTTGAGTGACCTTTTCTCATCATTATATGGTGGTAGAGAAAAGCAAAGTGAAGTTCATGTATAGATGAAAGGATAATAAAGATTATAGTATCGTAGAAACCACACGGTTGGATTAATAATAATACCAGCAGAATGCAGGAACATGTGACATACATGTGTTCTTTAATGAATAGTGTAGACTCAAAAATGTTTTTTGTTGGCGTGGTGTCAATAAAACTAATATATTGTACTGTTCCTGTACAAAGTAGTAAAAATTGATACTCTCTTTGCCAAATTGCACAGTTGATGTCCTCAACTACCATTAACATTAAAATAGACCAGTTGTAATTACTGTGATTATGGAGGATGTCTGAGCATGGAGCTGGAGCTTGCGCAAGTGGGTATATTTTTCTGGAGACAACGCTTTGTATGATTGCATAGAACATAAACATGTTTTATTTCCCACCCTACGCATTTTTTCTCCCTTTACAAGCTACTCATTACCACAGAATTAACTTTCCATTGGGAAGCTGGATAGTGTGAGTCAGACAAGTCTCAAAGATTGTGTCAATGGTACACTGGGATCAACTAGCAGGCGTGTCAGTTTTTCCTCTTCTCTCCTCATTAAAATATAATTTTCCTATCTCTCACATGAGGCTACCATCCAACAGGTTGGCTGAGTATTGCTGAAACTCAGCAAACCAAAGCAAGTAGGTTTGTGTGTCTAGAAGTCCCTGCCCTTGGCATTGTGATCTTCTGATTGACAATCAGATGCAGAACTGCATGAGCCATTGGGCCAACCTTAACTTAGTTTCTTAATTGTAATGTTTCTACTTAGTGGGAAACAATGGTAGATTTATCAGAGACACAAAAATCATAACTTACTAAACTGCTAATAACAGAGAGAAGAGTTCAAATATTGCCATCACGATCTCTGCAATGGTGCAATATTATTAGTTTACTTCATAAAAATCAAGTCCCAGGGCCTCTTTTGTTCGATAGCCTTCACTAAAGACACCCCATAATTGTTATCTTTTATTACAACAGTATCAAGAGTCCTTTTTCTCTTTATTTCTTCTCCTCCCAAAAATACAAGTGCTGATTTCCTAATTGGGTGCTTTCTGCCAACAGATGGCACTCACAAGGAGCTCTGGTTGGGAAATTGCAGATCTGCAGTACCTGATTTTCTATCCTTGCAGCTCTCGAATTTCAGGTTGCAAAGATAGCTATTGTACCATAGGGAGCAGTGAGTATGAAAAACTATCTGGGATCTGGTGGGGATAAGGAGATCAAAGACAATTATTAAACAAACCACTGAAGTTACTGATGTCCTATTGGATTGAGGGCCAATGGAGAGGGAATTGGAAGATAGAGAAGGTGATGGTGTGGAAGGTAGGGGATAATTTTGTTCAGGGGCAGGGGAGTGTAGAAGAGCTGGAAGCAAGCAATGAGAGGTGGAAGCTGAAGGAGATGAGGAAGTGGACAGAAATGGCCTTGTCAGTGATTATAATCCTAGAGGTGGAGCTGGTGAAGTCGAAGGGCTAGTGAGGGTTTTTGTGGAAGAGTGTGGCTGAGATTTCCTGACCTCCTTCCAGCATTTTCTTTGGTGTAACTGGGGCAGGGTTGCGAAATGGGCTGGAGACATATTCTCTGCCCATTTTTACCATCCCTCTGAATTCCCACGGGAAGAGATGGCCAACATATAATATGCCCGCCCATATATGGATGGATATATTGTAAGCAAATGAAAATAATGGAAGGACATCATCTGATGAATGTTCCGTCATTTGCACCATAGTAACGCTGAATACCAGAGATGCCTGTTAGCCCTGGTGTCCAGTGTTGCTACGGTGACGGAGAGGTACTTTTTAAAATTCAGAATGCATGTACAATCAATCAATATTACATTATACAAAATAGCTAAGGTGAACTTACAGCCCTATTCCTGCTCCACTGACATATTTACTGGAGGTTCTTTTTTAATTCATTCTCGGGGTATGGCATCGCTGAAAAGGCCAGCATTTATTGCCCATCCCTAGTTGCCCTGAAAAGGTGGTGGCGAGCCTTCTTCTTGAACCACTGCAATTCTTTGTAGCAGTTCGATACTGCTGAGTGACTTGCTAAGCCACTTCAGAGGGCAGTTAAGAGTCAACCACGTTGGTGTGGGACTGAAGTCACATATAGGCCAGACCGGGTCAGGACGGTAAGTTTCCATCCCTAAAGGACTTTAGTGAACCATTTGTTTTTCTACGACAATCTGATAGCTTCATGGTCACTTTTTCTCACTGATACCAGCTTTTTATTTCCAGAATTTTTAACTGAATTTAAATTCTCAAACTGCCGGGGGGAATCTAAACTCATGTTCTCTGCATTACTAGTCCAGTAAAATATCCACTATGCTACTGTACCTTGTGCTGGGTAGCCCAGGCACCTGCCTAGATCAGGTAGAGCATGCTCCGCACAGTTGTACTCAGCGGTGAAGAGGAAGAGGCCCCAAAAAGATGTGAAAAATTACTTTTGTGGAGCCAGGAGGAGCAGAGGTCTTTCTCTGGGCTCCACAATAACAATGTGGGTCGCTACTGCCCCGAGCTCCACATTCTCCGGGATTGGTTCCCCTCCCTCCTCCTAAAACCCACCTTCAGTGCAGATGGGTCAGATTCAGGGCCTTCCGTCTGATATTGCGCCAGCCCAGAGCCAGCGAGCTGCAGCTGGATGCCCGCTCAGGGCATGCGGCTCGCTGGCAGCATGGTAACCAGTCCTCAAAATGGACCGAACCTCTAGCCAACTGGTTGGCTGTCCGAGAGTTAAAATTTACCCTCTTTGAGTTCACAAACTTTAACCTACATGTATTTTGCTATTTTTTTTAAACTGTCAAACTGGCAATTCCATCTGTTTCTTCCATGGAATCTCAGAGGCCTTCATTATGAAGTTCAATATTACTTCACTTATTCATTTTTTTTAGTAAACTGCAAGTTCCAAATATAGGCTTATTGTAGCCAAAAAGGTAATTAAGGTTTATTGTAACAATACAAAAATACCTCAGCATTAGATCTGTCAAATAGATCAGGAGGAGTTCAGATCACAACAGCTTATTATAATCTGGAATGTAAAAAATGTACCAATGCACAGTATTTGCTAAGACCGTGATAACAGTGTATTAATTTTCCCTTTTCTGTGTGTGACAATATCTGAGTACTATTCACATGTGAAACATTGTTTCTATGATTGTTGTACAGGAAATGGACTCTGATAAACCACCGTCAACTTCCATTAACTGATTGTAAACAATTTTACAACACCAAGTTATAGTCCAGCAATTTTATTTTAAATTCACAAGCTTTCGGAGGCTTCCTCCTTCCTCAGGTAAATGTTTAGGAGCTCCTCGAAGCCTACGCATTTATACATATAGAACAATACATGGTGTTTACAGAATGCCCCTGCAACTGCCCGTTGCCAAGGCAATCACCATGTTCAGACAGAGAGGTGTCACCTGCAGAACCCCCGAATACACATTCAACAAAAAAACAAACAGGAAAAAAAACAGAGAGAGGCAGAAACATCCGGAAGGCAGAGAAAGCCAGCAAATGACCCATTATATTAAAAACAGATAAGATTTGTTCGCTGGTGGGGTAACGTGTAGCGTGACATGAACCCAAGATCCAGGTTGAGGCCGTCCTCATGGGTGTGGAACTTGGCTATCAATTTCTGCTCGACGATTTTTGCGTTGTCGTGTGTCTCGAAGGCCGCCTTGGAGTACGCTTACCCGAAGGTCGGTGGATGAATGTCCATGACTGCTGAAGTGTTCCCCGACTGGGAGGGAACCCTCCTGTTTGGCGATTGTTGCGCGGTGTCCGTTCATCCGTTGTCGCAGCGTCTGCATGGTCTCGCCAATGTACCATGCTCTGGGGCATCCTTTCCTGCAACGTATGAGGTAGACAACGTTGGCTATTAACTGAAGTTAAGGTTAAAACTAGCATAGTCTTACTCAATAGAAACCAAAACAGGTCAGATTTAGTCACATAATTCTTGGGAAATATAAGTAGTCCAATTCCCCACAACCTCTTCCCTGCATTGTTTCCTTTCTACTGCCTATCACAGAATTTATTTGCATATTTCTCACATTGACATTACAGAAAGGGGCGTGCATTATATTGGAACATCAAACTGTAGATTTCATAGTTGAAGATGACTTCTGAGTCAGAAGGTCGTGGGTTTAAGTCCCACTCCAGAGACATGAGCACATAATCTAGGCTGGCACTGAGGGAGTGCTGCACTGTCGGAGGTGCTGTCTTTCAGATGAGACATTAAACCGAGGCCCCGTCTTCCCTCTCAGGTGGATGTAAAAGATCCCATGGTACTATTTGAAGAAGAGCAGAGAAGTTCTCCCAGTGTTCTGGCCAATATTTATCCCTCAATCAACATCAACAAAAAAACGTTTATCTGGTCATGCATCTCATTCCTGTTCGTGGGAGCTTGCTGTGTGCAAATTGGCTGCCTCGTTTTCCCACATTATAACAGTGACTACACTTCAAAAAGTACTTTGCTAGTTGTAAAGCGTTTTGGACATCCTGAGTTCTTGAAAGATGCTTTATAAATGCAAATCCTTTCCTTTTCTTTCTGGTTTATTAGCTGGCAATTTTAATCAATGAATTTTAAGACTGTTGCGGCTTTCTTTTTAAAAATGTTTTAGCAAATCTTTTTTCACTTCTTTATCTCCACCAATTTTCACCCCTCACCCTCTTCTACAGGTGTTGATTCTTTGTTGTGTCCAGTTCTACAGGTGTCTGTTGCCCTCCAAAGTCTTACCAGGAGGCCACCTATGAAGATTGCTTGAACCTATTTTTGTACTTGTTTTTTTCAAGTTGTAGTTCTTTCGGACATCCTCCTAGATCTTGTTAGCAAATTGCCCTGCATTGATCTGCTGCCGTGCTCTTGGTGTCAGATGGCAATTTAAATACTTGAAAAGTGTGAAAGCAGAATCATTACAGGTGTGTTTGTTTGACCAGTTTTCTTTCATTTCTACTATCAAATTTGGATTGCATGGAAACTTTGGGAGAAAATGGCATGCATCTTTGACCTCAATTTGTTATCTTTGAAGCTGTTGATTTGCTCAATCATTCCGTCACCTCTACCTGTGATGCCCTTATCCTCAGCAAAACCTTTAGCATCTTCCATCCCAGTCATTCCCCTAATATAGTCCCCATCTTCACTCCCACAAATCCAAGGGACATAAGCTTGAACATACCTAGCTTAGTAATCCATTGCCAGATCTGCCTTAACCACATCAAACTCTGCTGGGCCTTGCTCTCATCTACCACTAGGATCATCCAGAAGGGCAAAAATAACTTCGGCCTTCTTACCTCTCGAAACCCCTATCCCCAGCTAGCTCCACCCACACCTTTAACCAGTTATGCGAGGAGCTCATGGATTTCTTCATCTCTAATATGAACATCATTATTCCATTGTCTCTGCTGCTTCTTCTCCCTTCTCCTGGCCCACTAAGGCAAACCTACTGTTAGTCCCATATCCGTTTTATCCCTGAACCTTCATCTCTCTCTGTTTCTCTCTATCTAGTTTCTCTCACATCACCAAACCTAACTCATCCATGAAACCTAACTCCTAGTCCCTTGACCCCATTATCACTAAACTTCTGACCAATCAGTTTCACTTCCTGGGCCCCATTTTAGCAGATATTATCAATGGTTCCCTCTCCTCAGATACTGTCCCCATACCTTTCAAAAATACCATCATCACTGTTCCTCAAACGAACAACCTTGACCCCTCTGCCCTAATTAACTACCATCTCATCTCCAACCTCCCTTTCCTTCCAAAGTCCTTGAACATGTTGTGGTCTGTTGGATTCAAGTCCACCTCTCCCACAACTTCCTGTTTCAATCCATCCACTCATTTTTTTGTCTTCCCAGCACCAAAAAAATTTTACCAAAAGTCACAAATGACATTCTCTATGTCTGTGACCATAGTGCATTATCTCTCCTTGTTCTCCTTGACCTGTCTGTTGTCTTCAGCGCAGTTGATCACACAATCCTCCTCCAATGCCTCTTCTCTATTCTGGGTCTGTCCTTGCTTTGTTCCATTCTTACCTATCCAACTATAGCCAGATTATCTCAAGCAATGGCTTCTCTTCCCACCCACTCATTGGTATCTCTGGAATCCACTGACGATAATTCCTTGGCCCCCACCTCCTCCTTGACTACATGCTGCCCCTTGGCAACATCATCCAAAGCTATGGGTTCAGCTTCCACATGTTCTACCTCTCCACCACCTCTCTTGTGCTGTCAGACTTCTTGCCCGATATTCTGTCTGGGACATGCCGTAACTTCCTTCAGCTAAACATTAGGCAGATCAAAGCTATTGTCTTTGGCCCCCCCACCACAAACTCCATACTCTTACCACCGACTCCACCCCCTTGCCACTGTCTGATACTGAAACAGACTGTTCACAACCTTGGTGTCCTGTTTGACCCCAAGCGGAGCTTCTGACCTTATATCCTCTCCATCACAAAAACTGCCTACTTCCACCTCTTTAGCATCACCTGCCTCCATTCCTACCTCAGCTAATCTGCCTCGTTCAATCATTTGTCACCTCCAGATTTGATTATTCCAATACTATCCCAGCGAATGTTCCATCCTCCACCCTCCATAAACTTCAGCTCATTCAAAAATCTGCTGTCTGTATCCTATCCTGCACCAAGCCATCCATCCTCACAGAATTACATTGGCTCCCCATCCCCCAACATTTCAAATGTTAAGTTCTCTTCATTGTGTTTAATCCCTTACCTCTCCTTATCTCTGTAACCTCTTATAGATCTACAATTCCCCCCCCCCATATTTTCCATTCCTCCAACTCCAGCCTTTTGTGCAACCCTCCTTTCACCCCACCATTGGCAGCTGTGACTGTTAACTGCCTAGGTCCTACTCTCTGGAATTCCCTCTTTTAACCCCTCTCCACATCCCTCTCATCCCTTAAGACACTTCTTAAAACCCAAGTCTTTGACCAAATTTTTAGTCTCTCCTTTAGCTCATCATTCATTTTCCTTTATACTTCTGTGAAGTGCCTTGAATTGTTTTTTTCTACGTTAGAGGCACTATATAAATGCACATTGTTTTTGTTATTGTTGTTGTTGTTGATTTAGCTTTGCTGTAAAAAGAGTAAAATATAACCATTTGGACCCCTATAATTATCAAACAACTAACTCTTGCATCTCCTCATTCTAGATTCAAACTCAGTTCCTAGAAGTGAAAAGGCAGTGTTCTAACTTACTCTATTTCTCTGTATCTCTTGAATTGGTTCTAGCCATATTTTGAAATTTCCACTGCACAGTGGAAGCTCCATTATCTACCCTAAAGGAAGGGTGGCCCCTGATGAGTAATGGAAAAGAGTGGATTATCGAGAGTTCCCAAGTTTTGGTTCTAGATGTATGATGCAGCAATACGTTAGGCAGGGAGATAATGACAAGCACAATACAAATATCATCACTAATTTAATCTTTCTTTAGCTATGAGGTTGTTTTATGCCAGATGAGAGGAGACTGGTGTTAGCAGGCTGTTCAATGAGGCGACAATTCTTGCATATCTTTATATTATGAAAATTCTAGCGGAGCATCGGGCAAGTAAACAATTGGAGCCTGGGTAATTTTACTGTATACCCTATTAGTGTTTTTTTAGGTCTTGAATTCTGAAATTGTGTGCCAACAACTTCTAAATTACACTGATTCAATTAAATTGTTCATATATGTTCTTTCCTAGTGCCTGCCTCTAATATACAGACACAATTAAGTATACTGTTTCTGAAACCACTGATGTGCACATCACTAGAATTGGTTTCTTTAGTTGTGGTACGTCATCTATCATCTTTATTATTCTCATTGTCATTTTTGCCTACACACAGGCCTGTACATTAGGGAGAATTATGCCTTTATGTTCTCTTGAGCACAGACACACTACAAATATTTTAAAATAAATATCCTTTGCTGAACTATTCTACAGAGTGATGTGCTTTTCTCCGATTATTCAGTAACTAATGTTACAAAGGTACACTAGAGAATGCAAAATGTGCGTTTCCAAAATAGGCCATTAAAAAAATACATCCCCTAGCTCAACCGCAGAATTCACAGATGAAATCAATCACCATATTCAGTTCTATAAAAATATTGATTGTCCAAGGTATTTTGTGATGATGACTTGATTGCCAGGCTGCTAGGCTAGAGCATAAGCCTCATGGAGATAAGTGATCACTTTAAATTCACTTCATCCAACGTTCCATTTTAATCTCTCTCAAAAAATGAATTTAACCCTATTTTTTTTTAACTGAAGCTGCTTATTGACATGAGCACTATTGAGATTTTAGCTCGTAAAAATCGTAGCATCATACAGCTTTAAAACATATTAGCAATATATAAAACAAGTCAGATATTGAGCTGGATAGCTGTCTGTGGCGAGGACAAAGCCCCATTAAAGTGCTTTGAGAACAATGGGAGATGCCAAAGAGGAGCAGATGCCATGTCGAATTCTGTGTTAGTTCTGGCACGGAGCTTCATTGGCTTATTTTAGCTTCGCCCACCCACTCCAAAGCACCAAAGCGAACAGCTCCATTCCCCCTAACGTACATTTCAACCTCGAGAAATGAATGAAAATATCTACTGAAGTGTGCACTTATCAGGTAGTTGTAACATTGCTTGTGATAATTGCACATTCTATTATTTAATTTGCTTGCGTGTAACCAATGATTAACAATTTTGCTACTTGATAGCAGCTTTGCAGCAGCTGCTCCACACTGTTACACAGTACATTAGAAATCAGCATTAATAGCATGAGAACCTTTGTCATTCGATAGTGTAAAGGCTTCTGCACCCCCTCCCCATCAAAACCAACGGAGTCCTTTCCTGCTGATTTCCATAAGAGACGTAGTATCTGATGCATGACAGACCTCAATGCACTAAACAAATGGTGGCAGTTATTCACTGCACTAACAGGTACCCATTTATAAAGCACAGCGCTTTGGTCTAATTTATTCCCATTCATCTCCGTGTTACTTATGATAATTTTATATTCTATTATTTAATGTCTTACTGAAAATGCGGTTCTGGGCTCCACACCGCCGCACATTCTAATAGAGAAAAAAAGCAGCTGCACAGCTCATTCTGTTTTACTTATAGATAGCAATAGGTTAATAAAATATTGATGAAGGGCTACGTCCCTTTGGGAGTTCCTCTTTGTAACAACGTAAAGCTTAGTTGCTTGCAATGTGAACATGTACGACATAGTTCCGCATAATCAAACACGCAGTTAAAAATTACATTAGTCCTAAATTTTCACTTGTTTCAGACCAAATCCTTTTGTTACTAATTGACAACAAAGGCTTCCCAAGGATCGTGGTTGTCAGCCAGGCACTACCTTCCATTTTTGAAGTAAAGTTCGAGAACACTTTACCGTGCTTTACGCTTGATTAATTCCAGCAATGGAGGGACAAATAAAAGGGGTATGATTGAGGATTTTTCTCCCCCAATTTCAGTGCAGTACTGAGGGAGTGCTGCACTGTCGGAGGTGCCGTCTTTTGGATGAATCGTTAAACCCAGGCACCATCTTCCCTCTCAGGTAAAAGATCCCATCGCGCTATTTCGAAGAAGAGCAGGGAGTTCTCCCCAGTGTCCTGGCCAATATTTATCCTTCAACCAATACCTGAAACAGATCATCTGGTCATTTATTTAATTGCAAAGTTTGTGGGACCTTACAGTGCACAAATTGGCTGCCCTGTTCCCTTACAACAGTGACTACACTTCAAAAGTACTTAATTAGCTATGAAGCGCTTTGGGACATCTTGAGGTCATGAAAGGTGCTATATCAAATGCAAGTCTTTGTTAGGTTTCTTTTTTAAGAAGTTATTAAACATTTGGCATTGAAGAGCAAGAGCAAGCTGGCTCACAAGTCTTCCTAGATTTCCAGGCAATAGGGACACCTTCCCATGTTACATTGCGAGGGAATACTAGTGCATGCTCATCTCTACATTGGCAGGGATTGGAGGCAGACACGACTGCATTAGCAGGTGCTAGATGCAGAACAATCAGTCTGACTCCAGCCTATGGTCCTTTGATGGGGATCAGAGGCTCCCCTTAGACCAACAAGAATCAGTATCTCCTTCTCACTGACAAGACTACTACATTAAAAATGATAAAATAAATGTAATAAGACATTTAGATTTGTCATTGTGGCTCAGGAGAATAACAACAGCTGTTTGCCTGCAATGACAGTGGGAAACAATGGCAAGATGTGCAAAAATGGCCTTGCATGTCTGCCTTTGGATTTATTTAATTTCTTTGTAAGTGCAAACTTCCATTTTTCATATGAAAAACAAGTCAGATTTTTGAATTATTCTAGGTTTTTAGTAGTCCAGTTTAAGGCACCTCTGGTTCCACATCTGGTTTGATGCTTAACTCTATAAATTGGATTGGAGGTTTTATTTTTAACAATCCCTCAGGTTTGCTGATGATAGTTTCTCATTCTTTAATCTCTTTTTTTATAAATAATTAGTTATTCCCATTTTGCATTTTTAGATTTTTTCCAGTTTTGTTTCCTCAGTATCAGTTTGGTTTGCTGATAGGTGAAAGTTGTGGGTTCAAGCCTCACTCTGGATCTTAAGCACATAATATAGGCTGAAATCTCAGTGCAATACTGAGGAAGTGCTACTTTTTTGAAGGTGCCGTCTTTTGGATGAGACATTAAATCAAGGTCCTACCTGCTTGGTCAGGGGTACATAAAAGATCTCATGGCATTTTTTTGAGGAAGAGTAAGGAATTCTCCTGGTGCCCTGGCCATCATTCATCCCTCAACTCAAACCATCAAAATAGATTAACCGATCATCATTCATCTTATTTCTGTTTGTGGTACCTTGCTGTCTGCAAATTGGCTGCCATTTTAATTTTACTATTGCTAAGTTTTCTTATCAGCTTATCTCAATCAATAGAAATCAGGTTGCAGTTGGAGCCAGTAAACAGTATGCGATGCATGCATTTAAGAGCAGATGCTCACACAGAGTTTTGCCATTCCCTATTTCACAGTAATGCGACTGATAGGGTTGCCAACTCTAATTGGCCGTATTCCTGGAGGTTTCATCACATGCCCTCTGGCCTCCAACCGCCCCATCTCCAATATTTTTATAACTAACAAACAAAGGTGTTTAAAGAAAATGAGAAAAACACATTTTTTTAATGCTCCTATGATTTTTCTCTATGGTTGTTCATTTAATCTTTAATTCCTGGAGACTCCAGGACAATCCTGGAGGATTGGCAACCCTAGCAACTAAGCTCTGTAACCACAGCTCCTTGCTTGCATTTCTGCTCCACAGCTGTGAACAATACAAACCACCTCAGAGGACTCGGTATAAGCAAAAACTAGACTGACCCCATTCATCATTTTTTAAAAGAAGTTTTTAATTGTCATTTTCCTATTTGAAATGCAGTCTATATAAGCCAAGAACAAATCTACCTCAGCTTCAACCTTGCTATATTTGGTGTGATGAATCAAAGATATAATAATATAGGCTAAAAGCAGTGGGAAGCTTAGAGCTCTCAGTCAATTGAACTAATAGCTGATTGTGGGTTTAATTTTACTGTAGAGTTAATTATCAACCTGATATTTTATGAGTTAGCCACTGTGTGACATTAGGGTGGAAAGTTGTGTTGTAATTAGTTTTCCACAGTGAAGGAAGATAATTGGCATTCGACCATTTAGGGCCACAGTTCAAAAAGAAGTCATGATAACAGATTCTTTTGAGCACCGAACTTGTTTTAAAGAGATTATCGTGATGCACATATATTATGTCTATGAATTCCCACATTAAATCTTCAAATAGCAGAATGTAACTAGAAACAATGAACAACGCTCAGAAGAATTGGCAAATCAGAGTATCAAATGTCAAAGCAAGTACCGCAGCATTTGTCATGTTAACTACACAGAGCTCCACTTTGGTGACAAATGTGAATGTAGGAGGGGTATGGAGATGTCACTGGGACTGCTTAATCACTAGAATGGGGTGAAATCTAACTGTGTGATATTAGCGTATGTTTAATACATTTGTATGAAATTTCTTTGCTTGCTAGTTTAACTTTGGTGTTGTGTTAATGGCTACCATAACCCTTTCCTCTCCTTTACCTGTGATGCTAGTCAACTACAGAGCAGCTAAAGAGTGCTGTGTCTGACCTGACTTGAACCCAGCTGGATTGCTGAGTTCAGGTTATTAGCACGGTCCCAACATGCCCTTGGCACAAGCTAATCCCCTGAGTGGGGCCTGTAGCAACAGTGATGGCTGTTAGCCTCATGGCCACTGTCCAGAGATAGCAGCCAGAAAGCTTCCAAGGATTGAATGGCCCTTGTCTGAAAAAAGGGCATGTACCTTCTTAGTCCTCCTTTCAAACAATCCAGTCCCACCCCACCCCCACCCCCAGCCCTAGCAGGAACAAGGGCTAGCAGCAACTTATGCAGGCACCTCTCCAATTGGTGTTCCGAGAAGAGAAATGAGACGGGAGGCACCATTAGGCCTCTCCTGCTTCATTTCCATGCAATTTAAATGCCTGTGCCTGTTGTAGGTGCAGAGGTTAATGCCCTTTTCATCTCCTATGTGCCTGGGAACTGAGCGTTCCCATGGCACATGGGAGACGAATATAAGGGACCACATCTCTCCTTAAAATTGCAGGCAATAAAATGTCATACGAGCACATTAAGTATTTGTTTTCTAAAATTAAACAGTGTGATTTCACCTCAGAAATGTTTTAATAACTCAATGAAATTCCTTTGGTCAATAATTTTAAAGAAAGAAAGAACTTGCATTTATATAGTACCTCAGGCCATCCTGAAGGACTTCACAGCCAATGAAGTATGTTTGAAGCATAGTCACTGTTGTAATGTAGGGAAATGTGGCAGCCAATTTGCACGCAACAAGGCCCCACAAACCAAGGGGATAAATACCCAAATAATCTGTTTTTGTTTGAGGGATAAATGTTGGTCAGGGAGAACTCCCCTGCTCTTCTTCAAAAAGTGCTGTGGGATCTTTTATGTCCACCTGAGATGGTGGACAGTTTAACATCTCATCTGAAAGATGGCACCTCCGACAATGTAGCACTCCCTTAGTACTGCACTAAAGTGTCATAAGAACATAAGAAATAGGAGCAGGAGTAGGCCATACGCTCCTCGAGCCTGCTGCACTATTCAATAAGATCATGGCTGATCTTCAACCTCAACTCCACTTTCCCGCCCGATCCCCATATCCCTTGATTCCCTTAGAGTCCAAAAATCTATTGCTCTCAGCCTTGAATATACTCAATGACTGAGCATCCACAGCCCTCTGGGGTAGAGAAGAAATTTTTGAATGAAGAAATTTTTCCTCATTTCAATCCTAAAGGGCTGACCCCTTATCCTGAGACTACGTCCCCTAGTTCTAGACTCTCCAGCCAGGGAAAAAAGCCTCTCAGCATCTACCCTGTCAAGCCCGCTCAGAATCTTATATATTTCAATGAGATCACCTCTCATTCTTCTAAACTCCAGAGAGTATAGCCCCATTCTATTCAATCTCTCCTCATAGTTCAACCCTCTCATCCCAGGAATCAATCTAGTGAATCTTTGTTGCACCGTCTCTAAGGCAAGTATATCCTTCCTTAGGTAAGGAGACCAAAACTGTACACAGTACTCCAGGTGTGATCTCACCAAAGCCCTGTATAATTACAGCAACACTTCCTTACTCTTGTACTCCAACCCCCTTGCAATAAAGGCCAACATACCATTTGCCTTCCTAATTGCTTGCTGTACCTGCATGTTAACTTTTTGTGTTTCATGTAAAGGTAACCCAAATCCCTCTGAACACCAACATTTAATAGTTTCTCACCATTTAAAAAATATTCAGTTTTTCTATTTTTCCTACTAAAGTGAATAACCTCACATTTCCCCACATCATACTCCATCTGCCACCTTCTTGCCCATTCACTTAACCTGTCTATGTCCCTTTGTCAGACTAGATTATGTGCTCAAGTCTTTGGGGTGGGGTTTAAATGCATGACCTTCTGACTCAGAGGCATGAGTGTTGAGACTGAGCTAAGGCTTACACCTTTTAGAAAAAAAGTCAATATTTCACCCCACTGCTACTGAAACTCTTATCCAGACATTTGTCACCTTCAGACTTGATTAGTCCGATATTATCCGTCAGCCTTTCAGAAATTACAACCTGCTCCAAACTCTGCCATCCACATCTTGTCCTACAATAAGCTCTTCTCCCCTATCACCTCTGTCATTGTCAATACATCTCTCCATGCCCTGACTCCCCCTACCTCTGTAACCTTCTTCAACCACTTGTTTCAACATTCTTTTCAAAATCCTATGCGTCCCCACCTCTGTTCCACCTTCAGTGACAAAGCCATCAGTCATTCTAGCGATACACTCTAGGACGTTTTCCCTAAGCGCCTCCACTTTTATAAGCCTCCTTAAAACCTACCTCTTTAAACTTGACTTCAGAAGCTACCCTTAACTTTTCTCCAACCATTGATCAATGTTGAGTTATTTTTGTGGCTTGGGATGTTTTATTACATTAAAGGTATTATAAAAGTGCAGTTGTTGTTACTACTATTATAAATGTTCAAAGGCAGAATTTTTAAGGATGACCAGTTATATGGATTAATGGTTTGAAAAATGATGACAGGAAGCAGCTTATCAAGTTCACTGGAAATCCAATAAACCATTTTAAAGTGATTATACTCTTTACAGCTTTATAGATGAATGACGTAGATGGACATTTCCCAACATGCATATTTTGAAAAGAATCCAATATTAAACGAGTGCTGATAACCACTAAGATTTTATTATACCTAAAAATGAATTATTACTGAAGTTATTCAATAGGATTCATAAACAAGTCAGTGGATAGACTATGACAGTGTCATAAAATAAATTCTCTCTCCTTTTATTTTATTTCCCAACTGCCCCTCCCAGTTTCTGAAAGTGTCAAAGAGTAATAGTAGCCACAATATGCATTATGCATTATGCTAACTGCTTGATGGAAATGTATTATTCAGTAGGAAAAAGGTTACTATTACCACTCATTATGTTTCAGTTAATAATCCATTCCATTTTGTTTCATTCTTTTTATCAGAAGTATTAAATGCAATGATTTATAAAGACACTGCTTCTCGTTTAATCAATGTTGCAATCTAATCTTTTTAATGCAATTTCATCCCCAATAAAGTTGCTTCTTTTTTACGGCTTACTTGAATCATTTTCTACCGTTCCCGTCAATGTGATTTATTAACCAAAAAAATCTATTTTCCTTATGCATGCAAAAAGGTTGTCATATCCCCATAGATATAGACAATCCCAGTAAGTCACCTAATAATATTCAAGTGCCACAGGATGCCAGTGTTCTCAACATTACCACCGTCCACCTCAGCCAGGGGATCTGACCCTTTGAACAGGCTTCACTTAGATACAAAAGTCACATGTTGCTAACCACCGAGTTTAATTTCCTCTAGTGGTGCACTGCATGTCGTGTTAACATTTGTGTGTTATTTTAACACAGTCGTAAACCTATTTTAAACAAGTGTTTATTTATTTGTAAATTTGCTTCCTCAAATTAGAATGGAGCAAGGCCATTCAAAGACATTACCAAGCAATCGGTCTGAAAAATTGTCTAAAGCAGGATTAGTCATGATTTTTTTTAATAAACACCACAGCCTACTATCTATTCCTCTCTATTTTACATATATTCCAACGCCAACAATATCTCCTAACTGGCAGCATGTGGCTAGAAGCTTAAAAATGCAAAGAGCTAAGGGTCACAAATGTGGAGGAGGTGGGCTGCAAGTGGTTTGTATCCTCCAGCACTAAAACCCTTATACATGCGTTTGTCATCTCCAGACTTGACTACACCAACACTTTCCTTGTTAGCCTCCCAACCTCCACAAACTTCAACTTGCCTAAAACTCTCCTGCACGTATCTTTTCCTGCATCAAATGCTAGTCGCCTACCATCCCAATCCTCTCTGACCCACATTCTCACCCTCCAATGTCTCAGATTTAAAATGCTCATCCTCATATTTAAATCCCTGTATGGTCTCCTCCCAATTTATGCCTGCACCCTCCTCCATCCCTCTATCCCCCACAAACTTTCTTTTTCTGTGACTCTGGCGTCTTGTGCACTCCCACTCCATTTGCACCATCATTGACTTTCAGCCGTCTGGGTCCCACTTTCTAGAATTCCCTCCCAAAACTTCTCCAACTGTTCATCTTTCTCTCCTCCATTAAAGCCCTCCTCAATACGTATCTCTTCGACCAAGCTTCCTAATCGCTCCATTCTTGGCATGGTGTCCGTTTTTTCATACACCTATCTGTGAAGTGCCTTGGGATGCTTGAACAGGAAAGAAGCTGTATAAGTGCTGTTGTTATTGCTGTATCATCTGCCAGAAATGTTGTTTGCTGTTGTAAAGAAAAGTAAAACAGGTTTTATCACCACTTAGGAATGTCATGAAAGAAACCATTATTTTTTGACCTTTAACAGCTCTCTTAGTTCTCGCTCAGTAAGACAACATTCACCATTTCCTGATGAAAATGATGAGAGGTTATTGCTCCTGAGCCTCTGCCAGTGCTACCCTTAAACCAGCTTCTAATAGGTATGTGAAAGCAGCATAAGTTGGCAAAGTTGCTCTTGAATTTTTGAAGTGAATTGTCTCACCTTGAGCCTTGACAGCTTTACTGAGATCAGGAACTGAGCGAGGAATCCTAGGTGCAGCCTGTGTTCCAGCAGTCCATGACATGTCAAGGTCGTGCGTCACTGGGTTGACTCAGATTTCAACTATATCAACAAACTTTTTCCTATGCTCACAAGGGGTTGAAAACAAAAAGATTTCTCACATCACCATCCCTAATGTTACCACTATGTCCTTTCAATAGGTAGTGTTTTATATTTTTTACAACTCTGCCATGCCTTAAATTGAAAATAAGGCCTGCTTGTATTTTTGTCACAACAAAGTCGATTTGTGATACGACTGTGAGTCACAAATGGGCCTGTGATATTGTAATGCTTTTTGAAATTAGTCCCCGTGCTTTCTTTGTCAGGGTTGAACTCTTTTCATCAAGGCTCAGATGTAGTATAGATGGAGGAGCAAACATTTTTAATGTAATTTTAAATGGTAACGGTATCGTCTGTATAGGATTATTTTCTTGTCAATTTATAAAGATTTTAGTTTGCATGATCAATCTAAATCACCTGCTTGAGCAAGCATGTAATATATACTTTGACTCTGGAAGCCATTTTTTATGTTCACTTATTAGCAACTTGCAGCTGCATCTATTTGGTTAACAGGAACAGATGAAGCGCTGGCTGTCTCTTAATTTCTATTTTTTTGAATAAAAATCTTCACTTGTCAGAAACTCATTTAAGTTGTAATTGGATGCAATTCTGAGGTTAACCTTTTCATCTGTTCAACCATGGCTCGAAACAAATAGCACAAAGCTTAGAGAGCTTATTGAATAATAAATTGCCCATTGATGCAGTCTTTGACAAACTGAAGTGTCATGGCACGGAGTAAATAATAATAATACACTGAGGGTTTTGAATTTGAAGACAATGGATACCACCTTCATTCATTCGCTCGCATGTATTTAATGTAGATGCGGCCTTGATTTTCAAGGACTTTGAAGTGTTGCAGCATATCAATTAAGAAGATTATGCAATTAAGAAAACACAATAGCTTTCTTGCAGCACTAGCAAAAAAGGGCCATAATAGCGTACAAGTACGATGGCAGAATACGGTCTTATTTTAGTTGTGCAAAGGGGTTTCTAAGATGTACACCAATTGTATATTCTGACAGTGTCCTAATTGTGATGTTAATGCAAGCACATCATTATTAAAAAGCCCCAACTTCTCATTAGCCTAATTGAAATGCAAAGTAAAGGGCACTGTTCTTTGGGACTCAGGAACCCTTTTCATTTGTTGAAGTGTTTAGAATAGAAGGGCTTTCAAAAAAACTAGATGAGCTGGCCTGTGTACAATTTTAATTGTGGTCTGCACTGTAGTTGATAAGGCAAATAGAACTAACGAAAAAAAAGGAATTTTTTTTCTGGTTAGCTGTTGGGTCTGGCTCCTTCTTTAAGTCTGTTATCTTTCTGCATCTCAATGCTTCAAGTATGATTCAGATTTAGAATTCAGGCTCATA